>NC_048298.1:28974984-29274984 GCF_013100865.1 Trachemys scripta elegans | reverse complement strand
ATCCAAACTCCCTCCCAGAGCCCACACCCATCACCCCCCCACCCAAACTCCTTCCCAGAGCCCGCACCCCTCACCTCCTCCTGCATCCCAAACACACTCCCAGAGCCCGCACCCATCACCCCCCTGCATCCAAACTCCCTCCCAGAGCCCGCACCCCTCATCCCCCCCGCATCCAAACTCCCTTCCAGAGCTTGCACCCCTCACCCCCCCGCATCCAAACTCCCTCCCAGAGACTGCACCCCTCACCCCTTCCCGCCCCCAAACTCCCTCCCAGAGACTGCACCCCTCACCTCTTCCCGCCCCCAAACTCTCTCCCAGAGCCCGCACCCCACACATCCCCACATCCAAACTCCCTCCCAGAGCCTGCACCCCTCACCTCCTCCTGCATCCCAACTCCCACCCAGAGCCCGCACCCCTCACCCCCCCACCCAAACTCCCTCCCAGAGCCCACACCCCTCACGTCCCCGCATCCAAACTACCTCCCAGAGGCCACACCCCTCATCCCCCGCATCCCAACTCCCTCCCACAGCCAGCACTCCTCACCCCCTCCTGCATCCAAACTCCCTCCCAGAGCCCACACCCATCACCCCCCCACCCAAACTCCCTCCCAGAGCCTGCAGCCTGCACCCCAACCACCTGCCCCAGCCTGGTGAAAGTGAATGAGGGTGGGGGAGAGCGAGCGTCGGGGGGGAATGGAGTGAGTGGGGGGCAGGGTCTCAGAGAAGGGGCGAGGTAGGGGGCTGGGCAAGGGTCTTTGGGTTTGCGCGATTAGACATTTGGCAACCCTACCAGGCGGCATGTGAAAGCCCTGGCCATGCCAGCAGCTCACTGGGCACCAGCCAGAGCAGGCGCAGTACCGCCCAAATGTCAGGTGATCCGTGTCCGTGCTGGCACGGCTTGTGCGTGTGTGGGGGGCCCATTGACTGTTCTGCCCTAGGGCCCAGAATCACTCTCAGTGAGCTTGGGAGGTTTACATTACATGCCTTTCAGGTTCACCAGAAAGAGGCCTCAGTTCCACTGCCCCTCTCTGGTCCAGATCACTCCTAGCAGCACAGCTCCCCGGAATGCCACATGAAGTCCCAACTCCCTGGAGACAACTTTGGAAGAGAGAACTCAGTTCTCCTGCTTCCCAGTCCTGTGCTTTGAACACTAACCCTTGCTCACTCTCTGAAAACAAATAACTAACATTCTGAACCTCAAAAAATAAATTCGTTTCTGGTTGTTTGACGTGAATTAGTTAGTTTGGTCCTAGAACTGGGTATAGCAGAACATGCAAGTAGGAATCTTTCATCCCAAGAGGTGGGCCTGCCATGGAGTAAGAATCAATGGCCTCCCAGTGCTACTGTGGCTCAGAAATCCACAGCACTCAGTGGCCAAATTGAGCCCTAAAACGATTACACTTGGTAACTAAATGCTTTGCAGCATGTAGGCTTTCAGGAGTAAATCGTTCGTTTTCTCTCTCTGTTAATTTATTGTTCTATTGCAATAAACATTCCTCTTTACCTATCTTTTTGTTTTTAAATTCCTGCAGCCAAGACTTCTAGGCCTGCCATCTGTCCACACTCTAAACAGCATCTCAGTCTTTTCCAGTATCCTCCATTAATATCTGTGAGAACAATGTGTTATATCACAGGGGCAAGAAATACAGCCATCTCTTGCTGACTATGTTCTTCGATGAGTGACTGGGCTAACAGGCTCACCCAGCAGAATTTCTTCCTACATAGGCCTTCCCTTTATGCCAGATGGGAAAAACAGAAGAAACAAAGGCCTTGCCAAAAATATGCTTTCCATCATGGCCCTGAACAGCAGCATCACTTATTTTCCTGCTGAGTCTGACTTTTAAGTAGTGTTGACTGCTCTGGGAAAGGACAGTTATTACTTCTCCCCAGAACAGATTGTCCACAGAATGAATGGACTTTTTACATAACATTGCAATCTTTGTGCAAAATGAAAATGAAAAAGCAGATGAAATCTACAGCACGAAATGGGAATGTTGTGTTTGGAATTTCCACCCGGCCCTTCCCATACAGTACAAACAGTGCATGGACTCCTGGAAGAGAAATGACTAATGTGTCAAATGACTAATGTGTCATTTCACATTAGTCACATTAGACACATTCAGAGCAGCAGGGGACGCTCTAGTCTTAGGGTGCTATTGAAGGAATGCCATTGTCATGAGGACAGGACCCGCAGGGGTGCTGGTAAAAGACTGATCTGAATTTCCTGGCCTCAGTCACATGACATGGCTGAAGATTTCAAAGGTTAATGCACCTGCTGAATGACACATACTAACAGTCGCCGAATCCAGTGGCACCTTGTAAAATGTTCCCTTAAAAAGAAATCAAATGCATATAAAACAAATCAACCAAAATCAACTGACTAATACAGCCAGATAATAGAAAAACAAGTAGCGACATCTAGGAAGGTGGTCAGGGTAAACTACATGAGCCCAGGCAAATTAAAGGATTACTCTGCAACTTACTGGACCTCTGGAAATAAGTACTGCCATAGCTCTGAACCTCCATGGCTTTCCAATTACATGGCCACTTCTTGCTCTCTGAACGGTTCCTTGGCCGTGGTAGTAATACAGCCCCTGGGAGCCTCCCTTTACCACTCCTGGTGTTTTTTGTTATTAGTGACTGGTGGGCTGTTACTTCTGTCAGACCAGGAACACTGTCAGTAGCATTCTGGATGCCCTCAAGAAACAGAGGTCAGCATTCTTGTGGTTTTTTAAAAATATGCCTTTTATTCCTGCTGTACTCCTGACCCTCCAGGGTGCAGGTGGTGTAGCTGTATTCTGGCAACTTGCCAGCTGCTTGCTGTGTGAAATCTCACCACTGTACTTGCTGTAAGGGTCAATGTTTGTCAGTCTTGTTGTATTTCATCTCTTCTAGTTTCTGTGCGCCGAGTTCTTTGCTAGCTACTGCCTAGTTAATTCTCTTAGGCTCCAGAAGCTTGGTAGATGGAACCTCACTAAGGTTTTTTGTTCTTCTGCCCATAAGTCTCCAACCTGGTAAGCCTCATAAAGCATTGTGAATTGTTATAGCTGCTCAGTGCTAGAGGTACCTAAGGTACCAGTTGCACTCCAAGTGTACCATGACTCAAAAGCAAGCACTGTAAGTACTTCAACAGCTAGGCCTTGTAGGTGCTAGCCCTGGTGGGTCCCAAAGACCACTCAGACACTTGACTAAGGGAAAGTGTATTTTACTGGGCTGGCAGGGAAGGTTGCAAATACCCTAGGTACAGAGGTTTCATCAGTTACAGTTCAAGGTGAGCCATAATGGTTCTTGTTTTGGGACCCTTGGGGCAGTCCAGTAAAGAGTCAGGGCTTTTCAGGCCTAGTGCCTGGGGGGTGCCCTCTCCAGTCCAGTCTCTATTCAAGCAAACAGAAGCTTGCAGGGATCCAGGCCAGGCTCATTCAGTGGTCTCGCTGCACTGGCTCCCTGCCCAGCCACTGCTGCTCCCCCAGAAGTCCCACAGAGACCTGCACCGAGCTAACATCCAGCAGTCACAGCTGGTCCACACAAGGCACCGTGTATAGCTCCTGAGGATTCCTCTCTGCATCCAGCTTCTCTGCAGTTCCTGGCTCCCCCTGCAGCTGCTGCTTCCCAAAAGTGTCCACTCCAGTTCAGAGTCCTGCCTCCTACCTGGCCTGGGGAAAGGTTTTTAATGCCCGGCTTGACAAAGCTCTAGCAGGGATGATTTAGTTGGGGTTGGTCCTGCTTTGAGAAGGTTGAACTAGATGACCTCTTGAAGTCTCTTTCAACGCTAATCTTCTATGATTCTATAATTCTAACATTACTCAGTATGTACCCTTGTATCCACTGTAGTGCATAGAAATTGGGTAATATCCCTTTAAATAGTTTGGAGCCCTCTAGTGGGCACCCACATCTCCCATTGCAGAAGCCATCAGACCCCTGCCGAAGCAACAGTGCGCATAGATAGTTAGGGCTTGTCTATTTGTATATAGTTAAAATGTTATTTGGAGCCCATCTGCACCAAGCATGGTTTCCTCATAGTTAATGTTGTGTAGAGAGCAAAGACACAACATCCACCAGGTTTAGTTGTATCACGTTTTTCAGTGTGGTTTCTATTAACCCATTGGGCTGTGTATAGCGAGGCTTTGATGTGGTGTGCCTGACATTCTTGAGATATTTGTATGACTTTGTCTAGCCCTAGGAGAGGTCCATCAATGGCTATTAGCCAGGATTGACAAGGATGCTGTTCCTAGCCTCTGTTTGCCAGAAGCTGGGAATGGGCGACAGGGGATGGATCACTTGACGATTCCCTGTTCTGGGGCACTTGGCATTGGCCACTGTCAGAAGACAGGATTCTGGGCTAGACAGACCATTGATCTGACCCAGTATGGCCGTTCTTATGTTCTTACTTTGCAGTCTCCCTTATACTGTACCTCACCATTGCCTCTTGGCCTGACCCATCGAGCGGTGTGAACGACTTCACACGCTCTGATTTCTCTGCAGTGCCACTTGCACCCAGGAACCTTTTGTAGAGCTGCAACTGTAGTTCTGTGCCAGGTTCCCCTGTAGACTGAGGTAGTCAGCTGGCATTGTTTGCTCCTTTTTGCCAAAGAGTCTTTTACTCCTGACAGCATGTAATAAAGGCGGGACATACCGGGGTGCTGGTAAGAGAGTGGCCTTCATTTCCTGGACCTAGTCACAAGATATGGCTCAGGGTTATACAATTATGTAGCCACTATTAAGCTATTTCCATCAGTAGGCAGCTTTGATGCAGAGGCGCTGGAGCAATTTTTATAGTGTGTGTGTGGGGAAGTGCTGAAAGTCACTGAACAGAACTGTAAGCCCTGTATATGCTGGAAGCCATGTATTTGGGTGCTATTATTACTTCAAGCCAGGGGGTGCTGCCACAGCCCAGCACCTCTACTTCCTACACCCCTGTTCAGAAGACTTTCTTAGTTTGATGTGAGGAAGGGGGGCACTGAGAAATGGGGAAGCCTAGAAAGAGGGGAGGTAGGGTGAGATGGAGACAGGAGGGAAGAGTAAAGGGGAGGAAGAGAAAACAGGAAAGGAGTAGGAAGGAAAAGGTGACCGAGTGAGGGCAGGTGGATGTTCCCAAGTGGGACTGACAAAGAGCAGAGGGGAGAGAAACATAAACAGAGAGAAGAAAAGAGAGGGGGAAGGAGAGAGACATGGTGAAAGGGGGCTAAAGGAAGATAAAAGGCCAGGGTGTCCTAGAGGGGACCAGAACTCTATGACGTTCCAAGGAGGGCTTGAGGTTTGAACATGAGGCAATGGAAAAATATGCTGACTCTGCTGGATCACCTTCCTCCTTCTGCTCAGATGCCCCCGCCCCCTCCACACACCCCGCAAGGGGTTTGGGTAATGTACCACAAGGAAGGATCGGTTATTCAGGTAACCTGCAATGATCATGCCTTGTTAAGGACGTGCTTGCACCTTCTATGCATCATGCAGGTAGGATCATTGCACTTTGGACAGTTTGATCTCCAACAAGAACCACATATTTACTGGTGCCGTCCTGGGGAAAGCAGCCAGGCCTCCTCGCCCACCCTTCTCAACCACATAGACTCTTCCCATTTTGTATCTTTGCTAGGGGGGACCGCTGCCCATTCTCCACAATCCCAGGTTATACTGAGGTCTGCATATTAGGATGAAAAGCCTTGGCATTCCTAGGCTGTCCCTGGAGGTGGAGTAGCTGCTACTGCAGTGGGAAATGGCCCAGCAATCTATGAATCTGACTTAAAGAACCTGATGACACAGGAGGCTGTGGGGAAAGCTACGGAGCAGCACGTAAAAGAGAGCTGGTGCTTGCTATGGAGCTGGGGAGGGGAAAGGTACAGAGTGAGTTCCATAAAGCTCTAGAAGCTTTAAATCAAACAGGCTTGAACTGTCAAGCCAGTACAAAGGGATTGCTGAGCCTCCAACCCCTGGTGAAGCAACGCCTGCATTGTTTGCACAGCTCTGCTTACAACAACATAGGCTGTGTCAGAGCTGGCCAAGAGGCACCCAGTTCCCAAGGGAACTGGACAATCATCTTTCATGCAGCACCCTCATTCAGCCAACCTCGCTGCTGTTTATCATTGATGGCAGACCAGGAGGGGACTGCAGGATATGGAAAGAAAGTAGATGATGAAGAAGAAGTGGCAGCAGGGAGGGAGTGCACATCACTCAGGAATTGTGCTCATACTGAAATTGGCACTGTAATTAGAGTGGGCTTAATGTGACTACAGTTGCTAGTGTTTTCCTCCACCCGCCACTGCATCATTTCTAATGGAAGTGTCTAATGAGATGCCTGGAGGATGTGATCATTTAGCTTTCTTTATAATAATCATAATTTAGGCTTCCAATAAAAGGTAATGAAGCAGACTGGGGAATAGCAACTGGAGTCCTTGTAAACTCATCATTACTGACGAGCCAGCAGTACAAAGGCCCAGCCTCACCAAGGCTTAGCCAATGAACTATTTGTAATGTGAAAGAAACAAAGATATATAGCTATGATCTCAAGCAAGAACTACCCTGTGCTATGTCTACCATGGCACATACTGGCCTGAGGATCACAATTCTGCACCAAATCCCCATGTTCCTACTTGCATATAAACAACAAGGAGTCCGGTGGCACCTTAAAGACTAACAGATTTATTTGGGCATAAGCTTTCGTGGGTAAAAAAAACCACTTCTTCAGATTCAGATGCAGATCTGAAGACGTGAGGTTTTTTACCCACGAAAGCTTATGCCCAAATAAATCTGTTAGTCTTTAAGGTGCCACCGGACTCCTTGTTGTTTTTGTGGCTATAGACTAACACGGCTACCCCCTGATACTTGCATATAGAAACTCTACATCAGCTCCTTTTCAGTGTATAATACTGCAGCAGCTACCCGCGACCAACATTTTCCAAAGTGAATAGTAATCGAGCCCCTCAGCTTCTAGGGGACCAACTTGAGACATCGTCATGTGGCCTGATTACCAAAGGTGGGTGCTCAGCATCAGCGCTTTCTGAAAATCAGGCTCCTTTAAAGTGGTGCAAGTCGGGAACCCAAAATCACAAGTTGCTATTGAAAATCTTGACCTGTGCACAGCACCACTATATTAAATCTCTGTGTTCTGCCCTGTTTGCAATAAAACCTAGAGCAGTATATCGACTTGCATATTTTACATGTGTTCTTAACTGCAAGTATTCCTATAAGACACAAATAAAAACCCCACAATAACATGATGGCTGCTGGGTACTAATTTAGCTGTTTTGCAAATAGGTGTAGTTGGCTAATGCAGGTAGAAGCTGCTTTTTATTTATGCTGTAATTTTGCAATATTTTAAATAGTTTAAGTCTGGGGAGATTTGCATCCTTAGTTACTTTGGCTTGGAAAAGAAGTTACTCCAAAAGTCCCCTTTGCTGAGCAAAAGATAGGGCCAGGGATGACACCTCTAGCATTAACATTCAACTCCAGACTAGATTAGATCATTTGTTTTGCTAGCAAGGACCGAGGAAGTCATACCTCTTTGCCTTTTCCCTTTGTATCTATAAATCAAAAGAATATGACAAAAACCAAGGAATGATGAAAAGAAAGAAAAAGCCCCTTGTGGAGCTGCTATATGCTCAACAGCTTTCTAGACATTTTAAAACTGGGAGCAAAAACAAAACAAAACATCAGAGAGAATCATGTCATGTAGCGGGAGAAGCCAAAGGACACAAGGAGAAATACCCATGAACAGAACTATAGTCAATGCCCTGTTTGATGCTCATTGCCTTGCTCTCTCTAGAAGGAATAAATATCATCATCCAGTAAAACAGTCCATGACCTCTCCTGACAATACTGTTAATAAAATAACCCTGTTTTTATGTATATCAATATATCCTTTTCCAATTTTGCTCGTCAGGCTGTGTCAATAGGTGTACTGAAGTGCTTTTGAAAATTGTACCCATAGATTACTTTGGGCCAGATTTCTAAAAGTATTTTGGCACCCAAAGATGTACATAGGCACCAAGTGGGATTTTCAAAAGTGCCTAGGCATCTAATCCCAGCCCCCAAACAATTAAAATCCCATTAGGCACCTATCTGCATCTTTAAGTGCTGAAATACCTTGAAAAATCTGGCCCTTTGTCTTTGGTTGTATTACAGACAAATTTATCAGCAATAGAGTCCTAGATTCAGAGACTCAAAGGCCAGGAGAGACCATTGTGATCATCTAGTCTGACCTCTTGTCTAACACAGACCATAGAACTTCCTCCAAATAATTCCTTGAGCGTACCATTTAGTAAAGCATCCAATCTTGATTTTAAAATTCTGAGTGATGGAGAATGCAGCACAATACTTGGTAAATTGTTCCAATGGCTAATTACACTCACTGTTGAAAATTTATGTCTGATTTCCAGTCTGAATTTGTCTAGCCTCATCTTCCAGCTATTGGATTGTGTTATACTTTTCTCTGCTAGACTGAAGAGCTCATTGTTAATATTTGTTCCCCATTTAGGTATTTATAGACTGTAACCAAGTTACCCCTTAACTCTTTGTTAAGCTAAATAGATGGAGCTCCTTGGGTCTATAAATATGAGCCCTGTTTTCTAATCCTTTAATAAATCACAATAGTCTCGTGGCTCTTCTTTGAGCTCTCTCCAATTTATCATTATCCTTTTTGAATTGTGGGTTCCAGAACTGGACACAGTATTCCAGCAGTAGTCACACCAGTGCCTTCCTACTTAAGATTCCTGTTTATGCATTCAAGGGTTACCTTTGCCCTTTTGGCCACCGTGTCACACTGGGGGCTCATGTTTAAGGCTAAGGTTTTGTCACAGACAGGTCGAGGGCAATAAATAAAAATTCATGGATGCCCATGACGTATCCCTGACTTTTACTAAAAGTAACCTTGATAAAATGGGGAGGAAGGTGTCCAGCACCCATTGCTGCTACAGCTCTGGGGTACCCCACCCTGTCCGCAGTGGCTGAGAGTGTCCCTTCCCCTGCTGCGTCTCCGCGCTGCAGGGCCCACGGCTTGGAGTCGGGGGGTAAGCCTGTGGTGGCCAGGAGTTGCAGGGTCTGCCCATAGTGGCTGGGAGATGTGGGGCCCCCCGCTGCCAGTGGTGGCTGGGAGCTGTGCCCCCCCCCCTTCCCCATGGCTGACAGCTCTAGCCTTGCCGCCAGGGGGCTGAGGAAAATTCACAGAAATCTCTGGAAATTATGGATTCTGTGACCTTCTTGACGTAATCTTAGCCTTACCCATGTTTAACTGATTACCCATCATGGCCCCAAATCTTTTTCAGAGTCGCTGCTTCCCAGGATAGAGTTCTCCACTGCATAAGTGTGGCCTACATCCTCTGTTTCTAGAAGTGACGTGTTTTCAGACACAAAGAGCAAAATAATATACTTTGTCTAAAATTAATGTTATTGTAGACTGAAGAAAAACATTGGGAAAGAAGAGAAATGAAATCTCCATGAGAGTATGTGTGTGTCTTGTCTTTACCTGGCTGCAGCACCTCTGAGCCACAGTGTCTACTGTAGCTATACACAGAGGGTGAATTGTTAGACATTAAAGGCACAGTGCCAGGCTACATACATCATAGGACACAAAGGAGAACAGTGATAATGTTCAAATTTTGATAAGAACTGCTCCAGCTCCCTAGTGACAGCAATAGAGTGTTCCTGAGGGAGGGATGCGGTGGGGTGTTAATGGACTCTGCAGATAACCAGATTGTGATTTATTTTGATTATAAGAAGAACCATCCAATGTTCTGGGCGCCCATATAACAGTTCCTGGTGGAAGGGTGGTGATGGCAAAGCAGGAAGAAAAATGGAGAGACAGACATTGGCAGTCCATCTTCTCCCCAAAAATCATCATGACTGAGAAAAAAATGTGCAGGGGAAATATTTTAGGGAAGTTACACTTTTAGTTTGAGACAAGGAGTGTGAGTGCTACCAGTGTGAGGAGCAGCATAAAACAACCAGTCAGGTACTTTTGAGAGCTCACTGATGGCTATTGTAGGTGTGGTTGGAAATGTTTGCACAACACCAATGCTCCCATTCATCTTGCATTAAAACAAGAAACTTTGGTGGCACACACATTGTGTTTGTCTTTGTGTGAAGAAAGAAACTGTGTGAGCTGAACAAAACTTACTTTAAAAAGATTTGTTGGGGAAGACATCTACTGAAAGTGTGAGGTACCTGAAGCAAAAGCACCCACTCCTCGCAGACGATGAGATTACCCAGCCAGCTAAATATCACCCCGATAAATGCCTTGTAGCTACTGGTTCAAACATCACTGGCCAGCAGTGAGAAGCAGTGGATGTTACAGTATCTTCACACGGTTGCCCTTTTGATTTAAACTTCTGAAGCTAAGTGCTGATAAAAATGGCAGTTTCAATAAATCCTTTTACCATGTTTTCTTCAGAAGCTTTATCTATTCACAACTCCATCCTTGCAAAGGAGATTCACCCTACTTCCCACTTTGTCAGCGTCTCACATTTCTCAGCTTCCAGACAGATTTAATGCTACTCACAGAATTCTGTCACTGGTTAGATTTCATTTCCGTTGAGACAGCCTTTCTAAGCCTCTCTTTTAAAAACTCTTGCCGTTTCTGGCTACACATCATTAGCTCCAGGTCCAGGCTGGTCACCGTTTCTTATCAGCTTATTGAAAAGCTGGACTTAGGGACTCGTATTGAGTGTGCTCATCAAGGTTTTCGCCATTGTAGAATGGCAAAACAGCATGTTGCCCCGCTCCTTATGCAGTCACTCACACCAGTGCAGATGACTACACAAAATGAAGGGTAACAATGAATCAGGCCCCTGTTTTTATTGCTGGAACTCAAGAGCCAGATCTAAAGCCCTTTGAAGTAAATGGGACTCTCACCAATGATTTCAGTGGACTTTGGATTATTTTTTAACAGAATGCTATTGTATTATAATAAAGGATTTTGCAGGCCTGAAGCAGCAAGAGCGGTTTTAACACTTTTGTTTGGGGTGTCCCTGGGCTCTCACTATTACTGCCTGTTTTGTTAACAAAGCAAAAGGGAAAGGAAAAGAGCAACATAAATGCATTTTTGGGGGAAACTGAGGCACATATAAAACTTTTTAAGTTATTAGTTGTTTTATTACGGCTCTTCCTGGCTTCTGTTATGGATGTTGTTTGCCTGGTTTAGGAGATTATAACAATAATATTGTGTTTAGGGATTAGGGACTGCTATTGCTGGTTAAAAGGCTTTTTATTTTGCTTTAGGCCACCACATGAGGAACAGGGTTTGTTTTTATGGGGTTTAGGGGAGGTTTGGGGCCACCCACCAGGTATTTTGCTATGACCCTGCTGTATCTATCTGGACTATGCATTGTTTTTAAGCACCTTTTTTTTTTAGCCTTTTGCCACATTGTGGCTTGGGCCCCATTAGCAGCTTGAGCTAGGGAGAGCCTTTGGAGGTATTTTTTTTTTTATAATTATGATTATTTAGATAATTTTATGGACAGTTGGAAACCCGGATGGTCCAGGCAGGTAGCTTGTTTACAGCCGAGGCCCACGACGGCATGACCAGAAACCGAGGGAGAAACATATGTTTTGAGCTGATTGGCACGCACCCATTTTGATTTACTGGGTACCTGAAGCTAATACACTACCGGGGAGATGCGATTTACAATGGAGTACGGACCCACCCACTTAACGTTTAGGGTGTGGGCTGCCTTCCCCAATTTTTGCAACATTACCTTGTTTTTAATTTGCCATTTTTGGATGTTTTTAACGACGATATTTTTACACTTGGCCTTTTTAAAATTTATTTTTAAATACAGCTTTACAGGTTTTACCTAGCTTGTTTTTTAACTGGGCAAAGCTGAGACTTTTTTGGTTGTGGCAAACAGTAAATGTGATGATTGGTAAACACAGTACTTACATTACATTTACATTTGTTTACTAGCAGGTTGCTAACACTTATTTTTTTTAAACATTTTTTGTTAGGAATTAATACATACACATTGCCCATTAAACAGTACTTTGGTTTTATTATTTAATTTATTTTGTATACAGGATTTTAGTGAAATGTTTTTACTACAAGGCTTTGGAGCAGGCAAGGACAAGCACACCCACTCTGGAGGAGTTTACTTGGTACAATCTTTGGTATTTAATAGCTTCTCTCCCTACTAACACTGAGCTTCATGCTGCAGTCCTTTCAGAGGTAAACCTAGCCCTTTGAATGAGCGCTGGGATGGAGGGTCACAGCAGTTGTTTTTTTCATGACAGGGTTAGCTATTAATTACTAAAATAATAAATAAATGAGCCTTGTGATAAGGTTTGCTAGAATGATAGGGATTTTATTGCCCATTGAGTTGAGCCACCAAGAGAACCTTTCTTAGTTTCTTAGTTATGATTTACAAACTCATTAATTCTTTTTTTTTTTAAAAATCACCACACCTCAATCTTATAGTTATGAGGATTACAGGCCTACTTTTCATTGCAAATGTAGAGCTGCTGCATTAATTCTACCGTACTGTAGTTTGAGATTCATTAACTGTGCTTATACAGTACTTAGCCCCCTGGCATTGGCAAGCCCATCATTCCTGATGTGAAGTGCTAATGTGCTCTCCGTTTGTAAAATCCCTGCTCCCAGAGCCAAAGGGCCAGAGGCACAGCAGAATGATCAATTTTCTTCAGATAACAGATCACTTAATTTCAAGCCTCCCCCCTTCGCTCACTTGTAAGAACAATCATCTCTTTCCCATTATGTTCGCTCTGCAAATCCAGCTAATACAACGGTGCTTCCAGGAAGTCACAACTACTTGCCGGCAGTTTAGCCATACATAATAATAAATGTCCCTGTTATATATTTTAATCATAGTATATATTCATTGGTAATATTGCAGATATTTTCTCCTTGGCTTTCCAGGCCTCTGCATATGCTTGGTCTCCTTGCTGCTTCTGGAAACCATTAAAAATGTACTTTTCCATCTATGGCAGGCAAGACGACTGTCCCATCCTGTTGAAGTTTGGCCTAGCTACTGCGATCACACATGCATGGCCTTCAAGCTTAACCACTGTAATTTTCTGTACCTAGGGATGCAGCCATTAACTGTAAAATACTTGCAATCCGTTCAGAACACAGTGTCCCATCTGCTCAGTAATGCAGGTCTATGCGAGTTCATCATCCTGTGTGCTACTCGCTTTCCTGGCTCCCAATGGAACAGTAGGTCATGTTTAATGTTTCAGTTTTCATGTTCAAAATCGTACCCGAGACTGGCCTACATTGCCTGAGAGGGGACCTCTCCTCGGTGAGCACGACCTCTCATGCCACTTACCTTGCTTTGGAACCCTAGAACAGAGTCTGCCCGATGTGCACAGGAGACAGCTGTCACACTCATCCGCTTCAGCGATAGTTTGTTTGCCTGAGGTTTAAACATGTTCTGAGAGACATAAAATAGCTAAGACTGATGTATTGCTGTCTGGTGCTGCACTGGAGAGATACAGTATTCAGGCTATAATATATATTTAGAAAATGTGCTCAGTTTCCACAGTGACGTGAGCGGTATAAATGCCTAGATAGATCCATTAGGTGGGCGATAGAAGTGTATTCAACTGCATGAATTTGCCGCTGCTTCTGTTTACATTTGAAACAAAGTGGAAAAGATGCTTAAAAATCTGACAGACACAGAGAGCAAGCCAAATGCTGTGTAGTGCTCATATTCTCATTCCGGTATAGTAGGTTTTTACAATAGTGACATGCTTTTTAAAAAAATGTGGTGTTGTCTTGGTGTGATATATATGTAACAGGCAGATATTGATGAAGTGCATATATATGTGTAAAATTTAATGTACCTAACATGTTTTTAAAACTCTACTTAACTATTAAACGTCTATCAATATAACAAAAAATTAACACTTAATTAGTGTTTTAGGCATGTATTAAAATGTGTCTTTCTTTTTTTACTAATTCTGTCAGGACAGTGGGTAATATTTGAATGAGGCAGTACAGAGAGAGCCTTCCAAATAATGGACCACTGTAATCCAAAGATTTTCCTCATTCACCTGTGTCATCAGCTCCCTTGTATTTGTATTCACCCATGGGGCTCAGGGAGATAAGAAATTATCTCAGCAGAGACTGCAGCTGACTTGTGCTTTCCATACTGTTAGAAAGGAAACCGACTTATCTGCTGAAATGGATATCATTTGGGGTGCAGGGTGCAATATATGTGAATTAATTTGATTAGCAGCTGTGATTCCACCATTATACTGAGCATATCATGAATACACATGATTACATGACCAAGTAAAATGCTAAAGAAGTGCTGTTCCCCTTAGATTTCTTGAAGGGGTTGGAAACTGCTGCATGCAGGGGAAATTTATGCAAAAACAAATTACAGAAAAGTGCCAAGTGACTAGGAATGTCTAGCCTAAGAAGTGCAGGAGAATTCAGTTGAAGACAAATGTCTTTTGTATTCCCAGATAGAGGCACTAAAAAACAATAAATCTCTGTGAAAATAGCAGCCTCAGAAGGAAACCATCAGCTCTGAGGATGGTTATTGGTAGATAGCAGTAGCACAGTTGTAGCTGGCACTGTAAACTGATTTTCTCTCCATCCGGAGGAAGATTTTATCTGAGAATTCATGCACAGTGATGGTGAGAGGTACACATGTGAGGGCATCTGATAAAGTTTATGCAATTACACTTCACCAACTCCAAAAACATTTCTGTTCGCCTTTTATCAAGAGACATATTATCCCATTAACAGTGAGTTTATTAGACACGAGGGAAATATCAGAGTTTGCTACAGTAGGAAAAGCTTGTTATGGTGCTATTTTAAACCCCTGTCATCTAGCAGCACGCTCCACGTCAACACATCTAAAGGAATTTTGTCAGGCTTGTTTGTTTGACTACATTACTATGCATTTAGTTGTAGGTTCATCACTACATTTGTGCTGAAGCAATTATACATAAACAGGCAAAGCAACACGTGTCCACTTTAGTCCAGTGGTTCTCAACCTATTTATCATAGTGGGCTGCTGGTTAAGAACCACAGGGCCCCCACCTAAACCCCAGTGCAAACCTGTATGCCCAGAGCCCTCTGCTCAGAGACCCCTCCATAGGATGAGGCCAGGAGCGGAGCAGGAGGGACCATGACCCCAGGCCCCACTGTGTGTAGCCAGGTGGCAGCTGGGACTCTGCAGCCCGACCCCGCAGCCTGACCCCGGACTCTGACCCTGTTGTGTGGGACTGGGCAGCAGCCAGGACCCCGCAGTCCGACCCCGCAGCCTGACCCCGTAGGGCGGCAGCTGGGACCCTGGACCCTGACCCTGCTACGCATTCATGAGGTCAGAGTTCCCTGTAACTTTTCCTGCTGTAGTGCTGCTTGTAGGGCTCTAAAAGTGATGTAGGTAACTTGATGAGTCATAACACACTGCTGGGGATACCCAGAGCTGGGAGTCTTGGTGTTACCTCTGTGCCTCAGCAAGAGTGAGCTTTGCTGGCAGATAGACTGTGTGTCAGCTCCCTGCCATACAGGGGTGCTGGAACAAGTTGTATAGTGGGAATGCAGACAGCTACTGAACCAAACTGTAAACACTGGATATGATGGAAAGCACTTCAAGCCAGAGGGTGCAGTAGCACCCCCAGAACCCCTAGTTGCAGTACCTATGCTGCTACACCAGTCTGTCTTCCTCACCAGCAAACTCCTCAAGGCTCTCCTGGCCCAAACCTCGCCTTGCAGGTAACAATCAGTGAATTCCAGCCCCCAAGGTCCTCAGAGATGTTTCTCTACAATGTACAGACCCTAGCACTGTGCATTCACAGAAAATACTAAGTTGGCTGTTCTGTTAGAGTTAGTACATCACAATTTATCAATTTAACTGGGGTAAATACAACCTTCCCTTCAAACACAGCACTGAATTGGCTTATAGCAAGAGTAAATCAAGTTTATTAACTAAAGAGCAGGGATTAAGTGACACCAAGTAGAAGCGCTAAAGATAGAGATGATTACGAGCCAATAAAAATGAAAACACACAACTAAAATTCTAAAACTTAATCTAATAAAATACGGTCTTTGTTCAGGATGGCTTCTCTCACCCCTTTCCTGCCTCTCCCCTCCCCCATCTTCTTGTCTTTTCAGCTTTCTACTGGCCAGCCTGGACAAGACCCATCACAGAGATGAATTCGCTTGTTTTTTTTGTCTCCCTAAGGTGAAGGATAAAGATGAAGTCTCTCTCACTCTCGCTGTTCCTTAGGTTCCCAAAGGGGTATCTTTGTCTTGCATCCGGGTTGATGTGCAACTTCTCACCTGCTCAGGCCTGGCTTGGGGAAGCTACCCTTATGGCCATGTCCGTGCTTCTTATGCTCTCAGTGGGGCTTCAGCAGATGTGGCGGTACTGAGGAGGAAGCAAGAGGGGCACTCACTGGCGGTGATGGGCGCCATTCTGGTGGATCTGCCGGTCCCAGATCTAAGGTGCATATTGGCGCATAGCCTCCTCCACCAGAAATGTGTGGAGGTGACATTCTCTAACTTCCCGAGTCTGAGGCAGGACTGAGTGGCAGATGGAACAGTGGGTGATGATGTGGGGCTTCGCTGAGGCAATGGAGACACTGGCTCATCATTCGCCGAAAAGGAGCACGGGCACAAAACACAGTTTTTGAAGCTGGTTTGCCAGGGCATAATCCCTGGAAGGGGTGGAGTGGAGGGATCTCCCCACTGGAGGAAGAAGCCCAACAGGGGAGCCTACCTAACTAAGAACTTACAAGATGACAACTGTAAAACTTGAACAACTATATATATGAAAGTAGAACCAGACAAGGGCTCTCTTAGCGACGCTAAGAGCACTGAAGAACAGGGGTTCTGACTCTTGCCATGCGTCAGTAAGAGCGAACTGCCGTGCTGTCGACCCGCATGGCTTTTTATAGCCTCAGATGCAGATATGCGGATGATGCATGACTCACATGAGGGTCAATGGACACTATTACAAAACAGTTCCAGCTCTGGTGCATGACACGCATGGGCACCCACATCTGGAATCCATAGAGACCATCACCCAAAGAAGAATGTTTTTTACACAATGCATAATTAACCCTTGGACCTCATTGTCTCAAGGTGGCTTTGAATCTAAGCACTTAGTAGGATTCAAACCAGAATTTGAATTTCTAGAGATATGGACAAGGACAGCCAAAGGCTATACCCCATCATGCTTCTGAATATAAATCAAACACTACCTCCTTGTGATTAGGAAGAATCTTCTCATGTGGGCAATTTATTACATAATTGGCCTCTAAAGCTGTGTGGGTTTTGTTTTTTCTTCTTGCATATTCACAGGATATTTGACTAGATGGACCATTGGTCTGATCCGGTATAGCAAAAATCTATATAAAATTTAGCTTTAATGAAAGGCTGAACAATGCTTTAGACAATTAAAAGTGAGATTTCACTTCTTAAATCATACAGGAGAACTCATTAAATTAAGTCCAGGAAAGATTCGCAAACTTTTTGTGGTCTGTTGCATATATCACACTATTACCCTCCACCAGAAAATTCCAGCCGATACTTTAGAAAATTGTATTATCAATTCTGATGGTGACACAAATGAGAAAGAGGAGCATTTAAATTTACATGACACATAATCTGAAGACACGCTTTTGGAAACACTCAGGTGAGCAAAGCCATTAAGACAAGTAGCGCTGCATTAGCTTACTATTGGGTCTCTCCTTCAAAACCAAATAGTGAAAATATTGTTTTCATCTTGATTCTTTCCCTGAGCCCCTTTCTATAATATTATACCACCCCCCAGGTTCAGCTGAGTCTATTAATTTGAGGCTATAACAGGTTTCCTCTCAAGGATGCATAAAGTCTTTTCCTTTCTCTTTCAAGTTATTTTTATGATGTGGAGGTTCTGATATCACCATAAACGTTACAGATGATTTATCAGGAATATACTACATGGTGGATACATTTAAAATGGTTTTGTTTCTCAATTGTTCTTTGCGTGATGAGGGGTATATGTCAAAAAGGCACCCCGCCCCTGGTCTGTCATTCCCCAGATGGCAGTGCTATTGCCAATTCATGCCTTTGCTCCAGCAACTATTAGCCACGCATGAGCATTTAGCCTAGCTTGTGTGAGGTACTAGAGTTAATATTATGGCATTACAAATATTGATATGCTTTCTGTACAATATTTACACGTTGCTTGCATCAGGCTATGTTGGGTATGGGGTGGTTGGTTACTGCGTGGTTGAAAAAGGGATATGATTTTGCGCTGGCAGCACTGCAGAGCTAAATCAAAACCGGGATGGTTCTTTCAGTTGTGCTGCTCAGATCATTGTGACAGGAGGGCAGGTCTCGGGCGAGCATTAACCTTATCTGTGTATTACAACGTCATAACTCTGCCACAGGTGTCCAGGATTTCTGGAACTTTTGTCAGGGCTGCTGACAAAGCTGAATGGCTTTTGGGGGTCTCTCAGTTGCACAGTTTCAGTGCGTAGGCAACTTTCTTAGCTCCATAACAGCTGATCCCTTATTTACAGAATAAAAGCTCCATTAATTAAGACATCTGCCAAGCCTTCCCGTAGCAGAATGGCAAGAGCCCTTGCCAGCCTGGGATGTACCATTAGCTGGAGTGAGAACCCTGCATAGAGCAGCTATGTTCTGCTGTCCTTATTATGGTAAGTGTAACTACTTAACTGCAGCAGAATATAAGAAAACTGGGTGTGACACTACACCCCATATTCTTCATAGAAATATTGTTATGATATGAATATGGCATAACTATGATGTGTTTTATGCAAGATGAGTCATGCGAGGTATCATTGGAAAGGTTATGATTTACTGAATATGATTATTCTATTTGTATGCCTGGATCTTTTCTGTATCTGAAGTTAGGATTATTGACTATGTAACAGTTACAAGTGGGTTTACACCTGGGGAACGCCCACCAGACAGAATGCAATCAGTCTGGCTGGCCATTAGGGAGAACAATAGGACTTTGAAGATGCTAATCTTCCATCTTCCTGGGAAGTCTTCCTGACGATTTATGGCTGCTTTGACACTGCAAGGTCATCTGATCAGGTCACCTGGTATTGGACTCCATCTTGGATTGCTGGTATTTTTCCACTAGTAGGGAGTGGGGGATCAAACTGGGAAACAAAGGATTCCTGCCATATGTAAATCCTATTTAAGGCTGGGGTGTTAATTAATCAGGGCCAGTTCTCCACTGAATCCCTGCCCAAGATGACTACTGAAAACACCTAAGACTGATCTGGGGAAGACAGGTCTGGACCCAGGCTAGAAGGTGGCTGGCCTGTGAAATGACTGCCAGGCATTCTAAGCTGCAAGCAAGAGCAGTTTGTCTTCAAGAAAATTCTGTGACCTGCTTAAAACAACATTTAGGGTGAGAAATTACTACTTGTAGCCAGTTTCTTTAGTGTATTAAGCTTAGTTTGCTTTATTTGCTCAGTAATCTGCTTTGATCTGTTTGCTATCCCTTATAATCACTTATCACATAAATCTATCCTTTGTAGTTAATAAACTTGTTTTTGTTGTCTCTAAACCAGTTTGTGCAATTCATAACTGGGGGGCAAAAAGCTGTGCATATCTTCCTCCACACTGAGGCAGGGGGCGATTTTCATGAGCTTACGCTGTACAGTTCTCTGTGCAGTGCAAGACAATACCATTTTGGATTTGCACCCCTGAGGGGGTGTGCACTTGAATGCTGGGCAATCTCTTAGCTGATTCTTCCCATGCAGAGCTGATTTCAGTGTCTGTGTCTTTCTGCAGCTGGGCGTGTCCCTACCTGTGTGTGTCTGCTAGAGCAGTGGTCTTCAAACTGTGGGTCGCGACCCAGTAGTGGGTCGCGTAATTTAAGGCGCTGTGTTTCAGCGGCTCTGGTCAGCTGGTGCTGCCTGGCTAAGGCAGGCTAGTTCCTACCTGTTCCAACACCGCGCTGCTCCTCAGAAGTGGCCAGCAGTCGGTCCAGCTCCTAGGCGGAGGTGGTGGGGGGCAAGGGAGGTATGGGGCTCCGCACGCGCCTCCGCCTAGGAGCCAGACCTGCTGCTGGCTGCTTCCAGGGCGCAGAGCAGTCCATGGTGCCAGGACAGGCAAGAAGCCTGCCTTAGTACCCCCCGCTGCGCCGCTGACTGTGAACCGCCCGAGGTAAGCCGATGCCCCAACCCCATGCTCCAATCCCCTGCCCCAGCTCTGAGCCCCCCACCCAAACCCGAAGCCCCTTCCCGCACCCCAAACCCCTCATCCCTGGCTCCACTCCAGAGCCTGTACTCCCAGCCCAGAGCCCTGACCCCTTTCGCACCCCAACTCCCTGCTCCAGCCCTGAGCCCCCCCAAACCCAGAGCTCCCTCCTGCACCCCAAACCTCTCATCCCCAGAGCCCTGACTCCCTCCCACACCCCAACTCCCTGCCCCAGCCCTGAGCCCCTCCCACACTCCAAACCCCTCATTCCCAGCTCCGTTGGGTCACCGGCTTCAACAATTTTCTTCAACTGGGTTGCCAGAAAAAAAGTTTGAAAACCACTGTGCTAGAGGAAGCTTGAATGCCTGGCTCAGCAAGACACATTGTTGACTCATATGCAATTTGTGATCTTCTATAACTCCCAGATCTTTTCAGCAGGACCATCACCTAGCCAGATATTCCTCATTTTGTAATTGTATATTTGATTTTTTTTCCTTCCTAAGTGAAGTACTTTGCACTTATCTTTACTGAAGTTCAGTGTGTTGTTTTCAAACCAATACTCTATCTTGTCAAGGTTATTCTGACATCTAATCCTGTTCTCTAAAGTGGTTGCAGCCCCTCCCAGTTTGATATCATCCACAAATTTTATAAGCCTCCTCTCCACTCCATTATCCAAGTCATTAATGAAAATATTGAACAGTATTCGACCCAGGACTGATTTGTGAAGGACCCCACTTGATATACTCTTCCAGTTTGACAACAAGCAATTTGCAACTACTCTTTGAATATGGTCTTTCAGTTGTGCACCCACCATTAAGTATTTTCATCTAGACCACATTTTCCTAGATTGTATCTGAGAATGTCATGTGGGACTGTGTCAAACACTGTACTAAAAATAATCAAGATATATCAGTTCTACTACTTTCTCCAATGCATTAGACCAGTAACTTGTCAAAGACGGAAACTGGTTGGTTTGGCATGATTTGTTCTTTAGCTATTCTTTATAACCCTATGATCCTCTATTGTTTAATAATTTGGTCTAATATCTTTCTAGGTATTGAGATTAGACTGACTGGTCTAACATTCCACGGGACCGCTTTGTTCTCCTTTTTAAAGATAGGTACTATGTTTACCCTTCTTCAGTCCTCACCCATCCTCTATGAGTTTTCAACCATAATTGCTAACAGTTCTGAGATTGCTTCATCTAGTTCAAGTACCCTATCATGAATTTCATCAGGCTCCGCAACTTGGCTATATCTAACTTATCTAAATAGTCTTTAATCTGGTCTTTCCCTATTTTGGAGTGCATTCATCCTCTTTGTTGTTAATATTAATTGTGTTGAGTATCTGGTCACCATTAACTTTTTTAGTGAAGAGTGAGGCAAAATAGTCATTAAACACTTCAGTCTTCATGACATCCTCAGTTATTAGTTTTCTTTCCCATTAAGTAGAGGGCCTACACTTTCTTTCATCTTTCTCTTGTTTCTTGTGTATTTATTCTTCATATTGCCTTTTATGTACCTTGCTAGGTGTAACTCATTTTGTGCCTTAGCATTTCTGATTTTGTCCCTACATGCTTGTGCTATTTTTTTGTACTCATCCTTAGCAATATGGCCATGTTTCCACTTTTTTTAGGATTCCTTTTTGATTTTCTGGTAATTAAAGAGATCCCAATGGAGCTGTATTTGCCTCTTACTAGTCTTCCTATCTGTGCTTCACATTAGAATAGTTGGCAGGTGTGCATTTGATATTGTATCTTTGAGAAACTGCTAGCTCCCCTGAATTCCTTTGTCTCAAGATTTTCTTCCCATGGGATCTTACCAGTTCCCTGAGTTTGTTGGTCTTTTCTGAAGTTCATTGTCCTTTTTCTGCTGCTCTTGCTCCTTCCCTTCCTTAGAATCATGAAATCTTTAATTTCATGATGCTTTACCCTAAATTGCCTTCCACCTTCAGATTCCCAACTAATTCCTCCCTGTTGGTCAGAAGCAAGTCTAAAATGGCTGTCCCCTAATTACTTCCTCCACTTTCTGAAACAAAAAATTATCCCCAATACATTCCAAGAACTTACTGGAAATTCTGTGTTTTGCTGTATTACTTTTTTAAGCAGATTTCTGGGTAGTCAAAGCCCCCCATTACTACCATGTCTTATGACTTGGATAGTTTTGTTATCTGTTTTAGAAATGCCTCACCCACCTTCCCTTCCTGATTTGGTGGTCTATAGTTCACCCCTCCCGTGACATATCCACTATTTTTTCCGCTTGTATTGTTATCTTTCAACTGGTCTGTCTCTCATCTCCTTCTGGACTTCAAAACAAGTGTATCTCGATGTATAATGCAACACCTCCTCCCCTTTTTCTGTGCCTGTCATTCCTGAACAAGCTATACCCCTTTATACCAATATTCCAGTCATGAGATTTAACCCACCAAGTCTCTGTGATACCAATTAAATCATAATTTAACTTATGTACTAATACCTTCAGTTCTTCCTGTTTATTCCCCATTCTCCTTGCATTTGTGTATAGACATCTAAGATGTAAAACAGATTCACTCATGTTCCAGGATTATTATTTAACTTCCCAAAAGCCAAACCTCAGGAAGGGAGTAAAAATCAACTGTGTATTTGTGAATTAATTAAAAACTGAATTCTCAAAAAATAAGTAACAACTGTCCCCTCTGACTCAGGACCGATTTAAAAAAAAAAAAAAAAAAAAAAAAAAAAAAGGCAGTCAAGTTGAAGGGCCACATTGCCTATAAAGAAGAGGGAGAAAGATGCTAAACACAAAGTAATCACTAGCAGACTGATTAGTGCAGAAAGTACAAAAGAGAGATTACAGTACTAATGGGCCAAAAACAACATGCTCCTCTTTCATAAAAAAGAAAAAAACCCTCTGTATCCTATTTCAGTCAGGATTGGGGTTTTTTGGTAATTTTTTTCCCCCCACTTGTTTTTCAGTCCCTCTCACTTTGTGTCTCTTGGACTTTTCTGCTGCTTGTGCTTCCTTTCATTTTGCCATTGTTGGATAAGCTCCCAGGGTTGACATACACTTGGAGAGAACACGAAAATTTAGCAAGTGCCTGGAAAGCCTCAAGTGCTTTTATAAATTCAATTGAATTAAAATTGATCTAAAACTATCAAATAGAGATTTTTTTTCCCTAATTTTTATTTGCGCACATTGATCTACTCTATTTCACTGAATCCTAGAAATGTAGGGTAGGAAGGGGCCTTGAGAGGTCATCAGGTCCATCTCCCTGTGCTGAGGCAGGACCAAGTATAGCTAACCTGCTTTGAGCCTGCTTACCAGTTTGGGCCCTGCAGGTGAGTTAGTAGGAGGAATGCCTATCTTCTCCTTGCTTGTGCATTGCTCTGGGGTTTAGGTGTCTCGATGCTTTGGCAGCATCTAAGCAGGGTTTTTTGAATACCAGCGGGGACTGATTCTGGGATACGTGTGCCTATAGTGGCAGTAAGGCATCTAAGTCCTCTTGTGAATCTGGATCCTAATGTCTCATCTCTTTTAATAAGGAGGCAGAGATTATGACTGCCTCCACTTTATCTAAAAAATGCACACCAATTCTGTAGCTAAGATATCAATCATCTAGGGCAGTGGCCATCAGGGTAATCCGCTTGTGGGCCACCAGTTTGTTTACATTTATATGGCTGCCCGCAGCTCCCAGTGGCCACGGTTCACCGTTCCCGGCCAATGGGAGCTGTGGGAAGTGGCGGCCAGAAGATTGCCCACCAATGATCTAGGGAATATTGCCAACCTGAACTCCTTTTTGTCACTAGGGAGATGGTACTGCGTCTATTCATTACTTTTTATTTTACTTTTCATATTTGTTTGATTTATAAATCACTAGTAGCTAGATAAGATCAATACAGTCATACATAAACATCAAATAGTGCAGATGTAATGGATGTGTATGTTGTGGGAAAAATTGTTTTGGTTATATACGTATCTCAAAACTGTCATACTGCAAACATAAAGAATCAAATTAGGTTTAACACTATGCTTTGCATTTATAAAGTGTTATCTGAGTCAGGTCTAAGATATTTAATAGCCTTCATAAACCTCTTTCTTTCTGGAGACAGTCTGATATCTGCTGAATCAAAATATAAAGAGAACTAAATGATTACAGAAGCAGAGGATAGAAGAATGGCAACCTGTGACTTGGGATGGAGATTGAAAAAGCTGTTAAACCTGTTGACCATTACAACAGATTACAAGTGTAATAACAGAGACTTAGCTATCACGTTGGAACAACAGAGGTGCACCATTGTATAATATTAATTTGCTTTAATTACTTGTGAAGTGCTTATTGATACAATGTTTAAAAACATCCTATAAAGAAATGATGGCATGTTTAAAATTAATTTAGAGCATAGAAGGGAAAATAACAATGTAGATTAATACATAGTTTTTATGAAGTTCTCTCCTTAATAGCAGTAGTTGCCAGATATTAAATTTCATTCACGCAACACAAGCCCACTAAAAATCACACATTTTTGTGAAAAAATGTAACTTCATTCTTACGTAAAAACTGGTTTGAAATAAAATTAAAATAATATTTGTTCTTACAAGAAAGTCCTTGTTATGACAGAATAGTTATCTGAAAAAAGTAATATACAATGTGAGATATTAATTTTAAGTTTTAATATATTTCAAAATGGAAGATTCTGCACTTACATAGTTATAGGTCATTGATACTGCAAATATGTTTTTCTGAAAAAAAATCTCTTTTCATGCTTAAAAAATGTGCCTTACCTTGATACTGTATAGTACGACATATAGAAGTAAGAAACAAAGTAATAAACCAGTTATATGTAAAGAAAACAAAGTCACATTACAAGGTAATTACAATGATGACACAAAAAATAAAACATTTTTCAGTCTTAACAGAATTTGAAGGCAATTCACAATCATTTCCAGGAATTTTGTGAGATTTAAGGCCATTTATTCTAAATATAATGCATCTTTGACACATATACTCACAATACTGTGAATTTCTTGTAAAAACTGTACATGCAAAACATTTTATAATTAGATACGAACAGGCATATAGTAAAATGTTGGGTTGTTAAATACACAAAACTATTGTGCACAAAGCAATATGGCTGTGCAATTTTAAAATCAGTTAATTCATGAAATATTAGCATCTGTGCACTTCGAATAGCAATGTGATTAGATGACAACAATTGAATCCAAATATTAAGAGCCAGCATCCCTTTGAATGGGCAATCTAGACAATAGGTGACAACTTTACATTTCAAATGGGCGTTAAAACGGTTCATTATAAAAAGTCTGTTGTAATCACTTGAAAATAGTTTTAAGATGCAAAAGTGCTAATGCTATTAAGCAAAGTATGAGATGATTCTACTAAGTTAAGTAAGTCAGCTATGGGACTTGAGGTAATTCTTCTTTAATTACGTTTAGTATGCAAGTTCTAGTCAGCCAGCAAAACCTATTTTAAAAAATGTAAACTTACATAAATTTAGAAATTGGAGTATCTCTGAAAAATACATAATCCCCTTCCTGAGGCTTAGCTTTATTAGTAAGTCAAATACAGTTACAGTATTCACATCTCCAGATTTTATTCTCAAATACTGTTTTAAATTTTGACAGATGAATTGACTACTAAGCACTTACGTGAAGCAATTCAATTATTGAGAAATATGAATGTATTTGTCCTCTTTCTTTAGTTCTGCACTTTTATTTGTCTGGACAATCATTCAAAGAGATATTGCTTCTCCTGTGGCTATAACTATTGTAAGTTAGAAGACACATGATTCAATATTCCAAACTCTTATTCTTAAGAATATTTATAAAAGTATTGAAATTTAAAAAGTAGTAACATGTAAACATTGATACAGAGGAATTGCATTCCTATATATTTATATACACACGGTAGTCAGGGAGAACAATATCTTCTGAGTTGAAACTGTGACTTGTGCTTTCTCCCAACAAATAAATGAAAAAGTAGCTTTTTCAGTCAGGAAAAAAATAAGACTTGAAGAGAATAGCGTTTTCAGTTGCTCATGCAACCATATTGAGAATTTTGGTATATGAAGAGAATTTGTTTCGATCCAAAAACCTATCACAAGCTACTACTTCATCCAGACAGACAACAGTCTCGATTCACTGGTTCTTTAAAGTGCACCAGTACTGAAGCACTGACTCAGTAGCTCTACATGGTTTGTGGCAAGTGTTAACCATTTTGGAGTAGTCATATCTGAGTCTGTAACACATGAAGAGGGGGTGTGTATGGAGGTGGTGCAGGTGATGGCTTGATTCCTCTGACCCTCATGTAAGAGAGAAACTGGTCTGGGATCTCAGCTAAGACATCTTTAGCAAGTCTGGCCATGCTCAATATATGGTTTCCACTTCTGTCAATGTAATCCCGGAATGGCACAAACTAAAATAAAATAAAAAGATACATTATACATCATATATACCATTGTGCATACGCAAACATATCATATAATATAAAAATTAGGTCTGTCAATCACAGTTAATGCAAGTGATTATTGCAAAACAAACTTGATTAAAAATAGTTGCGATTAATCACAATTTTAATACCACTGTAAAACAATAATAGAATACCAATTTAAATTTATTACAAATATTTTTGGATGTTTTTCTACATTTTCAAATATTTCAATTACAACACAGAATACAAAGTGTACAGTGTTCACTTTATTTTATTATTTTTGATTACAAATATTCTCACTGTAAAAACAAACAAAAGAAATGGTATTTTTCACTTCACCTGAGGTAAGTACTGCAGTGCAATCTCTATTGTGAAAGTGCAACTTACAAATGTTGATTTTTTTTTTAACATAACTACACTCAAAAAACAAAACAATGTAAAACTTTAGAGCAGTGGTTCTCAACCTATTTATCATTGTGGGCTGCCCCCACTGCCCAGAGACCCCTCCAACAAACTGGAGTCCTGGGTCTGGGAGGCAGCCCAGACCCTGGACCCTGCTGCGCAGGGCTGGGCTGCCGGGGCCCTGGATCCCACCAGGCTGGGCAGCCGGGACCCCGGACCCTTCCCGGAACCTGCTATGCGGGCCATGGGGCCTTTAGCACACAGCTGGGCTGCAGGTGTGTGCTAATTGGTCCACATGCAGCCTGCAGGTTGAGAACCACTGCTTTAGAGCCTACAAGTCCAATCAGTCCTACTTTTTGTTCAGCTAATCACTAAGACAAACAATTATGTTTACATTTGCAGGAGATAATGCTGCCAGCTTCTTATTAACAATGTCACCTGATAGTGAGAACAGGTTTTCGCATGGCACTGTTGTAGCTGGCATTGCAAGGTATTTACGTGCCAGATGTGCTAAACATTCAAATGCTTCTTCATGCTTCGACAACCATTCCAGAGGACATGCTTCTATGCTGACGACAGGTTCTACTTGATAATGATCCATAGCAGTGCAGACCGACACATGTTCATTTTCATTATCTGAGTCAGATGCCACCAGCAGAAAGTTGATTTTCTTTTTTTTGGTGGTTTGGGTTCTGTAGTTTCCACATCGGAGTGTTGCTCTTTTAAGACTTCTGAAAGCATGCTCCACACCTCATCCCTCTCCAATTTTTGAAGGCACTTCAGATTCTTAACCCTTTGGTCGAGAGCTGTAGCTATCTTTAGAAATATCACATTGGTAACTTCTTTACATTTTGTCAAAATACTATTATTTATTTATTTATTTTACAGTGCAAATATTTGCACTAAAAATAATATAAAGTGAACACTGTACCCTTTACATTCTGTGTTGTCATTGAAATCAATATATTTAAAAATGTAGAAAAACATGCAAAATATTTATAATAAATTTAAATTGGTATTCTATCATCTAATAATGCAATTAAAACTGCGATACATCATGACTATTTTTTAAAATCTCACAATTGATTGCGCTTATTTTTATTATTTTTTTGACAGCCCTAATAGAAATAAGAGATTTGGAGATAGGAAAGTTTTGTTTTAGATAATTAATAAACTTAAAGCAGCTATCTGCAGGAATGTTAATTTTGCTTCATAATGCATATGTTTAAAAAAGTGAACCAAATTATTTTAATCAGATAGTAGTAATTATTGCAAGCCTTCCACAACACTTCAAATTTGTCAAGACACTGTTGCCTCAAGCAGATCAATATATCCTCTTCAATGAAAAGGTTTATGGGAAAGAGCATTTCAGCTGTTCCTAATAATCTCTATTGTAATGAGCCATTAATCATTTATACTATGTTTGTGGTATAAATATCAACAACTGTTCCTTTCCTTACTATTTTAGAAAACAATGATATAGTATTGACAACACATGTAGTCTTATATATTAAGTATTTACTATCTCTAATTTGTTTCTGCTGCTTCTAAGATCATCTACTTGACTGATCATTCTCACATCACCCTACTCTTTCTCCTGTCCTGCCCCTTATGCATAGGAAAAACTCCCTATCAAAGTCTGTAAATCTATCACCTTATCTTCCTACAAATGCCTCCTTATGACTCATTTCTGCCAAGATACCTACAGAATAATTGAAACAGATAATGGCTGCCCAGGTGGAGAGCAAATCTGCATACAGCTAATCTATACAAAACTTGCTCATGTTACTGCTATCCTGTTCATCCTTTTCCGACTCCCCAAATGTGTCACACTCATTTACTGCATCTTGTCTAAGATTCTTTGGGCCATGGATTATCTTTTAGTATATGT
This sequence comes from Trachemys scripta elegans, assembly GCF_013100865.1. Classification (NCBI taxonomy): domain Eukaryota; kingdom Metazoa; phylum Chordata; order Testudines; family Emydidae; genus Trachemys; species Trachemys scripta. The sequence continues at coordinate 29,246,147 of NC_048298.1, read as the reverse complement.
GCAAGTTGTGCCTGGTGCAACGGGGCCCTGAGCTGTCCATAATCAGTAGGTGCTACTGTAGTAAAAATTAAGTATTATTAACTTATTTCTAGCTCTAGATTGATTAACGATAATACCTATTTAATTACCATGCCAAAATGTAATAGTTTTGTGCTATTTCCATTTATTATTTCATTTACAAAATGAGGATAGACCCCCTTTCTGTGACAGAAACCCATCCCTGCCATTCATCAGCAGCTCACTGCCCTAGTACTGGGATAACAGCAACTGACATTGGTATTTACTGTCTGTTTTCATCTCTGTTGTAACCTACAAAAGTCACAAATTTATGGGTACTACTTGAGAGCCCTTTTTCAACTTTCCATTTCTGAACACATATTTGTAAGTGGTTACAGGGTGGCATACTTTTCCTGTTGCTTTGTACTTTTCAAACAAAGGGATCCATTCCCCTCACTAAAGTTCTGCAGGGAATGAGGATGGGGAGACACTCAGAATACTTGCAGCTTCCTGGTCCTACACCACCCAGCTCTAGGGTTCATTAGAGCAACTGAGGGGCTTTCTAATTTATATCAGTGGGAACTAGTGTAGTGGAGCATTGCTGCATCCTACCCCAGTCCTCTCTCAACACTACCTATAGACGAGGAGACACTTCTGTCAGAGTTATTGCCAGTAGAGAATTCTTATGCACAACAGGGATTCTCTGGCCCTTTTCAGCCAGAATCCACTGACTTTTTGCTGTCTGAGCAGCACTGAACGAATGGAATGGACTGGACAATCTGGGCTATTAGTTTCATCATACTATATAGGACTTATATCAGGGCACATTTAACTTTCAATTTCCTATATGGGGATGAGCAGAGGCAACAATTCTTTTTCATCCCACAAAAGTAATTCCTTATAAATAATTTTGTGTATTTTCCCCTTATGCATATCCTCTTGATGCAAGAGGATAAGACTTTCCAGAATGCTAGCAGACCAAGGAGAATATATAAGCAGAAAGTGCTTTAAAGATGACTTTCAAAGGCAATTTCTTCTTTTTAAATAAAAGGGCTTGATTTTTTTTCTACTTTATTATGTATAAAAGACTGAACATTTTAATAAAATAAATAAATTTGATTTCATTCTATATCTATTTTACATTAGAAATGTAAGAACATAAGAATGGCCATGCCTGGTCAGACCAATGGTCCATCTAGCACAGAATTCTGTCTTCCAACCGTGGCCAGTGCCAGATGCTTCAGGGGAATGAACACAACAGGGCAATTATTGAGTCATCCATCCCATGTCATCTAGTTCCACCATCTAGCAGTCAGAGATTTAGGGACATCCAGAGCATGGGGTTGCATCCCTGATCATCTTGGCTAATAGCCATTGATGGACCTATCCTCCATGAACTTATCTAATTCTTTTTTGAGCCCAACTATACTTTTGGCATTCACAATGAGTTCTACAGGTTGACTGTGAATTGTGTGAAGTACTGCCTTTTGTGTTTTTAAACCTGCTGCCATTTAATTTCACTGGGTGACCCCAGTGCTTGTGTTATTTGAAAAAGTAAACAACAGTTCCTAGTTCACTTTCTTCTTCATACCTAGGGTGACCAGATGTCCCAATTTTATAGGGACAGTCCCGATTTTGGGGTCTTTTTCTTATATAGGCTATTACCCCCCAGTCCTGTCCTGATTTTTCACACTTGCTGTCTGGTCACCCTATCCACACCATTCATGATTTTATAGACCTCTATCATCAAGTTGTCTCTTTTCTAAGATGAACAGTCCTGGTGTTTTTAATCTCTCCTCATATGGAAGATGTTCCACGCCCCTAATCATTTTGTTGCCCTTCTCTGTACTTTCAAAAAAAGCTGCAATAGAATTGGAGAGAGGGGGCAACCAGAACTGCACACAGTATTCAAGATGTGGGTGTACCATGGATTTATATAGTGGCATTATGATATTTTTAATCATCCCTTTCCTAATGGTTCCTGACAGTCCATCAGCTTTTTTGACTCCCACTGCACACTGAGCAAATGTTGGCAAAGAACTATCCACGATGATTCCAAGATTTTCTTTTAAGTGGTAACAGCTAATTTACACCCCATCATTTTGTATGTATATTTGGGATTATATTTTCCAATGTGCATTACTTTGCACTTATCAACATTGAACTGCCATTTTGTTGCCCAGTCACCGAGTTTTGTGAGACCCCTTTGCAACTCTTTGCAGTCAGCTTTGGACTTAACTATCTTGAGTAATTTTGCATCATCTGCCTATTTTGCCACCTCACTGTTCAGTCCCTTTTTCACATAATTTATTAATATGTTGAGTAGCACAGGTCTCAGGACAGATCCATTGGGGGCCCTTTATTTACCTCTCTCCATTGTAAAAACTGACCATTTATTCCTACCCTTCATTTCCTATCTTTTATCCAGTTACTGATCCATCAGAGAACCTTCCCTCTTATCCCATGACTGCTTACTTTCTGAAAGTCCAAGTACACTATATCAACTGGATCACACTTGTACACATGCTTTCTGACACCCTCAAAGAATTCTAACAGATAGGTGAGGCATGATTTCCCTTTACAAAAGTTTGTGTTGACTATTCTCTAACATATTGTGTTCATCTATGTATCTGATCATTCTGTTCCTTACTCTAGTTTCAACCAGTTTTCCTAGTACTGAAGTTAGGCTTACTGGCCTGTAATTGCCAGGATTGCCTCTGGAGCCTTTTTTTAAAAATCAGCATTACATTAGCTATCCTGCAGTCATCTGGTACAGAGGCTGATTTGAGCAATACCAATATATACCACAGTCAGTAGTTCTGCAATTTCATATTTGAGTTCCTTCAGAATGCTTGGGTGATTATCATCTGGTCCTGGTGACTTATTAGTGTTTAATTTATTGATTTGTTTCAAAATCTCCTCTATCAACACCTCAATCTGGGACAGTTCCTCAGATTTGTCACCCAAAAAGAATGGCTCAGGTTTGAGATTCTCCCTCGCATCTTCTATAGTGAAGACCAATGCAAAGTATTCATTTAGCTTTTCTGCAAGAGCCTTATCTTCCTTGAGTGCTCCTTTAGCACCTCAAACTGCCCTGGAGCCAGGGATCCCAAGGCTACAATCTCCCAGGTAAACTGGCTCACAGGGCTACCTGCTCAGGAGTCGGGCAGCCCAGGAAGCTAGCTAGCTCGGGAGTCTGGAAGTCCCAGGGTTCCTGGCCTCCAGACAGTCTGCATGGCAAGGCTACCCTGGAACAGCAGACCCTCAGTGAAACTGACATTCAGTGACCAGGTGGGTGAGGTAATATCTTTTATTGGACCAACATCTGTCGGTGAAAGAGACAAACTTTCTAAGTTAGAGACAAGCTTTTGAGCCTGTGTAACTTGAAAGCTTGTCTCTTTCATCAATAGAAGTTGGTCCAATAAAAGATATTACCTCACTCACCTTGTGTGTCTAATATCCTGGGACTAACATGGCTACAACAACACTGCAAACAACATTTAGTGACCAGTCAGTTGAACATATTTAATTTTGAAGGCTTACTACTATTTAGCAGAACTTCCCACGCCCCCTTAGAGCAAACTTGTTCTGAGGTTGTCAACCATAAAGTATCTACACTGTCAGGTGGAGAGCCTGGGAGTTGAGACGAAGGAGGTGGCCATGGTCTTGTGAGATCACATCCACATCTCTTAGGAATAGCAGTGGAAGTCTGACCGATAGGGCTAGTAGAGTTGAAAAACAATGTTGACAAGGCTATGCTGGGGCTATTAAAATGAGATGAGTGGAATCTTTCTTGATTTTGGACAAGACTATGGGCAGGAGCAAAACTGGAGGGAAGGCAGATCAGGGTAAGAGGAAAGCATCTGTCAGTGAACCTGGGCTGTGACTCACTTAAGAAACAAAAAAGATGACTTTTTTGTTAGCTCTAGTTGCAAACAGGTCCACTTGGTGAGTTCCCCACAGTTGCAAAATGGACCTAGACATACCTGGGTGAAGAGACCACTCCTGGCGACCTGCAAAACAACTTGATCAGGTGGTCTACTTTGAGCTCCCAGAAGGTAAGCAGTTCTCAGGTTGAAGGAACTGGCAATGCAGAAATTCCAAAGGAGGACCGCCTCCTGGCATAACTTTGTCAAATGGTCTCTCCCCTTGCTGGTTTACATGGAACATGGCTGCTGTGTTGTCTGTGAGTACCAGCAAGTTCATATGCAGAAGGAATGCCTTCATATGCAGAAGGAATGCCATACGAGATAAATGGATGGCCTGAAGGTTCCTGATATTTATACAGAGCCTTAGGCTCTGAGTCTGAAGAGGACCAAGTGAGCTCCCCAACCTAGATCTGATGCATTTGTGTTTAGAGAGAGTAATTGTTGTGGATAGGCAAAGGGACTATCTTTGCAAACATTTGCAGGTTCTACCAACTAGTCCAGCGAGGACAAGAACTGAGCCGGTACTAGAACTACCATGTCTGTATGTTGACGGGCCAGAGAGGCTAGTCAACCCTGTAGTTCTGAGGTACAGCATGACACATTGCACAACGTAAGTGCAAGCTACCATGTGCCCTAGAAGTTTGAGGCAATTTCGAACAGTGATGACAGGGTGCACTTGTTGATCTAAAGCAAAGACCTGCAATATCTGGAACCTCTGCTCCAACAGGAAAGCCCTGGCCTTTGTAGAATCCAGGACTACCACAAAATCCTTTGAATGGACATCAGGATCAACTTCTTTATATTAATTAGCAGACCCAGTGCATTGAAAGTGGATTGAATAGTGTCTATGCTGGAGATAAGAGATAATCTTATCAACTGTCTTATCTGAAAAGAGCAAGGGACCTTCAAATGGGAGGTCTTGAATGGTTTGTTGCACCTCTGAGGGAAGACCTGATGACTGCAATCTATATGAACACTGCATACTGATGGTGGGGAAGCCAAAGATCAAGCTGCAGAGTCTGCAGCATCCAGGCTTGCTTTCAAGTGAACTTCATTTCACAGCAGCTAACTCCTGCTTTACCTCATCAAGGAGCTTCTCTTTGAATTTCAGGATATTATCTCACAGGTTTAAATCTTATCTCAGCAGAGTCTGCTGGTTCATAATCCCAAGCTGTAAACCTTCTGTGGAATAAAGCTGAAGGGAAGTGGTTATAGAAGTACTCAAATCCCTGTGAATGGACATATCATCTTTCCACCCTTTTAGCAGTGGGAGGCAGGGAAGATGGGTTTACCATAAAACTTTGGAAGGTTCCAGGATAGACTCATTAATAGGGAGAGCAGCCCTAGAGAGCCTCCTGCAGAGGCTAAAATGTCCATGAGCCTGTGTGACCTTCCTTGCACCTCTTTTGGTTAGACAGCCAGAGCTGCAGCCATCTTCCTCAACAAGTCTTGATATGAGCCCTGACATCATCAGGAGGGGAAGAAGTAGACTCAGTCACTAATGCCCCATCAGGAGAAGAAGATGAAGAGGCTAAGGGTTGTTGAGGCGGTCCTCCCTCCAACTCATCCACAGGAAAGTCCTGAGTGCATGGTTCCCTCTGCATAGTACCAATCCCGGTACCGGGGGGAAAGACTGTGACCTTACTGCTGACGCTCCCAGTGCCTAGCTGACATAGAAGAGCAGGAAGGAAGGGAGTGGAGAACCTCTAGGATGTGGACGGAAGCCCCACGGGATCCAAAAGGGCCACTGATATGGAGGCAGGACCCAGCTATGTGCAGGTCATTGGTAATTAAAGTGCTAAGGCTGTGGCTGGTACCATGGCGGGCATATTCGTGTTGAGACACATATGATTCGATCTGAGTCTGTTGAAGAGTTTGGTTCCTGAGGCCGTGGTGGAGTTGACACTGTCAGTGTCAGGGAGACTGGCTCCAAGTCTGGAGATGTGGGTACTGGCGAGAATGTTGCTGGCTTCCCTCTACATGGAATCTATGGAGAGAAGCTGCAACTGTAGAAGTCACCTGTACTGAACAGTACACTGGGGTTGGAGCCGGGACTGTGGAAGCGTGCATTTCTTCCAATCCCAGCACTGAGTGAGATTCCTGAATAGCAGGGGAAACTGGTATCGACAGGTTAAGCAACACTCTGGCTGCCTCCAAAGTCTCAGGTGCAAACTGCACTGGAAAGGGCTCCCGAGTTTGAGGTACTGAAAGGTGCACTGATCCCTCAGGGATTGGTCTCAATGGACCCATCTTGGGCTCTGGAGTCAGCACTCCATCCTGGCTTATTGACTATGACTGGAGGTGCCTCTTCTTTGAGTGCACCTCCAAGTCCTAACCTCGGCTTGGTGCCTTCACTGTAGACTTCGAAGGCCCCATTACTCAGTATTTGGGAAACTTATGTTTTCTCTTCTTGGGTACCTGTGACTAGGCTCTGCCTCTGGACTCAGAACAGGGCGAGCACTTCTAGCTGAATTGGACATGCTCAGTACCCGTTCTGAGCGGGAAGGTTCCCATGGTGGATGAAGTGCAAACTGCATAAGTAGGTACTTGAGTCTTGTCCTTTTCTGATCAAGGTTTGAATTCCCTACAAATGTTACATTTGTCACTCACATGCGCCTTTCCCAGATACTTAAGGCACCTGAGGTGTGGGTCACTCACAGGCATAGACTTGTTACATGAGTGACAGGCCTTGAAGCCAGGAGAATAAGGTGTGTAGTCTAGTACAGCCTGGTACCCAACTGGAAACTGTTAGTAATTTTCTATAATAGGATTATCCTAAACTTATTCTTATATCTAAATCTATACAAATACATTATATTAGACTAAAAACTAACTCTACAGGTGCTACTGAGGTAAGACTTGCAGATGCAAAGATTGGAACTCCAACAATCATCACTGGTGGAAGGAAGGAACTGAGGGGCGTCAGGGGCACCGGAGGAGGCTCACACTGCCCCAACAGGTACTGCTGAGGAAAAAATCTCTGACAACTGTGCATGAGGCGTGTACATACCTACGGAGGAATGGACGTGTACAATGTACTTGACTCAAAGAAGAAAGCTTTGTTACTTTCACATAGATTCATAGATTCTAGGACTGGAAGGGACCTCGAGAGGTCATCGAGTCCAGTCCCCTGCCCGCATGGCAGGACCAAATACTGTCTAGACCATCCCTGATAGACATTTATCTAACCTACTCTTAAATATCTCCAGAGATGGAGATTCCACAACCTCCCTAGGCAATTTATTCCAGTGTTTAACCACCCTGACAGTTAGGAACTTTTTCCTAATGTCCAACCTAGACCTCCCTTGCTGCAGTTTAAGCCCATTGCTTCTTGTTCTATCCTTAGAGGCTAAGGTGAACAAGTTTCCTCCCTCCTCCTTATGACACCCTTTTAGATACTTGAAATGTATAGTTAGGGTACCTATCAATTTCATGGCTGTGAAAAATGTGCCACGGACCGTGAAATAAGCCCTTCGCTGTGAAATCCAATCTCCCCTTGTTCCTAGGAGCGCCCCAGCAAAGGGGGCTCCTAGCTCCAGCTGGGCTGGGGAGGGACAGGACTTGTCCATCCCCTCTGCAGCCGCTCTGTGGCAGCGGGGAAACCAGACCCACCTCTGGGTACCTCCCCCTGCTGCAGGACACTCTGGGACTGAGCAACACCCCCAGAGATTCCTGCAGCTGGAGGCGGCTTGTGGAGTTGGATCTGATCTTCCCTGTGCTACTGGGAGTTCCCCACCAAAGGGGGCTCCTAGCTCTGGCTGGACTGGAGGAGGGACAGGACTTGCTCTTTCCCTGCAGGGCTGCTCTTGGGTATCTCTCCCGGCTGCAGATAGCTCTGCACCTCTTCCTCCCCACTTGCTTCCTGTCCCCCTCCCTTTGCAGCTGCCTGGGGAGGGGACGTTGTACAGGGAACTCCCCGCCCCCCCACTTCCTGGTGCAATTATTAGCTTATTTCAAGAAAAATAAAAAGTGAGTCACTTGACAGAATTTTTTGATTGACACTTTACAGCAGCAAATCGCACATAGGGCTCAACTCATTGATTAGTAGATATGGACATTAGGGAGGTTTTGTAGTGGTCTCAATTGACTGTCTACGAGAAGACACATGCAACTACTGTAAAATGAGTGTCCAAAGTAAATAAAAAATGATTACTGCAGCGGATCGAGTGAAAGGATTAGGAAGCCAAACTCTACATGCCAATGGTAACAAACTATTTTGTACAAGCTGCAATGTTTCATTGGCTCACACATGTTGGGCAACAGTTCAGCGCCAATTAGACTCGGAAACCCATCAAAGCAGAAAGAGAGCTGCAGAGAGTGAATTGTTGGTAAATGAAAAGTTAAAAAACAAAAAACAAATTTCTTCTCTTTTTAAGAAGATGACAGAACTCCGAGATCTGTCATTTAGCAAGAATGGAACTTGTGGATGGATTGGCAAGTGCTAATATACCATTGAAAAAACCTGATCACCCAAAGCTGTATGAATTCATTCAATGGAATGTACAAAATGCGATTGCTTACCAAGTGCTAATAGACTGCAACAGAACTACCTTCCAAAGGTTTTTGCTACACATTTTGAGGAGATGAAGTCTCCAATTAACTCATGTGAGTCTTTTGTAATTATTTTGGATGAGTCCACAGATGAGGAAGACAATTATGTACTGCATGTTCTGTTTGATTTTATTTCTGACAAGGCCAAAGATGTACAGACAGGAAAGCTAACAGTGTTCGCCGACTGCATTTATTTGGATGCTGTTAACTACACTAGTTTCTCAAGCAATAATTAAAAGTTTTTAAATATAGTGCGAACTCAGACAAAACATCTGCTTTCATAAGCGACAATAAGAAGAACAGGAGTACTTGTGGCACCTTAGAGACTAACAAATTTATTAGAGCATAAGCTTTCGTGGACTACAGCCCACTTCTTCGGATGCATGCAACTTACATGATGAAATCTTTCAAATCGGTTCTCCAAGGTCTAATGCTGTCCATATTAGATGTAATGCGCATATAATTTCTCTTTTCAGTGAGCTGTGAGTTTGGTAAAGTTGATAAACTGGTCAAGTACAGTAAAAAGATGTTTAAACTTTGCCCTAGCCACAAACTTCAATACAGGCAGCACGTTGCAAACACGACTGAAATGATTGAAATTGGAGAACAAAAAATTGCACTTCCTGCAGTGCCAGTAATTACTCATTGGAATTCCTGGTTTCGGGCTGTACAGTACCATGCAGCTCACCTGAAGTACTACTCTGAGTTTGTCTCAGAAGAGCTGACAGTGACACCGAAAACACAGGTTTTAACAGAATGTCAACCCTTCTAAACGATGCTCAGCTCAATGAGGAAGTTCAGTTTGTTGCCAAAAATGCCACAGGACTCATGGACTTAATCACTTGGTTTGATTCTCAACATGTCACAATCCACTAAGTATACAACGAAGTAATGGATGTACTGTTCTGGGCTGAAGCACAGTCAAATGAAAATCACGCTGATACTGCTGAGTTAAATGCCAGTGATCAGCAGATGTTTTCTTGCATGGCAATTCTACTCAGACAATTCTACTACTATGGGGAAGAGTCTAGCAATGTAGCAAAAATGGCTCAAAAGTTTCAACAACCTGCAGCAGGGTTCCTAAAAGCAGTGCATATTTTTGACCCTGCAAAAATGCACCTGATGCTAGTAGATTTAACTTTGCTTAATGCAATTCCTGGCTTTGATAAAACTGTAGGCAGGAGCTGCCTGCTTACAAAAATATTGCAAAAGAAGGGGTGTGTAGTTTGCCTGTACTACAATTTTGAAACTCAGCAGAAGGTAGAATCTCCTATCTTGCAAGGCTAGTTCAGCACTGTCGGACAATTCCAACGAACTCCATGGATGCAGAGAGAGCAGTGTTTAAACAAGGACAGGTGGTTTCGCACAGAGACAGGGAATGAAGAAAGGCACGGTTGCTGGATGCTCCATGCTGACATTCAATTAATGACATTTGAAAAAAGAACTTTTTTTGCCACGTGTTTTTGTTAACTTAAGTCTGTGGCTCAAGTTTGAGGCTACCAATTGAGATCACTACCCTACAAAACTGTCTCAGATGCCCGTATCTACCAATCAGGGAGTTGAGTCCTTAGTGTTGTTTGTTGCTGCAAAGTGTCTATCAATAAATCCTATCAAGTTCACATGAGCTTTCTTTATTTTATTGAAACACACTAATAAATTGCATCTGCAACGGGGGGCACACCCTGTACAGTGACCCCTCCCCCTGCGGTTGCAGGGCAATGGGGGCAAGCAGTGTGTGTGTTAGGGTGGGGAGCGTGGAGCTTTCTGCAGCTGGGAGAGGTACCCAAGAGCAGACATGCAGAGGAAGAGCAAGTCTTGTCCCTCCCAAGCTGGCCAAGACTAGCCGCTAGGAGCCCCTGGCTGGGGCACTCCCAGCAGCCCGGGGGAGATCAGACCCACGTCCACCTACAGGAACCTCCTGCAGCTGCAGGAGGTTGCTGTCTTCAGAGTCCAGCTCTGAAGTCAGCACAGAAATGAGGGTGACAATCTTATAACCCCCCATAACAGGTTTGTGACCCCCAACCCACAATCTCCTTTTGGGTCAGGACTCCCACGGTGACAACACCGTGAAATTTCAGATTTAAATATCTGAAAACATGAAATTTACCAATTTTCAAATCCTATGGCCATGAAACTGACCATAATGGACAATGAATTTGGTAGGGCCCTATGTATAGTGTTACAGAGTCCAAGTTTGACTTCTGTTTGTCTTTAAAGATGAGTAAGGAATGAGTATTCATTCCTAGGGAAGTGTTCCCTGTTAATCAGAAAAAAAGCGGAAAGACAAACGTTAGTACAATACTATATTGTGAGGCTAAAACAGATAAAAGGTCATTATTAATTCTAATGTATCATGTAGTTACTCAGACTTACCTGTCTTGATTTAATCTCTAAATAATAACTGAATTATTAACATAAATTACGATACTAGGTGGTGCATACTTGTTTTGAACACTTTGTTCAATAGGAAACCCATTATCAGCTAATATCTAATGCATTCTTAAATTTTATATATCAATATTCCTAGAACATACAAAATACTTCAATTTGAACTATGTTTACTTTTATCAATGCACATTAATAATAATTTTTCTCTCACCTGTACAATATCCCTTTCTGCATATTTTCCTCTTGAGGAGACTCTGACTACATCACCATCCAATTCTTCCATAGCTTAAAAAAAAAAAGAAGGTAGTTTATCCACTTGCCATTTCAAGCCACCCAACAAAACTATGTTATCAAAAAGAAACTTTAGATCCTTCTGAACCCAGAGCAACAAAAAGCCTTCCTTTCTATTAATTTAAGGCATCTCTTAAGATCCTCCTTTATACAAAATGTATCAGGAACAACAGTTAATTTGCACCCACCTACCATTCACAGAACAATCCGTTTCTTGTATTTATAATGTTATTTACTTCTTTAGCACAAAATAAATGGTACGGAAAGCCAGTACAACACTTTTTGGATAATTTAAATCCTACCTCACTCTAGAGCTGTAATCTATAAACTGGAGTAGCAGTAATTTGGAAACAGCACTGTAGCCTTATACCCAGATTTGAGTGTGGGACTCTCTTCTAACTCCCATTCCTTCAGTTAACTGCACTTTATCAGTAAAATAAATTTCACAACTATTCTCAATTTCTCCCCAGGTAAAGAAACCTTTTTCCTTAGCCTTTGACATCTTTTGGTATGGCATGAGGCAGGAGTGATTCAAACTTGCATCTGGAAATGTAATGACTGTCACTGTCTAGTAGTAACAAACTCTTGAAGATTATGATAATAAATGGATCATGTAACACTTTAGGTAAGGAATTTGTTCAGTGTTTACATAATTTTTTTAATTTGACAGGGCATAACTGATTTGCATGTGAATATCTACAGCACATTAATAAGCAATCATACCCCAACAGGTATAGAACTAGAAAAACTAAAGTGATTTTCTATTCTAAAAAGTGACTAAAAATGACACCACATTTTTATGGTCTCTCAATGATTTCGAGAGCGAATGTGCTTAGTTTACAAGTAAATTTTTTTCTCCCTAGGAACTTAACCTGGAATATAAATAGAAGTTTGATTTTTTTTTTCTTTCTTGTGCATCAGAATCAGTAATAAGAGTTCTGCAGGTCAAAATCTGCTCTAAGTGACACCTGTGCAATCCATTGCCTCCGATTCCTCAGACATTCATTTTTTCCATCAGTTTCACTGCTGAGGCTATCACTGCTGTATATATCACCTGAAGCTTAGCTAATAACAAAACTGAAGTAGAAATATCATAAGTGATTAGTACTATGACCCAGCACAGAAGAAAATCATTTACAAAAAGGATCTAAAGTCTAGGAAGATTAGAAGTTTTTTGCCTTCAACCATAAGTTACTTTTTTTTGTAAACTATTTCGAGAAGACATCAGAAAGTGTTGTGATCTTTGTGCTACCCACTGAATTGAGCTCCAAGTTAGAGTTTTGTGGTATCACATCTATTCTACGTAGATGGATTGAAAAAACTGATTCAAAGCTAATTGTACAAGTGTTCTATTTTGAATGAGATGCACCATATTCTGAAGTCTTTAAAATGCTCAACTTTCTGGCTATAATTTGGTTTGCAAGTTGTTCTATCTAAAACTGGTTGAAAGGAAATGTTCTATTCTTCAAACCTGAAACGTCTTACAAAAGCAAGTCCAGTTCAATGAACTTTTGCTCATTCACAGACAGTGTTCTGTTGAACCTTGCAAGGTTCCCTACCAACTCACCTAGTGGGTTGCTGGGGACCGTGGGCTTCTAGAGACAAGGCTCCAGGAGAAGCCTACCATGTAGACTGCTGCCCTGGGACTCGGGACCCTGGTCTTCCAGGGACTATAGCAACAAAGCAGCCCCACCATGCAGACTGCCCCAGGACCAGGGAACCTGGGCTTCCAGGTTCTGTGGCTCTGAGGCAGACCTACCCTGTGGACTGCCCCACAGCTTCCAGAATCCGCAGCTCCACCATATGGACTGTCCTGGGACCAAGGATTCCCAGCTACCAGGGTCTGTGGTAGCCTTACCACATGGACTTCTGTGGAGCTGGAAGCCTGGAAACCTAGAGGCTCTTCACCCCTGGCTGCTGAGCTGAGATGTCCTAGAGTGGGCTCCCAGGATCTGTGGCAGCCTTGCTACGTGGACTGCCCTGGGCCCTGGACTCAGGGCTTCCGGATGCCTGGGCTAGCTGGCTCCCTGTGCTGCCCAAATCCCAAGTGGGCAGCCTAGGGAGCCAGCTGGTCGAGGTGTCTGGAAGCCTTGGGATCTGCTGCCTGGGCAGTCTGTGTAGTGTGTCTGCCCCAGAGCCATAGACTCTGGGAGCCCAGCAGTTACTGACTGAAACTGACATTCTTGTAAATTCCACGGCTGATGATAATGGTGAAACTGATAGAGTCAATCTCAGTCAGAGCTGCTGGTCTTGGGGGACATATTTTGTTTGGGAAACACCATGTGCTGGTGTTTCCAGTGTTTTTTGGGGATTTCTGATTCATGAGAAATTTTGAAAATTTTTGATTTTGGTCTGATTTGAAATTAATCCCATCTCTGAAATATCAATTTCTCCCTAACTAGAAAACCCAAGTTTTGGACAGCTCTAGGTTTATCCTCTGATCAGCCCACACCATTGGATTATCATTTTTTACTCATAGCTGTAAATTTTATTTAAGTTTGAGGGTTCTGTTTGAGAGAACTGCCTGTAGTTCTGTAACTGATTCCCAAGTTCTTTTCTGGGGAGAAAATGCTCTGGAGAGTCATTTGCTGGCTAGTTAAAAGCAGATGATTTATAGGAGTGTCTTGTTTTCCACTCTCCCCCTCCCCCATGTTCAGGAACTCTGAATGAAGACAAATACTTAGTTTCCTCCAGTTCAGGACAGAAAGCTGCTCCCTCTCCTAGCAGAATTGCCTATCAGTGCTCTGCTACAATACATCCTCCTTTTAAAGTTGGTCTAATCCCCAGCCCCACCTAATATCAGGAAGCCCTTTTCAAGATTCATAGCAAATTTTGCATTAGTGATTAAAAGAAAATATAAAAATGTGTAATGTTTCCTGTTAGTTCACATGTGGACAATCAGGTATTCATCATCGCCATATGTTTAGTAAGGTGCATGGGGATTGCAACTCCTGCAGGGCATGACGGTATCAGTGTTTCCAGGACTGGCATGGAGGAAAAAATGGATTTGTTTAATTCTGGACACTCCGTTTGGGTGAAACTTGATAGTACGTATCTTATCCTGCTGATCCCTATTTTTTTAGTTTTTTTATTCATGGTGATCTTTTCTGGATCTGAGTCCTAGGTTTATTTTTTTCTCTCTCACGTATAAGACAACCTCTAATTGAAAGATTGAGGACAAAATCTCCTATGGGCAGGTTATTTCATTATTGGCCACTTCAGAGTTTCTTGTACCTTTCACTAATGCATCTGGTACCGGTTACAATTTAAGATAGATATGGCACTAACTGGACCATTGGACTGATCCAGTAGGGCTATTACTTTGATCCTATGACAGACAATTATAAGTACATGAACTGCAAGTTCTATTCTCTGTTAGTGATGGTCCCTTTTTAACCTTGCCATGCTTTTTATGTATTGTAGATATTGCAAGTATGGCTTCTTTTTCCTTGAAGACAAATGAAAACATATCCATTTTATAGAAATATGGGTAGGCATGGAAGGTCTAGGTTGTTTTAATAGATAAATGTCAATTTCATCACACACACACAAACCAAATAAAAATAATACTTCCATTGATAATAATCAAAATTTACAGATTGCTTGACCGCAATCATTTGTCTGACCATCCTCTAATTTACTGCAAGTCTGAAAATTCAATTAGATAAAACAAGAAAAAAAATGCATAACCCCCATAATTCTATGCAACAGTGAAAATATAACTGATATAACAGGAAAAAAATACTTAAAAACAAACATTGATATTATCTGTTAAAATTATACAAAAAATAAGTAACAATCGAGTTCTGCTAAGCCTAAATATAGGTCAACATTTTCTGGAACTACAACTGCAACCTCAGGGATGCAGTAGTAACTGTAGCCCCCATTCTCCACCTCTCTAAGGGGTCAAGGGATGATGTTCAATAGGTCTCATGTCTGTAGACCAACTTGACACTTCTTGCTCTTCCCTGCGAGCTCTATGTTGAAGTGCTGATACTTGCCACAGAATATAGCTTTGTAGAATGCTGGGGGAGTGCAGGCCCACTCAGGTGGCCTCTCTACAGCTTGGATGTTGCTTGGGTGCATTTAGGGTTTTCTGTACCTGTCTGGGGATCGAGGGTCAGGATTCTGCTCTAAAGTTTGGAAGAATTTTAAAATGTTGGTACTTTTTTGTTCACATTGTACTATTCTCCCAACACTGTTGCTAAACGATGCTAGTGCCAAATCAAGAGACAATAATATAACCACATTTATTATATGAAAATTAAATATAATCTAGATAATATCTTAAATTTACTCAGAGTTCTTTTATTTATTTGGTTACTGCAGCTGGAAGGATCAGGCATATAGTTAATGCTACAAGCCATCTGAAACTGCACAAATAACTAAGTATCTGTTCAGCAAAACTTCTTGAGCATATCCTACCCACTTCTCTGCTTTTTTCTTTTTACATAACAGCTTGTGGAGCATTATAAATGAAGAGCCCATATATGGTTTTGTGAACTGAACAGGTGTCCTTAGGGGCAAAATAACTCCACATGCAGGCTTGTAAGCATGTTGAGCTATCAATCATCAAGTCAGCTGGAAACTTCAACATTGTTCATAGCTTGTTCTATATTATGCTGTTCTTTAAAAAGCACAGAATTTATCTGAAGAGCCATATATTATTGAAATAGAAGGGCTAAGCAATTTAGGAAAAACATTGATACCAGAACACTTACCATCAAACTCTGCTGGTCCAACTCCTACTATAATTATTGACATTGGAAGCTTTGATGCCTTCAAAACAGGAAGAAAACAGATTTAATACACAGTATAATCTGCAAATATTATGCTGGACTTGAAAGATAATTGGATTAAAAACATGTACAGCTCCTTATATTGTGAGGAGGAAAGGAAAAAATACCAAAGAAAAATACATGTAAGTTGTCTGCTCTAAGTTATATAAAAATCTTGGATGAAGATAGTTGATCATTTTGTTCTTTTGAGTTTTGGTTTGTTATTTCCCCATAATTTGTCTTTTTATGATGCATATAAAATAAAAAATATGATTAAATGCAACAAACTCTATTAAGGCACATTAAGAGTGCACAACTAAAATTCCTATAGCAGTTTATTAATCAATGCAAATAAGAGTTGCAAATGGGCATCCAATGGCAGAACCTGATGCTTAATTAACACACAGTAAAGTACACAGAATTTCAAGATACCATATATCTATCTGGAAGCCAGTAACTTAATTTTCTTTGCACATGTACTATTTCTATTCTTGGAGCCTCTCAGAAATAAGACTTTACATTTCTTCCATAAAATAAATATTAATTAAAATTAATTAGCCAGGAAACTGAGAAAAAAGAAAATAGGATGAGTAATGTAAAATAAAATTGTTAAAGGTAAATCTTTTAAAAGGAATAGATACTTCAAGATTTGTATTCTATAAAATCAGATAGATGATATACCGCTTTATGAGAATAAAATATTTGTAAATTCACAAAGGCAATGTCATAAATATTTTAGGTTTCCTTTCCCTGATGGCAGCACAAAACATCTGCAAGTTTAAGGAAATGTTCTGGAATTAGCTGCCTGGAGCATGAAGACAATTAAAATCCATCAAGCAAATGTCAGAACTGACAACTGTTCCTTACTGGGATATACTGCTGAACTCTGAAATCTTTGAAGTCATTCTAAGCAAACCTGTATATTGGCCAAAATCATACATGTACAATTTCACATACACCTCTACCCAGATATAACGCTGTCCTCGGGAGCCAAAAAATCTTACTGCATTGTAGGTGAAACCGCGTCATATCGAACTTGCTTTGATCTGCCAGAGTGCACAGCCCCGCTGCTCCCCGGAGCACTGCTTTACCATGTTATATCTGAATTCATGTTATATCGTGGTAGAGGTGTAATAGCAATTGTAGGGAAGCAAGTTGTTTTTGAAACACACATACTTTTCTTTTTATATATTCCATCTGTATTTGTCACTTTTGATATTTTATAATGCCGTCCATGAGCTAATTTACTTGAGCAAGAAAATATGAGACAAATTTAATACTAACACAGCAGACAACTCTTGAAAACAGACAAATTTGCCTTAAATTACTCCCTCTGAAATGGACTTTTTTTTATAATATAGATCATGTCAAATGAAATTATACCTAATATGGTATACAATTAAGATTCCAGGAAATGACTCCAGTTACATTGTAATTATAACATGTAATCCAGGTAGTTAACCTTCTGGTTATAGTACACCTCTACCCAGATATAACACGAATTTGGATATAACGCGGTAAAGCAGCACTCTAGGGGGGCAGGACTGTGCACTCTGGTGGATCAAAGCAAGTTTGCTATAACGCGGTTTCACCTATAATGCGGTAAGATTTTTTGGCTTGGGGTGCCCCTGCCTGCACCCCAAACCCCTCCATCCCTGGCCCCACCTCAGATCCTTCACCCTTGCACCCCAACCCTCTGTCCCAGCCCTGAACCCCCTCCAAACCTCTGGGCCCCACTCCTGCCACACATCATCTCCTTAGGTGCACATAACAAATTTCATTCCGCACATGGATGTAAAAAATTAAAGGGAACATTGGGGGAGGGTCAACAGAATTTAAGATTTTTTCAGATGTTGACACACTGGAGGACCCAGTGTCTCAGATGAATGAGGCGTTATAAATTAGTGGAGGATGGCCGTCATGTGCCTGGATTGAGGAATGGAACAAGTACATCTGGGAATTAGCTTGAAAGAGTGAGAGGAAACCAATGCAGCTGCATCAGCCAAAGAAAGAGTTCAGGTATCTGAAAGGGCACTGATGAGCAAGTGGGCTCTAGGGCATCCAGGGGCAATTCCTGGACTTGGGGCTAAGAATCTGGTACAGGAGAAGGCTCCCTGAGACCTAGTGTTCATATCTGGTGACCCCTGTAAGTACCAAGGAAGTTGTTTCAGTAGTTGGGGGGAGAGACATTATAAATGTGATCAAGTCATAATCACTTGTACCTAAGCTACCATTAACATTTTTAGTTTTGTGATCAGTTACTCTTTATCTGTTAGGACCTGGTCTAATAAAGAATTCCCTGTGTTGGCTGTAACACTTCTTGAGTTAGGATATTGTCATCTGTTATGTTCAGAATCCAAGGATGTTTTAGTACTAGTAGCGTGAGACTTCCAAAATGTGTCATTCAATCTGAATTCCCCCATGATCACACAGGTTTTTTCCTTACACATTATAGATAAATGCGTAAAGAGGTGGTCATTGTGTTCCCTAATGTGATTTGGCAGTCTGTAAAAGACACCAATGAATGCCCTATCTTATGCTTTATCTATTTTGACATTGATCCATACACATTTAAGATCATTTTCTTCTGAGTTATCAATGAGTGAGAAACAGGTAATACCATTTTTGACAGAGTGCCACCCCGACTCCTATTTAGCCCACTTGATCCTTCCTAAATAGATTATAATCATTGATTTTAACATTCCAATAGCAAGGATCATCCTACCAGGTTTCAGTAATACTAACTAGATCGAATTTATTCTCATAAATGTATGACTCCAATTCCTCTTGTTTGTTACCCAGGCTCCTTGCACTGGTGTATGGGTAATTCAAGACTTTCTTCTCTTCATGTCCTTTTTTTCTTGATTAAAGTTGTTCTTAACATCTCGATTTTGTGCTGATTGTTCATACCTCCCTCTTTTTACCCTCCAATTTGATATTAGTTTTGCGCCCTCCTGACTATTCTAGCCAGCCTGTCCTGAGGAGATTGGTCCCCCTTCTAGTGAGGTGGAAGCCATCCAACCCCTTTCCCTATAAGAGGTAGACAATGTTCCACAAAACCAAAACCTTCTGGACTACACCACTTACCTAACCAGTGGCTCCAGAATCTTCTGCTTTCCGTCATGAGACAGGTCATAGTCCATGTCACCTTCTTTGGGCCATATTCACACCCTCATCATATAAAAGTCACATAAAAATCCAGATATGTTCTCCCTACTTGAGTTCTGGTATCTGTACTGAGGACCAGCCTCTCTGAATCTGACATCAGGTATCTCTTTAATAATATTTAGAATGAATTTACCAAAAGATTCTAGTACTGGATCTGGACCAAGATCTTTATATATTGATTTACTGCAGTTGCTGGCTGGAAGTGAAACCATAACTTTGCTGGGTATCCACTTATGAAATCAACTTGTCCAGGAACTGAGTCAAATATTTTATCTTGGTAGAGGTGTGCTAATGTTTGGTAAATGAGACACCATATTCTTCTCTCTCTTTTCTGAAATAGATATTGTCTTGGATATAACTTACATACTGGAGTTCTTTGAAGACTGTAATTGATGTTTCCAAAGCCATGTTTCTGAATGATTTAACAGTGGCTATTGGACCCTGGACATAATGAGAAGGTCATTCTGACAAGAGTAGACATATATCTTTCACTTGAAGGGAAGGATGAAATAGCATTTGTGAATACCCAAGTCGAAATGTGTCCAAAAAAAAAAAAAAAAAAAAAAGAATATTTTGTATTAAAAATGTTTCTTATGCTAGCAGAATCTAAAGTATCTTTGGATGATGACTCCTCTTGATCATATGTTCAGTAGATCTCCAGGAGATTTATTTTCATATTCTGAAGCTTTGGGAAGATGATGCTGTAATGACGGATTTCAGTACAGTAGAACCTCAGAGTTACAAACTGACCCGTCAACCATATACCTCATTTGGAGCCAGAACTATGCAATCAGGCAGCAGCAGCAGAGACCTCCCCTCCCACCCCCAGAAAGCAAACACAGTACACTACTGCATTAAAAGTAAACTACGAAAAAAAACAAATGGAAAGTTTAAAAAAAGATTTAACAACGTTAGGAAACTGTTTCTGTGCTTGTTTAATTTAAATTAAGATGGTTAAAGCAGCATTTTTCTTCTGTATAGTAAAGTTTCAAAGCTGTATTAAGTCATTCAGTTGTAAACTTTTGAAAGAACAACCATAACAATAAGAGTTACGAACATTTCAGAGTTATGAACAACCTCCATTCCTGAGGTATTCATAACTCTGAAATTCTACTGTATTTCCTCCTGGAATCTTGATCTCTGTATGGATTTGTTGAATGGGCTGAATGCTACAATTCCCTTTGCAAGACAAAGAATCTTGTGAAATCTTGTACCCTCTACAAAATATTTGGTTCTCCACAGAACTGGTTCCTATTATTCCAGTATGTAGGAGATGGTCTACTGTACCCTTCATCTTCTGATGCTTCGAAGGTTCTCATAGTGTTGGTTTATTTATTTATTTTGAGTAAAGGATAAACTTGTCCCTAGGACAATAAGTGAGTTATATTGAATATCCTTCCTCGATTATCTCAGGTATTTGTTTTCTCAGGTTGCTCACTCCCAGATGAGGGGCCACCCTGAAGTCTTCTTGAGGGGGCTGGGCAGGGGTATCTTTCCAATCTTGGAAAACCCCAAAACAAGAGATGCTTTTGGGGGTAGATGGTTTTTCCAGAGAATCCCATCCTCTCCAACTCTCAGGAAAGGCAGCAATGTACAACCTCTGTGTAATCTATGCTGGAACCTGGAGAAACAGGGGGATCAAATGGAACCACCTGCTGAGATATGGTACTTTGGAGATTTTCTCACTGGAAGGAGGGAGGGATTAATTCGTTCTCCAAAGCGTCAGTGACAACTTTGTTTCAGTACTCCCCAAAGAGCTTATCAACAAAATATTTGGAAGGATAATCAGATGTTAGACAGCAATTCCACTTTTGTCACAACCCAGTGGCCCCCTTCCTCAGGGGGTCCCCTGGGGAGGCAGATCAGCATTGTATGTTGCTAATGCTGTTGCAAGCATCGCAAGCCATTTTGGGAAGGGTTAAAGGGTTAAAGGTATGAGTGTGGAGTGGAAGATTCCTTTGCAGGTTGTGAGAAGCCGAAGGGGGAGGAAGGGAGAAGAGAATGGGTTAACTCAACGCTTCAGCTCTCAGCTCAGCCTGAAGATAAGATGGGGGTTCCAGTGCAAGGTCACAGCGCTCGAACAGATTCTATGCAGCCACATCTGTTTCTTACCCAACCCCCCCAACCGTGGGAAAAGGGGGGTCAGCTGGGCAGGGTATTGCAAAACTGGTGAGACAGTGAAGGCCAGCGAGGGCAAAAACAGAGTCCCATGTCCCTGATGTTTTTGGAAAGCTGAGGACGCCGCAGAAAGCTGGTTTGGACTGGTACAAAGAGCAAGGGGGACAGAGGTCCCTGAACAAAAGACCCCCAAAAGACCCCAGGACTTAAAACCCTCCTTAGAGCTGAAGCAAATCGGAGATCAACAGCGGACCCTGGACGACCTGTGCACAGGACAGAACTCCCATCCACCTCTTCCCTCCCTTCTTCGTACATTACACCCAGGCTTCGCCAGCCCTGGGTAGTGTGTGTGCGAGTATGAAAGTGGGTTAGGGCCTGGGGCACTAACGCTTTCTTCCTTCCTCTGAGTGACATGGGGAACTCCGAGCACTCTCCATTGTTATTTTATTATTTTATTAATAAAGCTTTAAAATTCAGTCACTTGGTATGCTCCGTCATCTCCTCCCCTAATGGTCCTGTGGCCTCAGCCTGATCACCTGACGCCTCGGGCAGATTGGTAACAGAAATCTGTCATACTTTCTTCAAATGGAGCCATAGTTGCCCCCAAGACACATCTTTGGCATTTTTGAACGTATAGCAAATCAGTCACACAGAATGAGGAGTGGGCTGCAGGCATTGGAGACAACTGACTTATTAATTTCAGAAAGGTCACAGGAGCTAGCATCTTTCAAGGCAGATGAGGACTTGCAGGTAAAACTGCTAGTGAGAAGGAGCTTGCTCTGTGGCCTTTTAAACCATCTCAGCATATACCTTGCCTCTGTGCTAGCTGAGAGCAGGAATTGCATCCCCTTGGTTGCTATGGGGGAAACTTGTCATGCACTGACAGGTTTAGGAGATTCCACGGAAACTTTCCTGCTTGTTCTGGAAGCTGTAGCAATAGGTGTCCCATGTCCGGGGGGAGAGGCAGAGGGGTTTTGAAAAACATACATCTGGTTCCAGGCCACTTATTCTGCCCTTATCTTAGCAAAGGGAATTTCATCGGCATTGATTTAGACCTTGCCCACACATCAGGTGGGAGCTGAGTTTCTGCAGCCTGCCATTTCTGTCTGCCATTTCTGAGGAGGGAGAGGAAGAGAGGGGCTGTCCTTGAAACCAGTCTCAGAAAGTCAAAATAAATTTTAAGTTTAGCAGTTTTGAGAAGAAAAACTTCAAAACCAATGAAGAAACTGACTTTAGTTAAAAATATTTACAAAAACATGTGAAAGCTATGCTACAAAAGGAGACCTGGAGTCTGCAGTACATGACACTCAGAGGCAAATAATTCTGGAAAGGAGTTTTTCCTGAGGGTTCATCCTGAGCTCAGGCTTATAGTAAAGATCTGGTTTTCTTTCATAGATTGTAAGACCAGAAGGGACATGGAGATAGGGAACATCCATTCCAAAGACCATCTGACATAAAGAGGACTGAGAAGTCACTTATTTCTAGATTGCACAATCAATATTAGTATCACTAGAAGACCACAAGTTCCTCAGAGCACTGATTTGATAAAGCTGGTTAAAATTTCACAGTTAGTTTCATTTGGCCTCTATGCCTGGCAATTTTTATTATTTGGAAAGAAGAGAGTTTACAGTCCAAAATATTAAGACCAGGAAATATATTGCTTATAAAATATAGAAATCCAAGTTTAAATAGAACTTACGTTAACTATTGATTCCTTTGTTTGAGCCATGTCTGAAATAACCCCATCTGTAATAATGAGAAGAACAAAATACTGGGAGCCATCTTTTACCGAGGAAGCATATCTGAAAGAACAAAAAAGACCAAAATTATAACAGCAGAAAACCTATATACAAACAGACTAATATGACAAACTGTACTTTGCAATTCAATTGCTTAAAAAAGTAATGCTGAGAGTCTATGCTAGGCCCCCCAAAAGAAAAAGCATTCATCATTAAAACAAAGCCTGCAGCTAGGGGTTATTTTACAAGTTAATACATAAGGCACTACATATGATAGTTTACACACAGAGACTCGCAGTTTTATTCTACTTTATAGACAGACTTTATTTAGAGATACAGGGAAACAATTAATTATTTGCTCAGGAATCTGTTTAGCTAAATTACCTGGTCCAGATCAGGGACCTTCTGTGTGAAGCTCTCCCTCATATTATTTAGAAATTAGGCCTCAGTCACCTTCACAGAAGCATCTTTCCCTTCAGAAGTCTCACCAGATATAGGGGCTATACTGAGAGAGGATGCAGAAGAGATGCACATCATCTCTCCTATACCCAATGTGGAATCTCCAAAGAACGTAGTACACTCTCCAGGCTGTATTACTTCTGATGAATCCACTCCACCTGGGGGCACTGTGATCCAAGGGAGACACTGGTAGTGTGATGAGCCAGGCTACCAGGGATACATCAGAGTTAAAGTCAATGCAAAGGTGTAGGAAAGTACGGAGATCTTTGGGATTCCGCCAAGTTTAGGGTTCTGTCATTTTCATGATAGGTAAACCCTGTTCTCCCCCCAAAAGGAGAACTCTGCAGAAGCATCCCCATGGAGATTTTCTTCCATAGTGACTTCTCCTTTTGGTTTTAACATGCGAGGGTATGATCTTGGACTCTGTTATTTTTCTGTCACACCATAATGCATAAATTTCATAGTTGGTCCCGTGTGGATTATGAGCCCATACAATAGCACAAAGTAGTCCTATAAAAATGAAGTAATATATATGTGGAACAACGTTTCACTCACTAGTGTCCAGAGTGATTTAAATTTTTTTTTTTTTTTTTTTAAATCTCCTACCCTGGTCTTCATTCTTTAAAATATACATCAATGTAGTATATTAAATTAATTTATATTTAAAAAATCCTAAGAACTAGGGATGTGCATACAAAATTCAACTAGTCTCATGAACTTTCATTGTTGTAACCTTCATCCTCTCACATCCCCTCCATACTGCTTTTGTTTTTGCTATGTTAAATCTAAGCACTTTGGATTAAGGACCTGACATTTTATTTGTTTGGAAAGTACCATTTGTCAAAATTAGTTGATTACTACAAGTTGAAGAAACTGAAAATTATATCTTTTTCCTTTAGAACTGCTCAATGTAACTGACAATAGGCATTTTTTTGGGTTAAAAGAGCTTTCTCAGGAATGGACTTGTTTCTCAGGAATGACAATTTGTCAAAGAGTTTCTGCAATGGCATAAAAACAATTGAAAGAACAGTTGCATAGGTGTAAGTGGTAGCTGCATGTTCCTTACTCTAACCATTGGTCTTATCGTTGTAGATTTTTACAAACTGAGAACACTATGTGTAGGATTCAAAATATAAAGCTGTTTTAGATAGTCAACTCAAATTTACAAATAGGCTGTTCAAAAAGAATGGCTAGGAAATTGACTTTTCTTTACTACCATGGAATAGTAGCTATTTAAATGACCTATCCTGAAAATAAGTATTTTATTTATTCTGTACACCTAAGCTAACGTAGTTTTTCCTAAACTAAACTAGTACTGGAAATAAAACCATTTATGGGTCAACTCATTTAAAAAGAAGCACATATAGAAAGAACCCCTGGATTCCTTACTCCCTGAGGCAGTGGAGTTTAAGTCCAATACAAACATTATATACTAGGATTGGTTAAGATGTATCAGCAATCTACACTGAGTAATTGAAAGGAAAACTCCCAAGTACCAGCACAATTCAAAATAGTTCTTTGTGACTATAGTTTTTCAGTTGCATTTTACACAAGTAAGGAAAAAGCTCTGAGCTATGAAATTACACATTTATTCATGGTCACATGGTTAATGAAATTAAGTTTTCAAAAAGTTCATAGTGTAACAAGGCACAAATCAATCAAAAGTAGCACATTGTACCTTGCAGGTGTTAACTAACTAAAGTACTTGTTTGACAGCATGGCAGGAACTACCTACAAACTCCTGGAACATATTCTCCAGAGAATCAGTCTTCTTGTCAAGTCAGCGATCCCCAAAGAACAAGTGGGATTCCGGCCTAAATGCTGTTGTTGCGACCATGTTTTGGCCATTGTAACACATATTAAGGCCTGATTCCAGAAGAAATTTAAGATCAGCACAGACTTTGTAGACCTGTCATTGGCCCACAATAGAGTCTGGATTAAAAGCCTGATGCTAAAGCGCACAAGGATCATCCCCTGCCACAGCACACTACACCTTCTATGAACGATGCTGAGCAATAGGTGGCTACGTGTTCACTGGGCAATGAAGTCAGTTCGCTCTGGTTCCTCAACAATGCACTGCCACAGGGCTCAGTACTCACGCTGATGCTTTTCAATGTTTACAAGAGTGACATGCCTCCAAGCAAATTTGAATATGTGGATGACCTTGCCCTGGCAACACAAGCAGCCACCTTCTGTGACATTAAGTCCACCCTGAACAGGGACCTACAAACCAGGGAGGAGTATTTCTGGAAATGGAGGCTGAAGCCAAATCCTCACAAAACAACAGTCACTTCATTCCATCTTGATAACAAGAATGCTAAGCGCACCCTGAAAGTTACCTTTGGCAACACCGTGCGACATGATACCACTCCAACCTAACTCAGAGTAAAGTTGGATTGCACACTAATCTGCCACAACCATCTGAAGAAGATAGCTGTCAAAATGAAGACAAGGGTCAACACAGTGCAGAAACTGGCAAGAACAATGTCATAACTATAAAGGGAAGGGTAACAGCTGTCCTGTGTACAGTACTATAAAATCCCTCCTGGCCAGAGACTCCAAAATCCTTTTCCTTGTAAAGGGTTAAGAAGCTCAGGTAATCTGTCTGGCATCTGACCCAAAGGACCAATAAGGGGACAAGATACTTTCAAATCTGGGGGGGGGGGAGGCTTTTGTTTGTGCTCTTTGTTTGGGAGTTCGTTCGCTCTTGGGACTGAGAGGGACCAGACATCAATCCAGGTTCTCCACATCTTTCTAAACAAGTCTCTCCTATTTCAAACTTGTAAGTAAATAGCCAGGCAAGGCATCTTAGTTTTACTTTGTTTTCTCAACTTGTAAATGTACCTTTTACTAGAATGTTTATCTGTTTGCTGTACTTTGTACCTAAGACTAGAGGGGAGTCCTCTGAGCTCTTTAAGTTTGATTACCCTGTAAAGTTATTTTCCATCCTGATTTTACAGAGATGATTTTTACCTTTTTCTTTAATTAAAAAACCTTCTTTTTAAGAACCTGATTGATTTTTCCTTGTTTTTAGATCCAAGGGGGTTGGATCTGTATTCACCAGGAGTTGGTGAAAGGAAGGAGGGGGAATGGTTAATTTCTCCTTGTTTTAAGATCCAAGGGGTTTGGATCTGTATTCACCAGGGAATTGGTGAAGGTCTCTCAAGGCTACCCAGGGAACGGAATTAGCTTTGGGATGGTGGCAGCGGACCAGACCAAAGCTGGTAGTTAAGCTTAGAAGTTTTCATGCAGGCCCCCACATTTGTACCCTAAAGTTCAAAGTGGGGATACAGCCTTGACAAACAAGTTTAAAAGAATCAGCATCCCAGTGTTATGGACATCAGCGATGAGGCTTATGTACTCTGTAATTGAGTACTGTGCACAGTTATGGACCGGAAGTAGCCATAATTGACTTGTTGATATCCAACTAAATTCTGCAATGTGGTGCATCACTGGAACCCTCTATTTGACCTCAAATCTTGGCTGCCAATGCTGTTGCACATTCCTCTCCCTTCCATTCGATGTGATGCCACAACCCTTTGGGAATTCCAGAGGATCATGGAAAATGAACATCTTCCCATCCACCAGGGCCTTAACAACGTCCATCACCGCCACCTGAAGTCGCGTAAACACTTTTGGGCCCACACATTTAACCTTCAACAATGCAACTTCAACCCTGATGAAGCCTGGAAAGCTGAATGGAATTCACAAGAAGTCACATATAAACACCTCATGAAAGAGCTGATGCAGAAGATCTCTGGCTTTGATCTCCCATGAAGCTCATGGGTAACCCTAAACTCTATCGGCACAAACTATGACAGATGCGGATACTTGCTGTACAAATGGAAAATTAAAGACTCTCCAGTATGCGACTGTGATCACCCAGAACAGACCATGGAACATATAACAACTCAATGCCCAATTCACAAATATGAAGGGGACATCAAAGCAATAGACTCTGCTATTCCAGACACAATTATCTGGCTTAACCATCTAAATGTAAAATTATAGTTGTTGCTCTACATTTACATCAGCCATACAAAGAAGAATACAGCTTTTATATCTCCTATTTTGTTTTAATGCTATACTTTAACATTATGTTGTAAAAGATGTACTGTTATTGCAATTTGTGCTTTGCATAAGATATTTAATAGAAATTTTAATTGCAAGTTGTAAATGCCATAAATGGCAGGTCATAAATCCAAGGGCAATTTTGGTCAAAGGGCAAAAGAGCATATTCTCAAAGAACAGGACACTTCCCTTTTTACAAGACCCACTAGTCTGGTTTAGACATGATCTTTGTCTCTTAAGAAAACAAATTTTTTAAAGAGTTTTATGTTTTAGAGAAAGACCTGGTAGCGTAAAAAAAAAAAGCCTTTTTTTGTTCAGGTTATTCTAAAGAGAAATATAGGGATGTGTTATCAGAGCTATAAACTAAGACACAGAAGTGGGCTTTTTCTTTAGACTCTCCTCCATTTTGCAAGAAAAAGCATCAGTTAAAACACCCACAAAATTCATATCGAAATACATTTCTTTTACAAACACTCTAAAGTTTTCATTCTTCTAAGAAAACAATTATGGTTGAAAATGTTGGTTCCTCTTAGCTGAGGCTTGCTTACACAGTGAGTGGTGCAATAGAGGGCTGTGAATTCTAGTACACACTAAAATTTCCTGGTGTGCTTTAATGTAGCACTGTTTGAAATGGGACTACATTAACGTGCACTAGAGACCATTTAGTCAGCAGAGCCACACAGGCCAATTACTGTGCAACACACAGTGCAAACTTGAATTTATATCCCTCTAGTGCAGGTCCACACACCATGAAGACAAGCCCTAACTCATTTAGTGCAACCCTCTTTTTTTATTTCTTAAACACTTAAATTGCTAAGCTTATTTTGAAATGTATACACCTCTATCCCGATATAAGGCGACCCGATATAACGCGGTAAAGCAGTGCTCTGAGGGGGCGGGGCTGCGCACTCCGGCAGATCAAAGCAAGTTCGTTAGAACGTGGTTTCACTATAACGCGGTAAGATTTTTTGGCTTCCGAGGACAGCGTTATATCGAGGTAGAGGTGTATTTGCAAATATTTTGTATCATAGCTTCTAATGATATATAAATAATAAAAAGCAGTATGTACCAACTTGGAATCTAATAACCATGCTAACTGGTTGCTAACTACAAGAAGCCATGTAAGTATAGAATATTTATATTAATTGGGAAAATAATTAGTTATTTTGACAATGCTTAAGCAACTCCTTCACCCAACTCAGAAAGAGAATCGCATCTCCAAGACTGTTAAGAAAAGACAATGACTTATTTGAAGACTATTCTAGTCTGAAGACTCTCTAAGAATTAAGTAAGTTTAAAAGAACTAAAAGCTTTTATATAGAGAACAGGAATGCTTGGACTTTTTGAAAACAGAAATTCAATTTATATTAAATACTAATAAAACTGAAGAAATAGCTCAAAAAATGGACTAAATAAAGGAAAGCATTAAAACTCTTAACTTTAAAAATGTTCTGATAATTTCCTGCCACAGAGACAAAAGCAGTTTAACTATCAAATTCAGGTAAAGTTATAACCCTAATGCATATGCATTAATGGATTACATAAAATAAGCTCCTAAGGATACCGCATGAAGATACTGAGTGAACATAAGAATGAAAACAACTAACTGAAATTTAAGTAAGCATTATTTATCATTCATGTTCTATTTTCTGTGGTTCCACAGTTAATCATTGTAATGATTTGCTAGTTTTTAACTAGGGTGTCCCCTAAGAGCCCCATATGCCAGATATAGCTGGAGTCACATTCCTAAAATGGCATTCAGAGATTGAGTTTATTATGAGCTGACCCACCATTTCTTTTTTCTCTAGACATTATTTCTCTAGACATGTCAAACCTTTCTTGGATAAAATTACTTGGTCTAGCAATTTAAAGAAACCCACTTTCACTCTCACAGGTGGCAGGGAGAGAAGAGGGACACCAACTAGTTCATATTCCCTGTCCTGTGGTTTTCTGTTGAAGTACATTTGCAATCAGCTGATCTTTTTCAAATGCCAGGAACATCACATTACTGTACGGTGACTTCTTTGAAGTGCAGTGTGCCTGGCACCTCCTGGGACTAGCCATGGGAACTGGCAGGAGGTGGAATGCATCTAGATAGAATCTATTCCATGCAACTGAATGAGGGGATGAAAAAAAATTGAGAACTTCTGCCACTTACCAAGCTATGCAGTTTAACTACCCATGTGGATTTTCACCTGAATGAGTTTTCTACAAAACTTCCTTTTTTTTTTTTTGGATAATACAGTAGATAAATCTCTTGCAATAAAGTAAAAAGGACCAACCAGCCTACACTTCCTGTTCAGATTTTATCTGGAAAAAAAGCACTATAGATTCTTCACTTATATGTACAGATGTGCATCACTGTGTAGTTTATAAAATAAACTATTATGTTTGTGCACACATGCAAAATAGCAGAGGTTGCTGAATGCTCTTTAATGCATACCTGGATATCTACCAGCAGGATTGAGAATTTGGCAATTCTTAATGCCATTATAAAATCCCTTTTATACCATGCCACACCAGTGATAGAGACAGATGTTGCTATTACTTCTATCTGTATTTTGCTATGCAAAAAACTAGTTAAAGTAGCTGAATTTTATATTAAAATTATGTAAAAACTATTCATTCAGTCTCTTATGCTGACTTTACAAATGAGCATTCTTACATTTTAATTTGTTCTTAGCTTCTTCAGTTCAACACCACAGAAAACTTCCTTATATTGGCTGACAGGTAGGATATTGCACTTGACTTTAAGCCTTGAATGCATAAACAGGGGACTCTCAAGTAGGAGCAGTGAGGTTATTTTACCTCTGTATTTCACATGGTGTGACTGCTGTTGGAACACCGTGTTGAGTTCTGGTGTCCACAATTCTAGAAGGATGTTGATAAATTGGAGAGGGTTCAGAGAAGAGCCACAAGAATGATTACACCATCAGAAAACATGCTTTACAATAATAGTGTCATGGAACTCTGTTTAGCTTAACAGAGAGAAGGTCAAGGAGTGACTTGATTACTGTTTGAAGTGCCTACACGGAGAACAAATATTTAATAATGGGCTCTTCAGTCTAGTAGAAAAAGGTATAACATGATCCAATGTCTGGAAGTTGAAGCTAGACAAATTCAGATTTGAAATAAGGTGTACATTTACTCTGACATCATAATCAAAAAGGCAGACAAAGGAGGTGCTGTCGTCATCATGAATAAATTGGAATATGACCAAGAGGCTACTAGACAGCTCTCCAACACCACATTCTACAGGCCATTATCCTCTGATCCCACTGAGGATTACCTAAAGAAACTACACCATCTGCTAAAAAAACTCCCTGACAAAGCACAGGAACAAATCTGTACATGCCTAGAACCCTGACCAGGGTATTCTATTTGCTACCCAAGATCCATAAACCTGGAAATCCTGGACGCCCCATCATCTCAGGCATTTGCACCCTAACATCAGGCTTGTCTGGTTATGTGGACTCTCTCCTCAGGCCCTTCGCTACCAGCACTCCCAGCTATCTTCGAGACACCACTGACTTCCTGAGGAAACTACAATCCATCGGTGATCTTCCAGAAAACACCATCCTGGCCACTATGGACGTAGAAGCCCTCTACACCAATATTCCACACAAAGATGGACTACAAGCTATCAGGAACAGTATCCCCGATAATATCACAGCTAACCTGGTGGCTGAACTTTGTGACTTTGTCCTCACCCACAACTATTTCACATTTGGGGACAATATATACCTTCAAGTCAGCGGCACTGCTATGTGTACCCACATGGCCCCACAGTATGCCAACATTTTTACGGCTGACTTAAAACAACGCTTCCTTAGCTCTCGTCCCCTAACGCCCCTACTCTACTTGCGCTACATTGATGACATCTTCATCATCTGGACCCATGGAAAAGAAGCCCTTGAGGAATTCCACCATGATTTCAATAATTTCCATCCCACCATCAACCTCAGCTTAGATCAATCCACACAAGCAGTCCATTTCTTGGACACTACTGTGCTAATAAGCGATGGTCACATAAATACCACCCTATACCGGAAACCTACTGACCGACCGCTACACTTACCTACATGCCTCCAGCTTCCATCCAGGACACACCACACGATCCATTGTATACAGCCAAGCTCTAAGATATAACCGCATTTGCTCCAATCCCTCAGACAAAGACAAGCACCTAAAAGATCTCTATCAAACATTCTTAAAACTACAATACCCACCTGCTGAAGTGAAAAAACAGATTGACAGAGCCAGATGAGTACCCAGAAGTCACCTCCTACAAGACAGGCCCAACAAAGAAAATAACAGAACACCACTAGGTGTCACCTTCAGCCCAACTAAAACCTCTCCAGTGCATCATCAAAGATCTACAACCTATCC
Source organism: Trachemys scripta elegans (assembly GCF_013100865.1). Lineage (NCBI taxonomy): Eukaryota > Metazoa > Chordata > Testudines > Emydidae > Trachemys > Trachemys scripta. The sequence continues at coordinate 29,214,269 of NC_048298.1, read as the reverse complement.
TGAAAGATGATCCCTCACTCTCACAGATCTTGGGAGACAGACCTGTCCTCGCTTACAGACAACCCCCCAACCTAAAGCAAGTACTCACCAGCAACCACACATCACTGAACAAAAACACTGACCCAGGAACCTATCCTTGTAACAAAGCCCGATGCCAACTCTGTCCACATATCTATTCAAGTGACATCATCATAGGACCTAATCACATCAGCCATACCATCAGGTATACCATACCACACCACACCTGCACATCTACCAATGTGATATATGCCATCATGTGCCAGCAATGCCCCTCTGCCATGTACATTGGCCAAACCGGACAGTCTCTATGCAAAAGAATTAATGGACACAAAACTGACATCAGGAATCATAATACTCAAAAACCAGTGGGAGAACACTTTAACCTGTCTGGTCATTCAATGACAGACCTGCGGGTGGCTATCTTACAACAGAAAAACTTCAAAAACGGACTCCAACGAGAGACTGCTGAGCTGGAATTGATATGCAAACTAGATACAATCAATTTAGGATTGAATAAGGACTGGTAATGGCTGAGCCATTACAAACATTGAATCTATCTCCCCTTGTAAGTATTCTCACACTTCTTACCAAACTGTCTGTACTGGCCTAGCTTGATTATCACTTCAAAAGTTTTTTTTTCCCCACTTACTTAATTGGCCTCTCAGAGTTGGTAAGACAACTCCCACCTGTTCATGCTCTCTGTATATGTGTATATATATCTCCTCAATATATGTTCCATTCTATGCATCCGAAGAAGTGGGCTGTAGCCCACGAAAGCTTATGCTCTAATAAATTTGTTAGTCTCTAAGGTGCCACAAGTACTCCTGTTATTTTTAAAAGGGAGAGTAATTAATCACTGGAACATCACATTGGATTCTCAATCACCAACTGGATGTTTTGCTAAAAGATATGCTCTAGAAATTATTTCCAGAAATGTCCATGACCTGTGTTATACCGGAGCACAATGGTTCAGTCTGGCCTGGTAATATATGAATTTAAGATCTCTTATAGTTTTCATGGATTTTTTTAACATCAGAATGGACCATTAGATCATCTAGTCTGGCCTTCTATGTAACAGGCCAGTTGCAACAACATGCTCTTCCTTGACTAATATTTCTATAGCAAATATGATGTTAAGTAAAATCTTAACTTCCACTACATGAATATTTAGTTTCCAACAAGCTGGGATGTAAGTCTATTCCGTCTTAGCTGGATGTGCATTAAGGTGTCTTTATGGACCCTACTGCTGTGCATTAAAGGTTCTGTAGTGCGCTTTGATCTACCCCATTTTGAAATGGCACTAGATCGAAGTGCACTAAGGAACTGTTAGTGTGGGTCAGGAAGGTCCACAGAAACAGTTAGTGTGCAGCAGGCTAGTGTGGGGTTGATTCACACCCCAGATTGCCACAAACTAAATGTTTGCTGCAAACTAAGCTTAAATGCCACAAACTAAACTTAAAAGAAACTCAAAAAATTTACTTGTTGAAACCAGTATTTCTTTTTACAGTGTGGATAAATTCCTCCAAGCTCAAGAAATGAAGATGCACAAAAATTAACAGGTAAAAATTCACATTTCTGCAGTCATAAGTTTATCAATGCAGAACTAATGGGATTTGTACAGGAGCCCTCTATTAGAAAAATAATCGTAACTGGACATCAGTGTCAGGAGGAGCAAGCATTATTTAGAAAAATGTCAAGGAAAAAAATTATGAACCCAATTCTCCACTCTGCTATACCAGTTTAACTCAATGAAGTTACCCCACATTTACATCATCGTAAATGAGTGGAGAATCATAGGGCTCTATGTTTGCTTGATACACTAAAGGACTTTGTGTGCCCTGCATCCATTGCGATAAAAGAGGGTATTCCACAATGCTTTATGAAGATGTGGAGAAAATATCACTCTGCTGCTTGGTAACTCCTTTCCCTCTTCTCATTCAAGAAGGAATGCCTCTTGCAGAAAGAGCCTATATATGGTCTGGACTCAGAATACTTTTGGACTTTTTAAGGTCTGAGTGACTGAACAGAGCAGTGTGGCCTACTGGCCAGAGTTAGCGAGCAGCCCTTGTCGTCAGGGCAGCGTGGCTCAATAGCCAGAGTCAATGAGCGGCCCTGTCCGCCAGGGTGGCATGGCCCAATGGCCAGAGTCAGTAAAGTAGCCCACCTCTGTGAGATTGTGTGGCCTGTTGGCCCATTGGGGGAGTGGGGCGCCCCTCAGAGGTGTGTGGCACCCCAGGTAAGTGGACTTGGGCCCTCTCTGCTCCTCTGAGCCCCAGCCCAGGGCCCTGGCGGGGGTGCTCACCACCAAATCTGCAGGGATCTGCCTGAAACGCACTGACCAGTCCTCTGGTTCACTCACGGGCAAAGAGTTCCAGTCCCATGGGCCTCTTCTTACCCTTTCCCCCTCACTGAAACTCTCCAGTTCCCCCAGGTCTCTGGGGTCCTCAAATGGCCGGACTCCCACCGATGCCATCCCTTCTCTGGGCTCGTTGGGCAGCCTGGAGTCTCCAGTCAGGAACTCTATGAGTCATAGTCCCTTAGTCGGGGCTTGTAGCAACTCCCTGCAGGGAGCCTGAAGCCCCCGTCCTTCCCCCTCAGCAGCCTCTCCAGACTGAGCTGGGCTGCTACCTTTTATATGTTGCCTCCAGGCTGAACATGCCCAACAGGGTCGAAAGGGCGGGGCTTCCTCAGCCTACAAAGCAGAGTTAAACCTTTTGGGGCAGGTGCAGATAGGTATACCCCGTTGCAGATGGTTAAATATGAATGTCAAGTAATCGAACAGAAGGTGCCACTTTTCAACTGCATTTGACAACTCTCCTGCATCATTCAAATGATGGAACCAAAATCAGAAAATTCTACAAGTGGTAGAGAAATACAATTTTGTTCTTCCTTGGTTTTGTTGCAATGACCACCATGATCTTTGAGAAAAAAACATGGCACCTTCCTAATCTGAAGAGCCTGCCACTGTACTGTAAACTTCTCCAATGGAAAAAAGATGATTACTAACCTTCTGTAACTGTTGCACTTTGAGATGTGTTACTCATGTGCATTCCAATGTAGCTATGCATGCGTGGCATGCACTGCCAGCAGAAAGTTTTTCCCTCAGCGATATCCATTGGGTCGACTCTGGTGCCTCCTGGAGTCACGCCCTCATGGCGCTGTATATAGGGATCTGCCACCCTGCCAACTCTTCAGTTCCCTGTTGACGGCTAACTCTGACAGATGAGTAGGAGTGCAGGTTTTGGAATGCACATGAGCAACAAATCTCAAAGAACAACAGTTACGGAAGGTTAGTAACGGTTTTCTCTTCTTTGAGTGCTTGCTCATGTCCATTCCAGTGTAGGTGACTCCCAAAGATGTAGGAGGTGGGTTCAGAGTTCACCAACAAGCAGACTGTAGCACCGCTCTGCCAAATCCAGTACTGTCTCTGGCATGCTGCATGATGGCATATGAGTTGCCAAGGTGTGGACAGAAGACCCTGTTGCCGCTCTACAGATATCATGGATGGGAACCTGTGCCACAAATGCAGCTGAAGATGCGTGCACCCTTGTGGAATGTGCTGTCGGGGCTGAAGCAGGGACTTTTGCCAAGTCATAGCACGCACAGATACAAGAAGTGATCCACAATGAAGTTCTCTGGACTAAGACCAGGAGGCCTTTCATCCTGTCAGCCACTGCCACAAAAAACTCAGGAGTCTTCCTAAATGATTTGGTTCTTTCTATGTAGAAGGCCAGTGCTTGCCTGACATCTAGCAAGTGGAGCCTCTGCTCCTGGCTACTTGTGTGTGGTCTTGGGTACAAGACGGGGAGAAAAAACATCCTGGTTATTGTGGAACTGCACTATCTTTGGGAGGCTGGGTGAGGGTGCAGCTGGACCTTATCCTTGAAGAAGACTGGAGGCTCTGATGTGAGGGTCCTAATCTCCAAGACACTCCTGGCTGAGGTGAGGGCCACAAGGAACGCCACCTTTCACAACAAGTAAAGAGCACATTGCCATGGGCTTGAATGGGGGGTCCTGTGAATCTTGACAGTACCAAGGTAAGGTCCCAGGGAGGGATCAGCTGCTGCAGTTGTAGGTACAGCCTATCTAGTCCCTTAAGAAAGTGGCTACAGAATGACTAGAAAAAAGGACCTACTGTTCCACCCCTGGGTGAAAAGCTGAAATTTCTTCCAGGTGTACTCTAACTGAAGATACCAATAGCCCTTGTTGTTTTCAGGAAAGATGTGAACAAACTGGAGAAAGTCCAGAGAAGAGCAACAAAAATGATTAAAGGTCTAGAAAACATGACCTATGAGGGAAGATTGAAAAAATTGGGTTTGTTTAGTCTGTAGAAGAGAAGACTGAAAGGGGACATGGTAACAGTTTTCAAGTACATAAAAGTTTGTTACAAGGAAGAGGGAGAAAAATTGTTGTTCTTAACCTCTGAGGATAGGACAAGAAGCAACGGGCTTAAATTACAGCAAGGGCGGTTTAGGTTGGACATTAGGAAAAGCTTCCGAACTGTCAGAGTGGTTAAGCACTGGAATAAATTGCCTAGGGAGATTGTGGAATCTCCATCATTGGAGCAGGTCGGACAAACACCTGTCAGGGATGGTCTAGGTAATACTTAGTCCTGCCTTGAGTGCAGGGGACTGGACCAGATGACCTCTTGAGGTCCCTTCCAGTTCTATGAGTCTATGTTACCTCCAAGGAATTCAGCCATGAAGCTTCCAGGCTGTGAGATGGAGGGATTCGAGATTTGGATGATATAGGCGTCCGTGATCCTGAGAGATTAGATCCGAAAATGGAGTTAGGGTGATTGGTGTTTCTACCAAGAAGTCCAGAAGAGTGGTGAACCGGTGCTGATGTGGCCAGGCTGGCGCAATCAGGATCACACTCGCTCTTTCCCTTCTGGCCTTCACCAGGACCTTGCATATGAGCAGAATGGGAGGGAATGCATAGAAGAGATGGGCCTTACAAGGGAGAAAAAACATGTCTGTGATTGAGCCCACACGGTGATTCTGAAAGGAACAAAACTGCAGACATTTTCTGTTGCACTTCGTTGCAAACAGGTCTATCTGGGGATCTCCCCACCTCTGGAACATATTCCTCACGACATCTGGGCGAATGGACTACTTGTGATTAGAGAAGGATCTGCTGAGACAATCCACTAACTCATTCTGGGCCCTTGGAAGATAGGAGACTTTGAGGTGGATCGAGTGGGTTATGCAGAATTCCCAGAGACGGAGGGCTTCCTGGCATAGATGAGAGGATGACGCTCCACCCTGTCTGTTTATACAGAACATCGCTGTCATGTGTCTGTAAGCACCGACATACACTTGCCTTCCAGGTGGGGCTGGAACATTTGGCAGGCAAGGCACACCGCTCTGAGTTCTCTCACATTGATGTGTAGCAAGAGCTCCTCCTGGGACCAGAGGCCTTGAGTCCTGAGGATCCTCAGGGGAGCTCCCCAACCCAGCGTGGAAACACTGGTGACTAGAGACACTGACAGCTGAGATTTTGTGAATGGAACACCTGTGCATACTACCCCCGGATCCAGCCACTGTAAGAGGGAGGCAATCACCGATGGGGGGAATTGTGACCACCCTGTCCAAGCGATCCTGACCTGGTCGGTACCCTGACACTAGCCAGTCCTGAAGAAGTTTGAGTCACAACGTAGTGCGCTTCATCACATACGTGCATGATGCCATATGCCCCAAGAACTTCAGGCAGTTTCTCACTATGGTGATGGATAGTTTTCTGAGGCTCTCTATGATCTAGTTTAGGGTCTGGAATCTGGCACCCGGTAGAAAGGATCTGACTTGGACTGAATCGAGGACTGCCCCTATGAACTCTATCCTCTGAATGTGAGAAAGAGTCGATTTTTGCATGTTTAACAAAAGCCCTAACTTCTGGAAGGTTAACAGTAACAATTGTATGTCTGCCTTCACCTGAGCCCACGTCCAACCTCTGATCAAGCAGTCATTGAGGTCAAGGTACACCTGCACCCTGTTTTCTTAGGAAGGCCACGACCACTGCCATGCACTTCCTGAAAACCTGAGTGGCTGCTGACAGGCCAAATGGAAGAACTGTGAATTGGTAGTGTACTTGACCCACAATGAAATGAAGGAATCTTCTATGGCCTTGGAAGATTGAAATATGAAAATAGGCATCCTTTAAGTTGAAGGCGGCATACCAGTCTCCTGGATCCAGAGAGGGGATAATGGAAGTCAAAGAGACCCTGCGGAACTTTAGCTTCTTCATGAATTTGTTGTGGTTTTGCAGGACCAGTATGGGTCTGAGACCACCACTGGTCTTCGGGATTAGGAAATATCAATAGTAAAACCCTTTGCCATTTAGCTCTGGAGGAACTTCCTCTACCACTCCCACTTGCAGGGAGTATTTGCACTTCTTGAATCAGGAGTTTCTCATGAGAAGGCTCCCTGAAGAGGGACGTGAAGGAAGGACGGGAAGAACTGAACTCCAGAGTGTATCATCATGTGTATCACCCAGCGATCTGAGTGATATGGGCCCATGTCCAATAGAAATGGGATAGCTGGTCCACATAAATCGGGGCGGTTGTATCCTGACACTGTTCTGGTACGGCATCCTTGGACGCACCCTCAAAAGGCCTGTTTAGAACCAAATGATTGTCTGACGATTGTAATAGCTCCATGGGCCAACAAGGGTTCGGAAGGAGGCCTCCTCTTGTAGCTCCTGCCACGCCTCCTATTATAATCCTGCCTCGACTGAGGCTGATAGAAATGAGGCAGAGGTTGGGGCTTCAAATACTTTCTCAGTGGGGCCGGTGTGTGCAGTCCCAGAGACTTCCCAGAAACTGGCCCTGGAGTTCTTCAAGCTGTGGAGCTTGGAGTCTGTCTGCGCCAAAAAGAGTGACATGCCCTCAAATGGGAGGCCCTGGATAGTTTGCTGTACCTCATGCGGGAGACTCGAGGTCTGCAGCTTCGAGCTTCTTCTTATAGCCATAGCCGAAGCCAGGACCCAAGTAGCTGAGTTGGCCATGTCCAGTGCTGCTTGCGCCACTGCTCTGCCTTCCTTGACTAGAACTCAGCCCTGAATTCCTGTGGCAGCAACTCCTTAAATTTTATCATTGCGCCCCAGGAGTTAAAGTCATAATGGCTAAGGAGCACCTGCTGGTTGGCAATATGAAGTTGGAGCCTCTTTGGGGTAGATCTTTCTGCCAAAGAGGTCCAGCTTCTTGGTGTCCTTTGCCTTGGGGGGTAGGTCCCTGGTGCCCCTGCTTCTCCCACTAACGACTCTGGAGGAAGATCGGTATATAATTAGTCAAAGCCCTTCCGTGGTACAAAATATTTCCTCACCACCCTTTTTGCCATGCGTTGAAAGGAGGCTGGAGTTTGACACCGTGCCTTAACAGGCTCTAGGATGGCACTATCCATAGGCAAAGCTACCTGTGAGGGGACCGAAGGAGTCAAGATGTCCACTAGGGCATGGGAGGTCGCTGCAATCTCCTCCACCTGGATCCCCAGGTTTTGGGCTAACCTCCTTAATAGATCTTGGTGCACCCTGTGGTCATCCTGTGTGAGTGCAATGGAGGTTCCCACTACCGCCTTATCTGAGGAGGAGGAAGAGGATGCTAGGACCGGTACCAGGCCTTGCTCCTGTCCATCAGCACCTAGCAGACCCCATGGTGCCTGTCCCTGAGGTATGGTACCGGGCTCAGTACCTGGGCCCTGTTCCTGTACCACAGGAGGAGATGGTGAGCCTCTACCCTCTGATGCAACAGAGTATGACCTCCTTGACTGAGATTCTTGGGTCTTATGAAAAGCCAAAGGAGTCCAAAATAATCATTACACAGGCATCAGTGTCTGTGCCAGCCAGGCAATTGGTGGAACCCCCCTGGGTCCATATCCACCATCAGGTACTGTTGGTCAGACCGGTGCCGGCTCCTGTGGGAGCTGCAGGATTCCAGCTCTGAATCTGAGGGTGAGGATTCACTCCCTGATGACTATGGGAGAGCGGTGCAGACGGTACCAGCGAGTGGTGCCAAAAGGGGGGTGGACTGATGCTCCGGCATCAATTGCTGGTTTCCCCTTCGACGGCACCTGGGGTCTCAGTGCCTTAGTTGCTCTCACCTCCAGCGCTGGTTCATGCCTGGTGTCGGATAGTGGTACAGTAGGGAAATCAGGTCCTGTGCTGCCTTGGACACCTCTGGTATAGATGGAAGTGCCAGTCTTGTGTGCTCTCTCTCAGAGGAGAGTCCAATGGCACCCTTTGGTCTCTTTCTTTCTGGCTACAGGGTTTGAACCCTTTACAAACTCTGCAGCGGTCACACAGGTGAGATTCCCCAAGGCACTTGAGGCAAGCTGAGTGGGGGTCGCTAATGGGCATAGGCTTGTGGCAAGCCTCACATGGCATGAAGCCCTTAGACCGAGGCACGCTCCTGTGACAGGGACAGGGGAGAATCCCGTTAAGAGGGGTCCTACTTTATTACTACTAACTAATACTAACTGTAGCAATTAACTACTAATTTTTCAGCTATATGCAGGAAAAACAAAGTCTATTGGGGAGAGTACTTGCAAGAGCAAGAACGAGAAGAAGCTCCAGCAACCATGACAGGTGGAAAGAAGAAACTGAAAGGGTGGCAGCTTGGCAGATCCCTATATACGGTGCCATGAGGGCGTGACTCCAGGGGACACCAGAGACAATCTGACGGATACCACTGAGGGAAAAACTTTCTGGCAGTGGTACATGCAGCACATGCACACCTACATTGGAATGGACATGAGCAAGCACTCGAAGAACAACATAAATATTGGTGAAGGATGAAGTCTACTATGATATGAAGATACTCATCCTGTAAGATTACTGGTGCTAAAGCTTTTGGATGAACTCCTAATATTACTGATTGGAGATAGATTATCTATATCTTGTATATTACTGTCTTTTGTATGGCTAATCATGATCCCCAAACTGCATGATTTGTCCTCCACAGAGTCATTCTGAACTTGAGATTCTGGGTGCAGGCAAAAACACCTTCTCTCTATTCTACCATGAACTTCAAGGTTAATCGGAGTGATATCATGGTGAAAAAGAGAATGAACATTTACAGAAATAGTCTTACTGAGGATCTTGGACAGGACCAGTAAGAGGAAGAAGGATCAGGAATATGTGGCTGCTGCTGAGTGTCCTCTACTTATCTTCTCTGCCAGCTGGTCTTCTAGGCTGTCTAGAATTCCCATCTCAATCCCTTAACCTCTGAGGGAATGGTGAGGGGAAGTTCCAGGCACTGCTGAGTCGTATGGTGTTCTTTCCAACGGAACAGGGCCACAACTAGGGAGGGGCGAGAGGGGCAGCTGCTCAGGGCGCAGAGCCGGCATGGGCGCAAAAATGGGGCAGTACAGGATTGGGCTCAGCAGCATCAGCCCCCTGTCACAGTTACTCCCTCCAGTACCCTCCAAATATCCCCCAAATGTCCCTCCCAGCACACAGACACCCCTTCAGGATCCCCGCCCCGTTAGTGTGCTTTATTTGGAAATCTGAAATATGGTAAATCTAGGGGTTGCTCTGTTCTCACGGCCTTGGTTTCTGGAGCTGGCAGGAGCGAATTCACCTGCCAGCAGCTGCCTGCCCCCAGCTCCTGGGCTGGGCACCAGGCTCACATGGCTGAGCTCAGGCTGTGTGACTGCGAGCCCAGCAGCCAAGGGGAGCAAGGGGTGGTTCCACTGTGTGTAGAGAGTGTGGTGAGTGTGACCTGGCTGCAATGGAAGGCCCCTGGGCAGCAAGTGGGGCGTGACTGGGCTGCTGTAAGCAGGTGCCCAAGGGGAATGAGTACTCCAGGGAGCACCTTGGGGAGCATCTTATGGCAGCCAGGCTTCATGGACAGGGGCTGGTTGCAGGGGGTGTTGCTGGCCGGCACCAAGCTCCTTCGGGCAGAGACGAGAAGGTTTCAGGAGCTCGGAGCAGTTCCACCACTCTGCCTGGAAAGCGCCCAGCTGCGCAGAGGTGGCCTGACTTGGGAAACAGGGCAGGGAGGGCTGCCGGGCAGCCAGCCAGCACTTCGGCTTCCACAGCATGAAGAGCCAAGGGCCTGAGCAGACTGGGTGGCTTCCACCAGCTTCCGATCTGCTGGCCCCTGGCAGAAGGCAATGGTTTTCAAACTGTGGGGTGCATTTCACATGTAAGGTGCGCCCCTCAGTTTGAAAACCGCTGTGCTAAATGGGAGGCAGAATTCTGGGAGAGGGCGGGATGTGATCCTGCATGTCCCCCAAATGGCACCTCTAGGGAGCGCAAATATGATTGATCACCACAGGTGCTAAAATGCTTTGTTACAGCTCTGCAACCTTCCCCGGCTCCAGGAAGCACAAACCTGTCCTCCAATAATGACTCCACTTTTTGGCCATCATCCTTACTTTTCATTTTAGTTTTTTTTCCACAGAAATTCTCTTCAGAAATGCAGGAGTACTTCTGATGACAATGTTACAACACTACAACATCCCTTCCCCAATCAGCTGAAAGACAAATAGATCTGAGAGTCCATTTGAGTAAGGTGCCAATCAGCCACACTGGGGATTAAAGCATGTATCAACTCAGTAGAACTCTTAACTGGTATATTTCTCATATCTATCTTATGGTTTGGACGAAAGGGACCAAGTATTCTCTACTACATAACTTAGTTTGGTGAAGTCGGAAGTTATAAAATATATCTCTTCATAATGGAAAAATTGTTCCTAACATACATATGAGAGACAATAGTTCAGAAAGATTCCAAGCACCTTCTCACTTCTCTTTTGAATATATTTATTCCATTTTTCTAACTGTTCTCTAAGTTTTCTGAATTTTCACTGAACAAGAAATTTTCAAAATATAAAATTTTAAACATTTTGTTTTTTTCTTTTTCTGTGCCTTTTTTCCTTTCTGCCACCGAATGAGATAGTGTGCTTGTCTAGATTTTTTTCCATTGTTCTTTTTTTCCATTTCTCTCTTTTTAATTTAATTTTTCCTTTTGCCCCCTCTGACTGCTCAAATCTACTCAACTTCGGAAAAGTTGGAGAAGCAAAAGGAAAAGTAGCAAAGTTCAACTAACCAACCCACCCAACCCCTGAAAGTTATTCATATTATTGTATTCTGTGGCAAAAAGGGAAAAAAAGAAGAAGGGGGGGGGGTGAAGAGGAGGAAGAGAGGAAATGAACATTTTAAAATTCAAAATAAAAAAAAAAAAGTTTGGTAAAACCTTAAATTCTTCCACTTAAGACCTTGTAAAACAAACGACTACAAAAAGATGAATTTTTTGTGTGACATGTTTTTCCGACAACTAATTGTAACATACTTTGTTTTTCTTCAAAATAGGCGAAGGTGCTGAAACAGCAAAATGAGACAAATGAAAAATAAAAATTTAATAAAATTAAAATATTTGGTCTCCTAAAATGTAATTTTATCAGATCAGATGCCAGATCCTCAGCTGCACAAGATTATCTACTAGCTACCAAGGAGGAGAGGAGAAGAGCAAAGATGGGTTTAAGCCACCTTTGCATACACCATGTCCTCAGTATAAATCTGGATCAGCCTGAGATTGGTTCTAAATTATGCTGGCTTGTAATGGCCAAAGAGCCCTTACACTAGCCAGGTATTACCAAAGCGCAACACATGCCAGTCACATCTCTTCTCAACTGCATCCCCTAAGCTGGCCTCTAGGGCATCAGAGACTCCTCAAGGGCCAAACTAAGGCAGCTTTCCAGGTCCTCTGTGCTTCTGGAGTAGAACAAATGGGCTGGAAGAGGGACCAGGACCTGTCTTTATTACAATAGTACAGTATTGTTGGAGAAAAACACAATTCCCTTCCTGTCAGTTCTTTCTCTGCTTCCACAGTATGAATCACTGAATCATAGAATATCAGGGTTGGAAGGGACTTCAGGAGGTCATCTAGTCCAACCCCCTGCTGAAAGCAGGACCAATCCCCAACTAAATCATTCCAACCAGGGCGTTGTCAAGCCTGACCGTAAAAACCTCTAAGGAAGGAGATTCCACCACCTCCCTAGGTAACCCATTCCAGTGCTTCACCACCCTCCTCCTAGTGAAAAAGTGAGGCCAAATTCCCTCTTCAGTGAAACAAGTTTAACTGAAAAGAGACCGAGGATCCCTATGTTTACTGTACAGAATGTTATAAAACAAATTACTATTTGAATAATTTAATTAGTTGAGAAACAATATATAATTATATATGGAAAGACCACATGCTAATGATTGCACATGGAGGCAGAAAATTAAGATTTAACTTCCAACCTTAACTCTATTTCCTGACAATTGAATGCTTGATTTTTCAACATTAATGTCCTACTACTGTTTGTCTTTTCAATGGAATAATTATATTGGTAATACGATGTCAATGTATTTGGTTTCTCCAAGGCAACTGTTGGAATACTTACCTTGCGACATGATTAATTACTGGAGCAAAGTTTGTTGGTCCATAAAGCTGTACAGATTTTAAACTTCTATAATATGCCTCCATTACACCATCAATTCCATTGCAGTAGGGATTTTGAGGGTTTCCATTCTAAATAGTTAAAGAAAATTGGATAAGATTAATAATTGAAATATTAACAATCAATCAAAATAAGTATTATCACAATATACAGAGAAAGTTCTAATATGGTATTTAACTGAAGATCTTGTGTTCCTTTGAGGTATGAAACAAAAGACTAATACTGTATGAAGTGTTGTTGCAGCTGTGTCAGTCCCAGGATATTAGAGAGACAAGGTGGGTAAGGGTAATATCTTTTATTGGATCATGTTTTGGAATATATTACTACTTAATAATTTCTTATTTAAAATATTTCAGGAAAAATAATATGGTGGCCAGACCCCAATGTAAATACAGTTGTCATGAATATAGGGGGAAGGGTAGCAACCTTTATGTATGCTTGGCAGCTGTACTGGATTGCCTTACCTGTAAAGGATTAAGCAGTTCAAATAACCTAGTTGGCACCTGCCCAGAAGAACCAATGAGAAAAGAAGACACTTTCAAATCTGGGGGAGAAGGATTTGTTTTTGTTCTGTGTGTTGTCCCCTCTCCGGATGGAGAGAGAAGCCAAGCAGGTACAATATCTCCTTAAATAATCCATATACCTGGAATAATCCATCTAAAACCACAGAAACTGTGAGTAGGGCAAGGAAATGCATTAGGTTATCTTTTGTTTTGTCTTGTGAATTTCCCTATGCTACAGAAATAGTTTCATTCCTCTTTTCATAATTGTGAAGCTAAGCCCAGAGGGGAATCCTCTGTGTTTTAAATTTTTGTATTACCCTGTAAAGTTACCTTCCATTCTGATTTTGCAGGTGTGATTCTTTTACTTTTTTCTTTATCAATAAAGTTCTTCTTTTAAGAACCTGATTGATTTCAGTGTCCTGAAGACAAAGGGTCTGGGTCACACTGCTAAGGCAACTGGTTGGTATATTATTCTCAAGCCTCCCCAGGAAAGGGGGTGAAAGGGTTTGGGGGGATATTTTGGGGGGACAGGGATTCCGAGTGATCCTTCCCTGAATTTTTGTGTAAACCACTTGATGGTGGCAGCAAAATACCGTCCAAGGACAAGGAAAAGAATTTGTGCCTTGGGGATGTTTTAACCTAAACTGGTAGAATATAAGATTAAGAGGTCTTTCATGCAGGTCCCCACATCTGTACCACAGAGTTCAGAGTGTGTGTGTGTGGGGAACCCTGACAACAGTATATAAGTGTAAGGGAAGCTGTAGTTTTTATTGGCTTCAGTATTCTGCTCTGTATTGGGCAAACTGATCCTGAGCACGATTGGACCTAGTGCACAAGGGGGACAAATGGGACCTGTGAGCTCACTATGTTGGGAGACACAGGACTGCTTGGAATTCTTGTACTTGAGACTAAGCTTTTTGGGGCAGGTTTTTTTTTACTAAATCTTTACAACACCTATCGCACCAAATGCCTATGCACAATGGGCTGCCAATTTGGAGGGACCTATTTATTTGTTTCATAATATGTAAATATGTCAAATCCCAGTTTAAGATTCCATACTGAATCTCAGGGCTGGTAGTTAGAAAAAACCTTAACTTCTGAAATGATTTGATTTTATGAGCCAATTGTCCAGATATAGATAACACCTGCAGGCCTCAATCATGATGTTAAACTTCTACCACCACCAAGCACTTGGTGAATACTCTTGGGATCACTGAATACTCAAAGGGCAGTGCATCTTATACTGGTAGTGACTGAAAGGACACTGAGACATATCCTGTGTCTTCTCTTATTGAAACGTAGACATAAGCATCTTGAAGATCTAAGGCCCCAAACTAGTCCTCCAGGTTTAGAGTAGTGATAATACTTCCCAGAGCAATCATCTAGAACTTTATCTTCACAAAGTATTTGTTTCATTTTCAGAGTGCACAGGACACCATTCTATTTGGGAATAAGTGAATACCAGAAAACACCTTTTCCTTCAGTAAAGTTCTGGCATCACCTTCTATGGTACCTATACTCAACAGTGCAAAGATCTCTTCTTGTAGTTTTTCTCATGAGATACAATGGGAGGGGGGCTTTGGCATTAGATCAAACTAGAGGGAACACTGCCTCCTGTGAGATGTACAGATTTCAAATATGCCCTTGCGTGTGTTAAGAATAATAACTATAATTCCTTCTGGCCTTAAATCAGAAAAATCTACCAATCTATTCCCCTATCAAGGACACAACCAAGGTTACAGTATGTACCTTTGTTTACCCCCAAGTAATGTCTATCTCAATCTAACCAAAAATAATAGGAAACCAGCAATCCACACTTCATCTTGACCGCGGAACTGAGATAAGTGAAGTTTGAAGCAGAATTTTCCAGGGAACTGATCTGGAATGTTTAAACAATATATTTTAACTACGCTTGTGCAATGGATTAATATTGAGACCATTTTATACATTTATATATGAATGGAGTCTTTGAATGGCTAAAAAAAGTCCACCCAGAAGATTAAACAAAGAATATATAGAAAAAGAGGATGTTTTCCTATGCAGACAAACCCATAATGTTCTGAGAGTTAACCAAGTCACAAAGGAGTATGAAAACTATAGAATTTATGCAAGGCAGAAATAACTTAAATAAATAAAAAATAAATTAATGGAGATATCCTATCTCCGAGAACTGGAAGGGACCTTGAAAGGTCATCGAGTCCAGCCCCCTGCCTTCACTAGCAGGACCAAGTACTGATTTTGCCCCAGATACCTAAGTGGCCCCCTCAAGGATTGAGCTCACAACCCTGGGTTTAGCAGGCCAATGCTCAAACCACTGAGCTATCCCTCCCTCTCGCTGTCTGAACCAAAGAAACTGAAGGTTACATGGGCCAAAATTCCTTATACCCCACAGAAGTCCAACACGCGTTTTCAGTCCAAATTAAAAACTGTACTGTGTCTGCCTTATCAATCAGCTATACCATCTTTCTATATGTGGATAATTTGTCTAGGTCCTTCAATATTTCTTATTTTATTGTAAGCTTTGAAGAATGTGAAATGAAAGATATTAGGTATATGTGATGGTACCTCACGTATACCTAATGGTAAGGCTTTATGGAAATATGCTTAGAATGTGTTTTATGCTACATATGCCATGTAACATATCTCAAAGGTTATGATCTACTGAATCTATTAATCCTATTTGTATGCATGTATAATTTTTTGTATTCGAAGTTATGAATATTGGCTGTGTACTGATTTGATTTCTAAATAACCGTAGTAGAGCATTTGGTCAGTTCCTGGAGAAAGAAATGTTGAAGTTAAGTACCTAATCAAGAGACACTTAAAGGACAATGAATCTTGGAATGCTTCAATCCACATAAGAAGTCTACTTGAGGACGTTCATGGTAGCATGTGACCCATGGCTGCTACCTGGTAAGAAACTATGAGTCATGCATGGACATGTGACTTTCCCAGGTGACTCTTAAACTCCATCTTGGAGCTGGACTTTGCATAGGAGAGGGGAGGGGGTCTCCACCCACAAAAAGAAAGTCTATTTAAGCCCATGGGAGACCCCTCCATTTTGTCTTCAGCTGGCTAAAGAGAGATCCTCTCCACCCCCCACGATACTTGAAAGAAACTGGAACAAAGGACAGTGTGCAAAGGGTGTGAGTGATCGCTGGACTAAGGCTAAAAGGAGATTAGTCTGTAGAAGGGAGCATTCTGGAACTGGTGAGGATCTTATCTGTATTCAGTTTGATTAAACATAGATTTGCGCGTTTTATTTTATTTTGCTTGGTGACTTACTTTGTTCTGACTGTTACTACTTGGAACCACTTAAATCCTACTATCTGTACTTAATAAAACCACTTTTTACTTATTAATTAACTCAGAGTATGTATTAATACCTGGGGGAGCAAACAGCCGTGCATCTCTCTCTATCAGCATTATGGAGGGCAAACAATTTATGAGTTTACCCTGCATAAGCTTTATACAGGGTAAAATGTCTTTATTTGGGTTTAGACCCCATTGGGAGTTGGGCATCTGAGTGTTAGAGACAAGCACACTTCTGTTAGTTGCTTTCAGGTAAACCTGCAGCTTTGGGGCAAGTAATTCAGACCCTGGGTCTTTGTTGGAGCAGACGGGAGTGTCTGGCTCAACAAGACAGGGTGCTGGGGCCCCGAACTGGCAGGGAAGGCAGGGGTAGAAGTAGTCTTGGCACATCGGGTGGCAGCTCCCAAGGGAGGTTCTGTGATCCAACCCGTCACAGTATAATCAAAGAATGTATGACCATGTTCACCAAATTCTGTGGAATTATAAAGGACTGTTTTCTTTCTAAATTATTGTTGCATTGTAGAAATTTTATGAATTATATGGCATAAGGAAGCACAAACACCTAAGCCGTGTATAGTCTTAAACTATTAAAAAATTCTTAAAAGGGGAATTCTAATTAATAGGGTTCTCAATACAAAATACAATCTTTGAAATGAATAAAATGTAAAAAACCTCTGACAAAGAAAAGAACCAAAGAAAGTTGTTATATATCAAAACTATCTACTGGATATCAATGGAAGTAGCAGGAAAACTGGGGACTAGAAATCAGAAAGCTGGTTAACAAGTGTCCAGTAGAAATAAAAAAGCTGCCAAACTCCAATAATCCCTGAAAAGAAGGTATAAAACTGGAGGTCACCAAGTGGAACCTCAGATTTTGCTGAGCTAATCAAAGAACCTGTCGAACTCCAGACGTGCTACCAGACACTTGTACTTGCCATGTGGACAGCTTCTCCCTGCCTCCATGGTTACCAAGACTTAGAAGAAAGAGAGAGATTTCAGAGGTTGATTTATCTTTGTCTTTAATATAAGTAACGAAATGTTATCTTGCTAAGTATGCACTCTTTCTAGTGAGACCTCAAGGAGCTAAATTTTAGGATTTTAATTAAGTAATGTTTGTGACACTGCACCCCATATTTTTGCAGTGATATTATTATGATATGATTATGACATAATTATAATGTATTTTATGCAAGATAAGTCATGTCAGGTGTCATTGGAAAAGTTATGAGTAGCTGAATGTCATTATCGTATTTATTTGCATGTATCATTTTTGTATCTGAAGTTATGAATATTGACTATGTACCTGTATTTCAAATATAATTACACCGGGGTAATGCCCACTATGCTTTCAATCTAGGTAGTGGGTGTGGAAGAGACTATTCAGGGCAATGGGCCATTAAGAAATAAACAATAGGCCTTAGGAGAAGCTTATCTCCCACCTGGGGAGCTTTCCTGAGAATGCTACAGACAGACTCCGAGTAATGTCTGCTATGACTCTACAAGGACATGTGATGAGACCATGTCTCTAGACTCCATTTTGGGACGTCAGTATTTTTCCACAGACTGGTGTGGGACCCAAGCTTTGGGAACAAAGGGTTCCCACCATAGCAAAAGCTAAATAAGGCAGGGAGTGACATCATCTGGTGTTCTTCACGTGAGGAACAAAGACTGAACTGGCGGAAGTGCTGGACCCAGGCTAAAGGGATTTTTAGCTTGTGAAAGAAACACCTGGGGATTCCAAGCTGCAAAGCAAGTGCAGCTTGCTCCTTAAGAATCTGTAGCCTTCTTGTATCGTCTCTCAGGGTGAGAATCTGCTATTCATATCCAATTTATTTAGTATGTTAAGCTTAATTTGCATTTTTTGTTTATTTGCAAAGTTAATCTTCTTTGATCTGTTTGCTATCACTTATAACCACTTTATATCTATCTTTTGTAGTTAATAAACTTGTTTTTGCTTTATCTAAACCAGTGAGTTGGAATGAAGTGTGTGGGAATCATAATCCGGGGCAAAGGCTGTTTCATATTCCTAACCACATTGAGGGAGGGGGTAAATTTTATGAGCTTACGCTGTCCATTTCCCTGTGCAGCACAAGACGGTATAAAAAACAGTTACCTACCTTTTGTAACTGTTGTTCTTCGAGATGTGTTGACCATGTCCATTACAAGTAGGTGTGTGCGCACCGCATGCAAAGTTGTTGAAGGTTTGCCCCTAGTGGTACCCGTCAGGTCGGCTGTGCAGCCCCCTGGAGTGGCGCCTTCATGGCAGTGTAGATAGGTGACTGCTGACCTGCCATCTCTTCAGTTCCTTCTTGCCGGATACTCTGAGAGATGGGAGGGTCTTGGAATGGACACGAACAACACATCTCAAAGAACAACAGTTATGAAAGATAGGTAACCATTTTTCTTCAAGTCATTGCTCATGTCAATTCCAAGTAGGTGACTCCCACGCAGTCCCCTGGAGGAGGGGTCAGAGTTCACAGATTTGCAGACTGAACCACTGCTCTACCAAATGTGGAATCATCTCTAGCCTGCTGAATGATAGCATAGTGCGAAGACCATGTCGCTGCCCTGCAGATATCCTGAATGGGAACCTGTGCCAGGAACGTTGCAGAGGAAGCTTGCGCTCTTGTGGAGTGCACTGTCAATGTTGGAGCTGGTATTTTTGCCAGGTCATAGTGTAACCCATACACCTCCTGCATGTGGTGGTGTCCCATCTAGTGCACCGAGACTACTTAGACAGGGAGAGATTAATGAGTTTGCTCTACAGCCTTAGCTAACAGCTAGTTGACTTTTAGCTCTTGTGGTAGAGGCTCATGCACTAAGCTCCAGAGGTCCCAGGTTCGATCCCTCTGCCGACGACCGGGTTCTGTTGGCGATACAATAGCACGTTCTGATACAGGCCATGATCCAAGAAGAGATTCTATGGTATGAGACAAGAAGACCTTTCATCCTCTGGGCAATGGCAACAAAGAGCTGTGTTGACCTTCTAAATGGCTTTGTCCGCTCAATGTAAAATGCTAGCGTGTCTAACATCCAGGGAATGGAGCATGTGTTCCCTGTCATTAGCATGCGGCTTGGGGCAAAACACTGGCAGAAAGATGTCTTGATTTGCATGAAATTGTGAAACTACCTTTGAGAGGAAAGCCGGTTGTGGTCGTAACTGTACCTTGTCCTTATAAAACACTGTATAAGGGGGTTTGAATGTCAGAGCCTTGAGCTCAGACACTCTTCTGTCCGATGTTATAGCACTTGGAATGCTACCTTCCAAGATAGGTAAAGGAGAGAGAGCAAGTTGCCAAGGGCTCAAAGGGAGAGCCCATCAGCCTAGAGAGCACCAAATTGAGATCCCATGGGGGAATTGGCTGTCTTACTTGAGGGTACAGTCTGTCTAGACCCTTGAGAAAACGGCCAACTATAGGTTTAGCAAACATTGACTGGCCTGCTGAGCTGGGGTGGAAAGCCAAAATCGCAGCGAGGTGAATCTTTATTGATGATGCTGCCAACCCCTGCTGTTTTAACTGGAGTAAATAGTCCGGGATGCAGGGAATCGAGGCCTGCAATGGAGGAGTGCCCTTCTGATGCGACCAAACTGAAAACCTCTTCCACTTAGCCAGGTAAGCGGTGCGAGTGGAAGGCTTTCTTGCTGCCAAGGAGAACCTCCCTAACAGAGTCTGAGCATGCAAGCTCTAACGGGTTTAGTCATGGAGTTTCCATGCCGTGAGGTGGAGAGACTCCAGGTTTGGGTGCTGGAGGCAGCCGTGGTACTGGGTGATCAAGTCCAGATCCAGGGGCAGGGTTATAGGCGTATCCATGGACATGTCCAGTGTATGGTGAACCAGTGCTGACATGGCCACGCTGGTGCTATCAAGTTTAATGAAGTTTTGTCTTGTCGGACCTTGAGGAGGACTTTGTGGATGAGTGGGAATGGTGGGAATGCATACAATAGGTGCCCGCGAGCAAGCCCTGGCTCCGATTCAGGAAGGAACAAAACTGCTGACGCTTCCTGTTGTGCCGTGTCGTGAACAGGTCTATCTGTTGAGAGCCTCACCTTTGGAAAATGCTGATGGTGACATCTGGGTGAAGAGACCACTTGTGGCTGTGAAAGAACCTGCTGAGGCAGTCGGCCAATTCGTTCTGTGAACCCGGAAGGTACGAGGCATCCAATTGTATCAAGTGGGCGATGCAAAATTTCCACAACTTGAGGGCTTCCTGAGGAGCAAGCACCCCACCTTGTCTGCTTATATTGAATATCGCTGTGGTGCTGTCTGTGAATACTGATACGCATCTGCCCTAAAGATGGGTTTGAAAAGTCTGGCAAGCAAGGCACACTGTGCGCAGCTCCTTTATGTTGATATGCAGTGAAAGTTCTGCCTGGGACCAAAGAACCTGAGTCCTGAGATCGCTTAAGTGCGCTCCCCATCCCATTGCTGACTCATCTGTGACTAATGACAGCGTTGGCTGAGGTTTGGAGAAGGGTATTCCTGCACATACTGTTTGTGAGTTGAGCCACTACCGAAGGGACTCAAGAACCTGAGGGGTAAGAGTGATCAGTCTGTCTAGGCGATCTTGGTTCAGTATGTAAACTCGGGCCAGCCAAGCCTAAAGGGGACAAAGTTGCAGTCTGGCATGCTGTACCACATATGTGCAAGCAGCCATGTGTCTGACTAATTTTAGGCAATTCTGCACCGTTGTGGTGGGGAATCTGCTGAGATCTTTTATGATGGCACTCACGGCAAGGAAATGAGCTTCCGGAAGGAAATCCCTGGCCTGGGTGGAGTCTAGCAGGGCTCCGATAAACTCTATCCTCTTAGTGGGGGTTACAGTTCACTTTGCCACGTTCAGAATGAGGCCAAGCCTAAGGAACGTCATATGCACCTGGCTCACTTGGTCCTCCACTTGGGCTTGAGATTGGCCCTTGATTAGCCAGTTGTCCAGGTTGGGAAATACCTGCACTTTCTGTTTCCATAGGTAGTTCACCATTACCGCCATGCACTTGGTGAACACCTGAGGGGCCGTCGAGAGGCTGAAGAGGAGGATCTTGAACTGATAGTGGAGATGGTTTACAACAAATTGAAGAAATCTTCTGTGGGATGAAAGTATGGAGACGTGAAAATACACGTCGAGGGCGGCATACCAGTCCCTTGGATCCAGAGAGGGAATGATGGAGGCCAGGGAGACCAAGTGGAACTTCAACTTCTTCATGAATTTGTGGGTTTCACAGGTCTAAAATAGGCCTGAGTCCACCCTTAGCCTGGGGGATTAGGAAATAACGGGAGTAGAAACCCTTGTCCCCGAACTCTAGAGGGATCTCCTCTACTGCCCTGAAATGTAGGAGTGTTTGCACCTCCTGTGCTAGAAATTGCTTGTGAGAAGGGTCCCTGAAGAGGGATGAGGAGAATTGGGGGGAAAGGTGGAAGGGAACAGAATTGGAGAAAATATACCAATTCTACCGTTCTCAGGACTCTCCGGTCTCAGGTTATTTGCGCCCAAGCATAGGCACCAACTCCGTGGGTGCTTCAGGGCTGGAGCACCTATGGGGAAAAATTAGTTGGTGCCCTGCACCCACCAGCAGCCAAGCTCCCGTCACCCCCAGCCTCACCTCAACTCCTCCTCCTCCCGAACACTCTGCATCCCCACTCCTCCGCCTACCTCCCAGTGCTTCCCGCCACCAAACAGCTGTTTGGCGGTGCTTAGGACTTTCCAGGAGGGAGCAGGGAGGAGCGGGGATGCAGCGCACTCAGAGAAGGAGGCGGAGAAGAGGCGGGGCAGGGGCGGGGACTTGGGGGTAGGGGATGAGGCGAGGGTGGTATAGGGGCGGGGCCAGGGGCAGGGGTCGAGCACAAACCAGGAACAGTAAAAGTTGGTTCCTATGGGCCCAAGCACGGTAGAAATGGGATAGACGGTTCACAAAAGGTGGGGAAGGATCCGGGATGTGGACTGGTGCGTCACCCCCGGGCGAACCTTAAGGAAGTTTTTTTGGAAGCTGGAGACTGCCTCATCGAGCCCTGGCCCTGGTTTGAGGAGGACTGTGGGGGCTTTCACCTATTACTTCTGCTATAGTCCTGTCTCTGCTGAGAAGGGTAGAAGCGAGGTGGGGGGGCTGAAGCTTAAAATGCTTCCTCTTCGGGGCTGGCGTGTGGAGGGCCAGGGATTTTATGGTTGCCCAAGATTCTTTTAGGCTATGAAGCCTAGAATCTGTCTGTTCTGCAAACAGACCCGAGCCGTCAAAGCGCAAGTCTTGGATGCCCTGCTGTACCTCTGGTAGGAGGCCCGAGACCTGCAGCCACGAGCTTCGGCGCATAACAATGGAAGTGGACATTGTGCGGGTGGCCGAGTGCGCCGCATCCAATGCAGCCTTGCAATTGTCTTACCCTCCTAGAGAGCAGCTCCCAAGTCACATCAGGAGTTTGTTCGGAGGAGCTCTTTAAATTTGGACAGAGTTCCAAGAATTAAAATTGTAGTGGCTGAGCACCATTTACTGATTAGCAATTCGAAGCTGGAGGTCCCCCATGGAATAGACCTTACAGCCTAAAAGGTCCAACTTCCTTGCCTCTTTGGATTTTGGCGTAGGACTTTGCTGCCCTTGCCTTTCCTTGGCATTTGTCTGCATTCATGACAAGCATACCTGGTTGAGGGTGGGTGAAAAGGTATTTGTACCCCTTGGAGGGTACAAAGTATTTTCTTTCCATCCACTTTGCCATGAGAGAAATGGAGACAGGAGGGTGCCACAGGGTCTTCATGGTGTTATGAATGGTGTTGATCAACGGCAAGGCCACCCTTGATGGCCCTTTTGGTGTCAGAATATCTACCATGCAATCTATGCCTTCTGACACCTCCTCTGCCTGAAGACCTAGGTTTTGAGCTACTCTTCTAAGCAGCTCTTGATGGGCCCTACTGTCCATGGTTGGCAAAGAGGCAGATGAGGCCACTACTGCCTTGTCTTGGGAGGAAGATGAAGAAGCCCCCATGGGCATAGGTTTCTCCTGACCCTCCAATTCTCAGGGTTCCTCCCTCAGTGATGTCACCTGCATGGTGGCAGGCACAGTACCTACTCCATCTCAGTGCCGGACTCCTATCCTTTTGGAGGTTCCTTCACCATCAAGGAAGATAGGGGGCCCCCACCTGTCCGAGGCTATGGACAGGAACCTGGAGCTCGGACCCGGGGTTTGATGGCCCATCCAGGGGGTCCAGAAAGGCCATTACATTGGAGCCTGCCATTGAGGATGCCAGGGCATCGTAGGGACCTGGTGTGCCTCCTCTCACTGGGGAATGACGAAAATGGTGCCAGCTCTGCCCGGAGATGTCTGACTCCAGCTCTGAGATCGAGTCCGACCTTGAGGTCCACAGGGCGCCATGCAGGACGGTGCCAGGGAGTGGTGCCCAAGTGAGGGGGACTGTTGCAGACTCATGGCTGGTTTGCCCTTGGAGAGAACTGGCCCCTTATTTGGTGCCAGTGCCGCTGACTGCTGGGCCATCAACTCTAGGAGGCCTCTTGCAGCCTCAAATCTGTCTGAGATAGATGGCAGGTCCAACGTCCCCATTTGGCTCTCCCGCGCCAGGGAGTCCAATGGGACCAGACTCGACGGTTCCGCCTGAGTGGTTAGAGTCAATGGTGCTGGTTTCACCTGAGCAGGAGCTGAGTATCCCGGCACGGGACGCACTCCACGAGCACCATCGTGCTCTACTACTCTGACTGTTGGCAAACGCCCACTCCCAGCTCTTCTTTGCTTCTTATGCGGCACCAGCAAGTGTGACCCATGCCAAGAGGCTGCCGAACTCATCTTCGGTGCCAGAGAGTGGCAGTGCTACGAGTCTCTGGGTGTTGGGTCCTTTGCCAGAGCCACGGCCTTTCGTACGGAGGACAGTGCGCTCCGCACCGAAGTGCTGGGTTTCGATGCCAATACGTTCTGTGCCGGCTGGGGACGAAGAGCCGACTTCATAAGGAAAAGCTTAAGTCTGAAGTCTCTCTCCATTTTTGTTCTTGGGCGGAAGTGCCTGCAGATTTTACACTTATCACTCTGATGGGCCTCCCCCAAGCACTTTAAGCAGGAATCATGAGAATCTTCCCTGGGCATAGGCTTCTGACAGGATGCACAGGGTTTGAGGCCTTGAGATCAAGGCATGCCACAGTCCCCGAAGGGGAGAGTGTGGTGGGGGAGCTGCCCCTAACAAAACCCCTTAACTATTAACTAACTAACCACTAAAACTAACAATACTATGCTAATAAAACTATTTACAAAACAAAGAAAGAAAATGCTAGGGAATTGCTTGCCCGAGGCAAGAGAGA
This sequence comes from Trachemys scripta elegans, assembly GCF_013100865.1. Lineage (NCBI taxonomy): Eukaryota > Metazoa > Chordata > Testudines > Emydidae > Trachemys > Trachemys scripta. Next base: position 29,189,706 of record NC_048298.1, on the reverse strand, counting down.
GAGTGACAGAGAGAGAGAAAGAGAGACACTCCAATGACCATCACTGGTAGTAAGAGGGAACTGAAGAGGCAGCGGGTTGGCAGGGACCTATATACACCGCCAGGAAGGTGATATTCAGGGGGCTCCACAGCCAACCCGATGGGTACCACTAGGGGAAAACCTTCTGACTGTGCATGCAGCGTGCATGCATCTACTTAGAATTGACATGAGCAATGACTCGAAGAGGAATTTTAGATTTATACTCCAGAGGGGGTGCGTGTCTGAGGAGCTGGGAGTTGCCTTAGCTGTAGCCTTCCTATGCAGGGGCTGGTCAGAAAGCCTGCATGCAACTGCAGCTGGGTGTGTCCCTACCTGTATGTATGCTGGTGAAAGTGCAGGCTGGAGGGCTCTTCAGCTTGTCACAGCAGTATAGTGTGAGGGGGAGCCCAGGCTGGTGGATCAGGGGGCTCAGTGGTACCCCAGTTCCAAGTGGCACCACAGGGGGAACCCATCACAATGCTGTATGCTTGTTTCTCCTGGGTAAGTCCAAGGAAAGTGTCCTAAGAGGAATCTTTAAGAAAAACTTTTAGGTAATTGCTTTTGATGCTTTAAATTTGTCCATTTTAAAACAAACTAGAAGTAGGAGGGACCACACTCATAAGAGTGACTTAAGAAGAAGTGTAATGTTACTCCTTGGAGAAATACTTTGAAGCATGATAAATGTATTAGAAATACCAAAGAAAAAGATGGTTACTCACCGTTGTAACTGTTGTTCTTCGAGATGTGTTGCTCATATCGATTCCAATCAGGTGTGCGCGCGCCGCGTGCACGATCGTCGGAGAATTTTCTACCCTAGCAACACCCGGCGGGTCGGCTGTGGAGCCCCCTAGAGTGGCGCCTTCATGGCGCTGGATATATACCCCAGCCGACCCGGCGCCCCCTCAGTTCCTTCTTGCCGGCTACTCTGACAGTGGGGCAGGGGGGTGGGTTTGGAATGGATATGAGCAACACATCTCGAAGAACAACAGTTACAACGGTGAGTAACCGTCTTTTCTTCTTCGAGTGCTTGCTCATATCGATTCCAATCAGGTGACTCCCAAGCCTTACCTAGGTGGTGGGGTCGGAGTGAGACATTGCTGTGTGCAAAACCGCTGATCCGAATGCAGCATCGTCCCTGGACTGCTGTACCAGTGCGTAGTGAGCTGCAAATGTGTGGACTGATGACCAAACTGCAGCTCTACAAATGTCCTGGATCGGAACTTGAGCCAGGAAGGCAGTCGAGGAAGCTTGGGCCCTCGTTGAGTGAGCGGTGAGGTGCGGCGTTGAGACACCGGCTAGGTCATAGCAAGTCCGGATGCAAGACGTGATCCAGGAGGACAGGCATTGTGAGGAGACCGGTAAGCCTTTCATCCGGTCGGCCACTGCAACGAAGAGTTGCGTCGTCTTTCTAAACTGCTTTGTGCGGTCAATATAGAAAGCCAGGGCCCTGCGTACGTCCAAAGAATGCAAACGCTGGTCTTGGCGAGTAGCATGTGGTTTAGGATGGAAGACTGGGAGAAATATATCCTGATTCATGTGAAACGGTGAGACCACCTTAGGAAGAAAGGCAGGATGTGGGCGAAGCTGCACTTTGTCCTTATGGAAAACCGTGTATGGGGGCTCGGATGTAAGCGCCCTGAGTTCAGAAACGCGCCTTGCTGAGGTGATGGCTACGAGGAAGACTGTCTTCCAGGATAGGTACAGGAGTGAACAGGTGGCCAGTGGCTCGAATGGAGGCCCTGTGAGCTTGGAGAGAACCAGGTTGAGATCCCACGTCGGAACGGGCTGACGTTGTTGTGGGTACATCTGGTCTAAGCCCTTGAGGAATCTAACGACCATCGGGTTAGAGAATACCGAGGACGCGAGTTCCCCTGGGTGGAAGACCGATATAGCGGCCAGGTGAACCCTAATTGAAGATATCGCCAAGCCCTGCTGTTTTAGGGATAGGAGATATTCCAATATGAGAGGAATAGGTGCCTGTAACGGGGACTTGGCTCGTTGTTCGCACCAACAGGAGAACCGCTTCCACTTGGCCAAGTACGTGGTCCGTGTCGAAGGCTTCCTACTGCCCAGCAGAATCTGCTGGACAGAGTGCGAGCATTGTCGCTCGCCTGGTTCAACCATGGAGCAACCACGCCGTGAGGTGGAGTGATTGTAGGTCGGGGTGACATAGTCGGCCGTGGTCCTGAGAGATGAGATCTGGACACAACGGAAGCGGGATCGGTGTTTGAACCGAGAGCTCCAACAGTGTGGTGTACCAGTGTTGCCTCGGCCACGCTGGAGCGACTAGAATTACTTGTGCCTGGTCTCTGCGCAGTTTGAGCAGCACCTTGTGGACCAGAGGAAATGGAGGGAAAGTGTAAAACAGGTGGTCTTTCCAAGGTAGAAGAAACGCGTCCGATAGAGAGCCCATAGCTCACCCTTGTAGGGAGCAGAACTCGTGGCACTTCCTGTTGGCTCGAGATGCAAACAGGTCTACCTGGGGAAATCCCCACCTCTGGAAAACGGAATAGATGATGTCTGGACGAATTGACCACTCGTGCGTCTGAAAGGACCTGCTGAGTCGGTCCGCTAGTGTGTTCTGGACTCCAGGAAGAAACGATGCCGTGAGATGGATCGAGTGGGCGATGCAGAAGTCCCACAGGCGAATGGCCTCTTGGCATAGAATCGACGAACGTGCTCCTCCTTGCTTGTTGATGTAAAACATGGCCGTGGTGTTGTCGGTGAGAACTAACACACAGCGGCCACGTAGGAGATTGAGAAATGCCTGGCAAGCCAGGCGCACCGCCATCAGCTCTCGAACATTGATGTGCAGGGCTAGTTGCGGTGCGGTCCACAGGCCCCGGGTATGGTGTTCACCGAGATGGGCACCCCAACCCAGAGATGAAGCGTCTGTGACCAGGTGCACAGAGGGTTGCGGGGCGTGAAATGGCACTCCCTCGCAAACCACACTGTGATCCAACCACCAGGTGAGGGGGGTCAAGACCGAGTTCGGAACCGTGATCACCATGTTCAGGCTGTCCCGATACGGGCGGTATACCGATGATACCCAGGCCTGGAGTGGGGGAAGCCGAAGTCTGACATGCCTGGTTACGTACGTGCAAGAGGCCATGTGACCCAACAGGGCGAGGCACGTCCTCATTGTGGTAATCGGGAGGGTCCTGAGCCCTCGAATGAGGCTTGTGATGGTATGAAAGCGATTGTCTGGTAGAATAGCTTGAGCACATCTGGAGTCTAGGACTGCCCCAATAAATTCTATCCTCTGGGTAGGCTCTAGAGTGGATTTCTCTTTGTTGAGTAGAATGCCCAACTCGTGGAATGTGTGTACTATTATGTGGATGTGAGCTCGAACTTGCTCCCTGGTGCGACCGCGTACCAGCCAGTCGTCTAAATACGGGAACACCTGTATCCCTTGCCGACGAAGGTATGCTGCCACGACAGCCATACATTTTATGAACACTCTTGGGGCCGAGGATAGGCCGAAGGGAAGGACTGCAAATTGATAGTGCACCTTGCTTACCACGAATCGCAGGAAGCGCCTGTGAGGCGGGTAGATTGCTATATGAAAGTATGCGTCTCATGTCGAGGGCGGCGAACCAGTCTCCAGGATCCAGGGAAGGGATAATGGTCCCCAATGAGACCATGCGGAACTTCAACTTTACTATGGATTTGTTGAGTCCGCGTAAGTCTAAGATGGGTCGCAGACCCCCTTTGGACTTGGGGCTCAGGAAGTAGCGGGAATAAAATCCCCTGACCCTTAACTCTAGTGGAACCTCCTCTATGGCCCCCATAGACAGGAGCGTAGAAACCTCCTGTGTAAGAAGTTGCTTGTGAGAAGGGTCCTTGAAGAGGGAGGGGGGGGAGGTGTGGGAGGGAGGGAACGAAGAAAACTGGAGAGCATATCCCCTCTCCACCGTGCGAAGGACCCAACGGTCCGAGGTTATAAGGGACCAAGCACGGTGGAAATGGGAGAGGCGATCCCGAAAGGAGGGGGCTAGATCCTGGGTGATGACTGGGGCGCCGTCCTTGACCGCACCTTCAAAAGTTCTGCCTAGGGCCTGAAGGTGGCCTAGGTGGCCCCTGGTTCTGACCGGGTTGAGGGCTGGTCAACCTTCTCCTACCACCTCGTCCCCGCCTTCTGGCAGAGTCCTGTCTCGGACGAGGCGGGGGGGGGGTAGAACCTCTGAGGCTGGGGCCGAAATGGCCTGCGCTGGGGTCCCGGAACATGCATCCCTAGGGAGCGCATGATTGTTCTCGAGTCCTTGAGGCTCTGCAGTCGAGAGTCCGTCTTGTCCGAGAACAACCCGTGTCCTTCAAAGGGTAAATCCTGCAGGGTTTGCTGCAGTTCCAGAGGCAAGCCCGAGACCTGGAGCCAGGAGACTCTCCGCATGGCGATACCTGAAACCAGCGTCCTCGCAGCCGAGTCCGCTATATCCAAGGAGGCCTGTAAGGAGGTCCGTGCCACCTTCTTACCCTCCTCCACTAAGGCCCCGAACTCTTCCCTGGAGTCTTGGGGGACCAACTCCTTGAACTTCCCCATAGAGTTCCAGGAATTAAAGTTATAGCGGCTCAAGAGCGCCTGCTGGTTAGCCGCTCTAAGTTGCAGCCCTCCGGCTGAATATACCTTACGCCCAAAGAAATCGAAGCGCTTAGCATCCTTCGATTTGGGCGCTGCAGCCTGTTGACCGTGGCGCTCCCTTGCATTCACCGATGACACCACCAGTGAACACGGCTGGGGATGAGTGTATAAGTACTCATAGTCCTTTGAGGGGACGAAGTACTTTCTTTCCACCCCTCTGGCTGTGGGTGGAATAGAGGCAGGAGTTTGCCATATCGCAGTGGCATTAGCCTGGATCGTACGAATCAGGGGCAATGCTACTCTGGATGGGGCATCCGCAGAGAGGGTGTTCACAATGGGGTCCTGCACCTCCACTATCTCCTCTGCCTGTAGGTCCATATTACGTGCCACCCTACGTAATAGGTCCTGGTGTGCCCGAAGATCTATCAGGGGCGGACCTGTGGCCGTTGTGCCCGCCACCGCCTCATCTGGGGAAGATGAGGAGGATGCCTCAGGTGGCAAGGGATCTAAGGGCGGGTCCTGTTCCAATGAGCCCTGGAGCGGAGCGTCGCCTGTCCCTGGGTCCAGGTCATCAGGTGGTGTGGGCACGGGAGCCTCCATGCCCCCTGGGGGAGGGCGGGAGATGGTGTCTTCTGGAGCCCTATGCTCAGAGCGTATCGAGCGAGAGGCTGATGGTGGAGCCCCCTGCGCTTGGTGATACGCCCACGGGGTCCAGAACGACCAGTGTGTAGGTCCCTGAGCGGGATCCTCCGCTACCTCCTGCCAGTGGCCCATGTCCGCCTCAGCGGCCTGCCCCTGAGGGGGGTATGCCGATCTCGAGGCCCCATCGGAGGAACGGGACACCGATCTCGAGGGCCAGGGCGGTGCTGATCGCGCCGAAATTAGCTCCGGATGGTATGGTGCTGCTTGGTGCCGCTCCGGAGATGACCGGTCCCTGTGCGGTGCCGGTGAGCGGTACCGAGATCGGGATCGGTGCCGATGACCACGTCGGTGCCGAGATTCTGATCTGGACCTGGATGAAGGCGACCGCGAGTAGGCACGGTGCCGGAAGCGGCCCCTCGAAGCCAAGCGTCGCTCGTACCGGTGCCGGGAACTACGTCTGGAGTTCGATCGGTACCGATGAACGTAACGGTGCCGGGACGTAGAACGGTGCCGCGACGAGGATCTTGGCCGCGAGTACGAACGGTGCCGAGGTGATAGTTGGCGCCGGGACTGCAAGCGGCATCGGGACCTGCTTCGCGACCTGGAGCGGTGCCGTGGGTCCGCTCCCTGAGATGGTGGGCGCACCAGGGCAGGCTTGCCCCTGGATTGCACCGGACGAGGAGCCAACGGTGCCGGTGGTTGGAGCGGTGCCGGATCCGTGAGAGCAATAAGGTCTCTCGCCGTCGCGAAGGTCTCTGAGATGGATGGGAGACAAGGCTCCACCACTGATGGAGGTGGTGATCCAGTCCGCACTGGACTCAACGGCCTCGGAGCCGGAGTCGACGGGGTAGCAGGCACCTGCTTTTGGTGGTCTAAAGGCGGACGCGGCTCTACCCCCGGCACCGGGGGAGCCGGCGTCTTCAGGACAGCAGTCTCCTGCGCCTTGCGGGATTTCTTATGTCCCGGGGACAAGGATCGGCGCCGAGGCACTTGTGGCGGGTGCGGTGCCGAAGGGGGCCGGTGCCGCGGAGGCTTGTCCGACTCTACCCGCGGTGCAGAAGCAATCGGTGCCGCAGGGGCGCTGCGCACCGAGGCGCTTGGTGCCGGGGCCTGACGCGCCGATGGAGTGTCTGGGCTAAGTGCCGCCTCCATGAGGAGTTGCCGAAGCCGAAAGTCCCGCTCCTTTTTGGTTCTCGGTCTGAAGGCCTTACAGATCTTACACTTATCTGTTTGATGGGACTCTCCCAGGCACTTCAGACACGAGTCGTGCGGATCACTAGTGGGCATAGGCTTAGCGCAGGACGCGCACTGCTTAAAGCTGGGAGCCTTGGGCATGAGCCCGGCTATGCGCCGGGGGGAAAAAGGGGGGAGAACAACCCCCTTTAATCCCGTCTAACTATCTACAACTATTAAAAAGTAAAATGAACAACTATCTAACACTATACAACAACTACAACTATCTACAAAAAACAGGATAAGCTAGGGAGAGTGGAGAACAGCTATGCCGCTCTCCACAGTTCCAACGACCGTCAGGGGCGGTAAGAAGGAACTGAGGGGGCGCCGGGTCAGCTGGGGTATATATCCAGCGCCATGAAGGCGCCACTCTAAGGGGCGCCACAGCCGACCCACCGGGTGTTGCTAGGGTAGAAAATTCTCCGACGATCGTGCACGCGACGCGCGCACACCTGATTGGAATCGATATGAGCAAGCACTCGAAGAAGAATTAATGATGATTATAAGTAAATTTAATAAGACATTTTAGCGATTTTATGCTCTATGAAATAACTGCTTGAACCCAACACTGGTCTACGTCAATAGCTTTCAAGACTGTATGTTGTGCTCCGTTAATGCCTGGAACATCTGGTACCCAAAGAATCTATAAATCTCTTTAAACTGTTGACTATAAGCCTTGGTGGTTCTTGGTAAATTAACAAAACTTTTGATTGATTAAGAATAACTAAGGTTATGTCTACACTTAGAGCTGGGGATGGGATTCTCAGCTTGCACAGACATACTTGCACTAGCACTCCTTGAGCTAGCATGCTAAAAATAATAGTGTAGCTGGGGTAGCACAGGGAGTGGCAAGCAGTGGCATGGGCTAGCCTTGCTGAGTACATACCCAGAATTCAGGCAGGTTTGCACTCAGCACAGCTAGCCCATGCTACCAATCACCACTGTCCATGCTACACTAATATTCTTAACATGTTGGCTCAATGAAAACTAGTGTGAGTATGTCTATGTGACATGGGAATCATACTCCCAGCTCCCAGTGTTGATATCCCTAAGTGTCCTGATTTGAAAAGTACTGTCTAAAGCAGGGGTGGGCAAACTACCACTCGTGGGCCGGATCTGATCTGTCCCTGCAGCCCCGGGGGCAGAGGGGAGCAGATGGTTCTGTGTGCTGCCCTCGCCTGCAGGCACCACTCCCTGCAGCTCCCATTGGCCAGGAACAGGGAAACGCAACCAATGGGAACTTCGGGGGAGGTACCCGCAGGCGAGGGCAGTGCACACACCCCTCTGCCCCCCTCTCCCCAGGGGCTGCAGGGACATGGTGCCAGGAGGGGAGCAGCACGGGGCCAGGGCAGGTAGGAAGCCTGTCTTAGCCCCACTGTGCACCGCTGCCACCCCAGAGCCGCTCCAGGTAAGCGGTGCTGGGCCAGAGCCCGCACCCCAACCCCTACTGCACCCCTCCTGCATCCCAACCCCCTGCCCTGAGCCTCCTGCCGCACTCCTCCTGCACCTCAACCCCCTGCCATACACCAACATCCTGCCCTAAGCCCCCACCACACTACTGCTGCACCCCAATCCCCTGCTGCACCCCTCCTGCACCTCAACCCCCTGCCAAGCCCCGTCGCACCCCGCCCCTTCCTTCACCCTAACCCCCTCTCCTGAGCCCCCTCCCGCACCCCAAGCCCCTACCCTGAGTTCCCTTGTATACCCTGCACCTCTCCTGTGCCCCAACCCCTTGCCCTGAGCCCCTTCCTGCACATTGCACTCCCTCCTACACCCCACACTCCCTTCTGCACGCCAATCCCCTGCCCCAATGGCCCTGCATGCAATTTCCCCACCCAGATGTGGCCCTCGGGCCAAAAAGTTTGCCCATCCCTGGTCTAAAGTATGAGATGACCTTAGAAGAACCTAGTGTTGATTAGTTAGCTAATGCTCTCTGGACTCAATATTAAATTTCACTCAAGTATCAGCTAAAATATTTACTAAATTGGCCAATCTAGTTTGTTAGATTTTAAAGGTGAAATCTAACTGGCACCCAGGCAAATTCATAAATTTGCCCCCTTCTCCCGCCTTCATTTTTACACCCTATTTGATTATCTGTAGGATCCTTCAGTTAGAAGATTTTGCCTTTTATACATGTACAAATTGGGACACAATTAGTCCCCAAAAAGTGGGACAGATGGAAAAAGAGGACTTTGGTGTGGGATTCTTCTGGAGCCAACAAGTCTATCATGTCCTCAGACTGGATGCCTAGAAGCAGCAGTAATTGTTTGTCAAGCTACTGCAGCTGAGGGCTAGGAAGATTATCTCTCCCTCCTCTTTTGGCGTTTAAAGGACCTTCCTGACTATTTGGGCTTTCTGTCTATAACTTAATCCTGATGAAGACTACTGAAACTGCTCCCTTGAACATGAAAGTTGTTTGCTTTTGAAAGCTGGATGACCCAACTGGTAGAATATTTTTTTCTGTTTTATTGCCTGTTGTGATCAAAATACCAAAAAATACATCCGAAAAAGAGGCCAGAATTCACTATTGTACTCTCAAAGATTTTCTGTATTGCAAGGAATTCAAGCATACATACAACCACAAAACAACTTTGTTAAACATACAAGAAAAGTTATTAAAAATTGAATTCCTATGTATTTTCTTACCAAAGCAAATTCATGTGATACTCTTCCATCTGGGGGCAGCTTAGCCCCAAAACCTAGAGCAGGAAACATTTTGTCACTATCATAATCTTGAATGATTTCACCTACTGCTTTCAGTGCCATGCCATAAGCATTCAGTTGGTACGGGTTCATATAGTGGAGCGAGGTGGGCTGTGCAGGGTTACCTGTTAAAACATAAAGATCAGATGTATCTTACAATGGATTCACTTGGGAATGCAACTCAGCACTGAAGCCGGGAAAGTGTCCTTTTTCCAGGGAAAATCCAAGATCTGCAACTTGGTAGACTAGACTATCAAATGACAGAGTGGTCACAGAATTGACTCTTGTCCGGAAGATGTTCATTGCAAATATTCTCACATAAGTCAGAAAAGCTCACTATTTCACAAACATGAAGAAGGAGATTTGAATAAAATTGGAACATACAACTGAGTATTCAGATAGGGAAAGCAAAATGTTTATTAAAAAGGCACAAATTTTGCTTATGAGCAGATAAATGATTGGGCCTAGACATTACAGCACCTAAAGTGAATAAAACCTAAGAACTCTATAATCAATATGATAATGCAGCAAACACCTTTACTTCAAAGACAAATGGATATATGAAAAGGAATCTCACTGACAAAACAGAAAAGGTTACTGGAACTCAATACAAGGGTGGGATTCAAACCGACAGGTAGAACCTGCAGCTTGTCAGTGATGCTCAAGCTTTGACAGACCATGAGTGACTGACATACTAAGCTAAAGATGTAAGCATTTGATTGTCCGATTTCTCTTACCACCTCTAAGTATATACCAGTCAAGATTAGTTTTACTTATACAAAGATATGCTTTCATACCATATATATTATTCTTGATGAGCATCTCTCTTACTTTTCCTAATAAACCTAGTTTATTTAAACTTCTTGTGATCTTAAGACTGTTTTGGGATTATTTACAGAGAGCTATTCTGTGAGAGGTAAAGTAACCTTTTATCTCTGAGGAGAAGTAATGAAGGGGATCTGTAACCTAAGTCCATTCAAGATTTTTGTTCAGAAGCAAGGAGTAGAGATCACTGTTTTATAAAAGTGCAACCAATGCCAAGGTTGTGTTTGACCCAGTACATTACAAAATCTAATGACAATGACCAAGAGTCAAGTTACAGGGGCCTAAGGTAATAATATGTATTTATAAGTTGAAGACACTACATAAAGGTTTTCTTTTTGCTCAGGAAAGACAACTCCTGAATTTTCTTAAATTCATCTGCCATAGTCTTGCACTGCTTTTGTAATGCTAGGGTGGTTGTGATTCATGATCATGTAAGCAGTGATAACCCCTCCCGCCCCTGATGCAAGTGGTGAAAATGGGAGAAGTCTTGGCTCTTTTCCCAAATGCTTTTGCTGGCATAGCTCTGTTAATGCACAGGGAAGCACACCAATTCACTCCCTCTTGCTACTCATGACTGAACCTTTAATTTATGGGATAGCTTGATTTGAAAGCTCAAACCTTCCCCTCCAAAAATCTCAGAGCAGACAAGCATTTTCAAATTTTTCTTGAAAAAAAGAGTTCAACACAAATTATGAATTACCCAAGTCTGCGATGCTCATATTTTAGATGCCATTATCCAACAGTTACCAATAAGTGAGGTTTGTGGGGCTGCAGCCAAAGAAGGAAGCACTAAGACATGCTTTCCCTATTTGTAGGATTACCATACGTCCGGATTTTCCCGGACATGTCCGGCTTTTTGGGCCTCAAATCCCCGTCCGGGGGGAAATCCCCAAAAGCCGGACATGTCCAGGAAAATCGGGACATGCAGGGCCGGCGGTGCTGGGCGGGCCGGGGGCCGGCGGTGCTGGGCCGGGCCGGGGGTGCTCGGCCGGGGGCTGGCATCCCAGGGCCCTAGCCGACCCAGGCTGGAGACGCCGGGGGGGCCAGACTGGTCTGCGCCTCCTCCCCCCACCCCCGCCCCTTATCTGCTTCAGGCTTCCCACGAATCAAATGTTCGCGGGAAGCAGGGGAGGGGGCGGAGTTGGGGCGGGGACTTTGGGGAAGGGGTGGAGTTGGGGCGGGGCCCCGTGGAGTGTCCTCTTTTTGGACACTCAAAATATGGTAACCCTACTATTTGCATCCCTGGAAACCTGCCCGTGGCTGGTGCTTGGTGCATCATAGCACTTCCTTCTCTGGCAGCACAAAACTGCCTGTGTGGGTGCAGCCAGGGAAGGAATCGCTGAGGTGTATCAAGCCCTGGGAGAGGTACTGTGCAGCCTTGTGGGTCCTTAGTACTCCTGCTCCCTGTGGAAAGCCTTGGCAGCTGGGCTGCAGCCCCCGTCTTGTCAGAGTCCTGGTGCTGCAGGATGGGAAGGGAGTCTGCAGGCAGAGTAGCAATGGGGTGGGAGACTGCAGCCCAGAGCTGGGGCTTTACATAGGAAGCAGGGATTCTGGGGGCCTGAAGGGCTGCATGGTACCTCTCCCTATACTTTCTGGGGCGCACTCTGCCCTGGCACCAGGGACCCAAGCACCGCATGTTCCAACCCTTCCTTCCCTGATTGCAACCCTGCAGCAAATTTCTAGTGCTGAAGCCAGGGAACAAAGTGATGGGACATGCTGAGCATTGGCTGCAGGCTGCTTCCTTCCCTGGCTTCAGCTCACAAACCTCCCTGTGTCAGGGGCTTTTTACAAGCGGTGGTATTAGGGCCCCATAGGGCTGCATTGAAAAAAAAAAATTCAATCAGTGGCATATTAGTAACCAGAAGTTGTCAATATCATGATTGTTAATAACCGGCATCCACTGTACATGTTTTATGTTTCACTGTACATGTACATGTCTTTTAAAATATCAAAATTATTTCCCATATGTGCTAGCGGAGCACAAGGTATTCACATTTTTAAAAGTAGCCTTTAATTTTGGGTAGGACTGTCAAGAGATTAAAAAGCTTAATAGCTATTAATTGCACTGTTAAACAATAATCGAATACTATTTATTTAAATATTTATGGATGCTTTCTACATTTTCAAATATATTAATTTCAATCACAAAACACAATACAAAGTGTACAGTGCTCGTTTTATATTTATTTTTGATTACAAGAATTTGCACTGTAAAAAACAAAAGAAATAGTATTTCTCAAATCACCTTATACAAGCACTGTGGTGTAATCTCTTTATCATGGAAGTTGAATTTACAAATGTAGAATTATGTAAAAAACAAACAAACCTGCATTCAAAAATAAAACAATGTAAAAGTTTAGAGCCTGCAAGTCCACTCAGTCCTACTTCTTGTTCAACCAATCGCTCAGACAAGCAATTTTGGTTACATTTACAGGAGATAATGCTGCCCTCTTCTTGTTTACAATGTCACCTGAAAGTTAGAACAGGCGTCTGCATGGCACTGTTGTCGCCGGCATCACAACATATTTACGTGCTAGATGCGCTAAAGATTCAGATGTCCCTTCATGCTTCAACCACCATTCTAGGGGACATATGTCCATTCTGATGACGGGTTCTGCTCGATAACAATCCAAAGCAGTGCGGACCGACGCACGTTCATTTTCATTATCTGAGTCAGATGTCACCAGCAGAAGAATGATTTTCTTTTTTGGTCGTTCAGGTTCTGTAGTTTCCGCATCGGAGCGTTGCTCTTTTAAGACTTCTGAAAGCATGCTCCATATCCCGTCCCTCTCAGATTTTGCAAGGCACTTCAGATTCTTAAGCCTTGAATCGAGTGCCATAGCTATCTTTGGCAATCTCACATTGGTATCTACTTTGCTTTTTATGAAATCTGCAGTGAAAGTGGTCTTAAAACAAACAACATGTTCTGAGTCATCATCCAAGACTGCTTATAACATGAAATATATGGCAGAATGCGGGTTAAACAGAGCAGTAGACATACAATTCTCCCCCAAGGAGTTCAGTCACAAATTTAATTAACACATTTTTTTAACAAGCATCATCAGCATGGAAGCATGTCCTCTGGAATGGTGGCCGAAGCATGAAGGGGCATACGAATATTTAGCATACTGGCACCTAAATACCTTGCAATGTCAGTTACAAAAGTGCCATGCAGATGCCTGTTCTCGCTTTCTGGTGACATTTAAATAAAAAGAGGGCAGCATTATCTCCTGTAAATGTAAACAAACTTGTTTGTCTTAGCGATTGGCTGAACAAGAAGTAGGACTGAGTGGACTTGTAGGCTCTGAAGTTTTACATTTTTTTTTTTTTTTTTTTAGTGCAGTCATGTAACAATCTACATTTGTAAATTGCACTTCCACGACAGAGATTGCACTACTCTACTTGTATGAGATGAACTGAAAAATAATATTTCTTTTATCATTTTTACAGTGCAAATATTTGTAATAAAAATAATATACACTTTGATTTCAATTACAACACCAAATACAATATATATGAAAATGTCAAAAAAAAATATTTAATAAATGTCAATTGGTATTCTATTGTTTAACAGTGCAATTAAAACTCTGATTAAGCAAGATTAATTTTTTTAATCGCAATTAATTTTTTTGAGTTAATCGCGTGAGTTAACTGCGATTAATCCACAGCCCTAATTTTGGGTATCTTAATTTTTGAGTTTTCAGCTTCAGACATCTATAGAGGTCCTGATTTTCAGAAATGTGGAGTGCTGGCAGCTAACACTGACTCAACTAGAATTGTGGGTGCTCAGCACATCTGAAAATCATATACAAGATACTGGCTCCAAAATTAGAGGCCACAATTCAAAATTTGGGCCTAAGGCTTTGTTGTACAATACAATTTTTAGTCTAGTTGTAACTTGAGTTAACGGTCAATTAATTTGAGTTAATTAACCTGATTATAAATGTAATTGTAGACCGTGTCCACAAATGTTTATTTCAGGACATAAAGGTTTGTTCCTTGTCATGATTCACCTTAGAGGTTTATATTTGTATTTACAATCATGTTAGTTAATTTGACTCTAGTTATAACATGACCCAAAAGTGGGGTCTAAATAACTAGCCCAAAGTTACAACCACAGCATGCAGGCGCTCCATCTATGGCCACCAACTAACAGCCCACCTGCATTCCCAGAGTTCAGTACACTCACTCATCCAGAAGTTCTGGACACTCTAAGTAATCTCGGCTCAAGACTTGTGAATATAACCCATACCCTTCCTGAATAGTAAGAGAGTCATGATCTATTTGGTGTCACTCCTGACTGAAATGGCCAATGCCTCGTTCAGGGAAGGAATCTTCCCTTCCTTTCAAACATGCAGTGGTCTAACCACAACTGAAGAAACCCACATGACATATCATTTTTAGCCAATTACCACCCAACGTTAAACCTCCCATTCCAGGGCAAGCTCAGAGAACTTAGCTAAAGGTCAACTACAAGCTTATCTAACTGAATTTAATATTCTAGACCTGGTACAATCTGGATTCAGGCCAGGACATGGACTTCAAACTGCTTTAGTGGCACTGATGACCTCATCCTGTCAACAGGGGGCAGATATACATGCTCATTCTCCTAGACCTCTCTGCAGCATTTAAACTGTGGACCATGAGAAACTGCTGTCTTGCCTGAGAAAGGCTGCAGGGATCCTGGGTAAAATGCTAAAATAGTTTGAGTTCTTCCTGGAGGGAAGCAGTGATGGAAAACTGCACCTCCACCATGAGACTGCTCAGTCGTGGCGTCCCACACGGATCAATCCTCTCTGGGCTTTTCAACATCTACATGTAACCACTAGGTGAACTGGTCAGACAACATGGACTCAAGTGCCAGCAATATCCATGTGACATACATGACCACCACTACTACCAAGCTGGCTTAGTGCTTAAGCAAGATGAGTTTATGGATGAAGACCAGCTGCCTGAAGCTGAACCTGAGCATGACAGAGGTGATGCTGCTGGATAGAGGAATGTATTTTGAAGAGTTCACAGCCACAGTACAGTCTCTTCTGGTTGAAAGTACACACCAATAATCAGTCAATACAGTCAGTAATTTAAGAGCATTCTTGGATTCATTGCTCACAAAGAAAGTATTACTCATGGATGCTGCTAATATCTCCAGTTGCCTAGCAGACTCCATCTCATCCTGACCTGACCTCAGTTATTCACTCCTTTGTCTCCTCTTGGCAGACTATTGTAAAGCAATATACCTTGGCATGAAGTATTACTTAGGAAACTCCAACTAGTATAGAACGCTGCAACGTCTTCTCAGCAACAGAGATTAGACCGAGCCCCTCAAATTTGTCTTTTGCGCTCTACATTGTCTTCTAATACTGTATCAAACCAAATTCAAGGTTTCAGTGCCTATCTTCAAGTGGCTCCATTGCCTGAGCTCAGGATACCTAAAGCGCTGGGTTGAGGATTGTGGTCAACACCTTCATTCCTATGGCACAATGAAACACTTTACAATTAGGGTAATGGTTGTGTGAAGGAGGCAGAACTTTGTCAGGGCTTGGTCCAAGACTGTGGAATGAACTCACATAGAAACTAAGGACTATCCATCACAAACCTCAATACTGCAAGGTGTATTTCTCTGACCTTGCCTCCACTAACATAAATACATAAAAATATGTATATTAAGAAATCCCACCAACCCTATACCCAGGTGAGGAGACGAAAGAACAAACAACACATGTCAGATGTTAGCCATGCCACCCAATGCACTATTGGAATGTGCTCAGATACTACACTGATGAGAGTGATATGCAGCCTATATAGAATACATCTTGTTTAGCTGTTGAGGAAGAATCAGAATACCCCCAATTATTCCAAAATCTCTCCTCTGCTCACTAGGCCACAAAGTCTAATTTCCACATATTCCACATTCTTAAAATGTTTAATTATATATGATGGCATCAATAAGTATTCTTTTGGGGGAGAACTGGTGTTACTTATTTCTTGTAATATTTGCAGTCATTAATCTGAATACTTCCTTCCATTTCCAGAGACAATGGTGGACCACACATAGTGAGGCAAAATTTTTCTTCTTATTTATTGTCTGGCATAGCAGAACATAAAGGAGACAGAAGAAATCTAAAAATATGGATGGGAAAAAAATCAGCTAATACAAAAGGGATAGGTTTCAGAGTAGCAGCCGTGTTAGTCTGTATCTGCAAAAAGAAGAACAGGAGTACTTGTGGCACCTTAGAGACTAACAAATTTATTAGAGCATAAGCTTTCATGGACTACAGCCCACTTCTTCGGATGCATTCTATATGAGAAGAAATTCTATAAGAGAAGAAATCAAGGCCGAAGTAAAGAAAATGTTAGAATTAGGGGTTACTGAAGAACCTTATAGAACGATTGGACTGGACCACTGACTAGTACCTAAACCTGATGGTACCAAGAGATTCTGTAATGACTTTTGTCGACTGAATGAAGCATCCCAATTTGATGCATACCCCATACCACGCGTCGACGAACTGGTTGATCGATTGGGTAGTGCCCGATTCTTGACTACACAGGATCTGACAAAAGGGTATTGGCAGATTCCCTTGACTAAAGAAGCTAAAGAAAAGACAGCGTTCTCCACCCCGGACGGGCTATTCCAGTACACTGTCCTTCCTTTTGGGTTACATGGGGCCCCGGCCACGTTCCAGCACCTCATGGATAAACTGCTGTGCCCCCATATTAGTTATGCAGCCGCGTACCTAGATGATGTCATAATCCATATGCCAGACTGGGGAACCCACTTGGAGAAAGTTGAGGCAGTACTGCACACCATAAGAAGAGCTGGCCTCATCGCTAATCCTGATAAATGCACCATAGGGCTAGCAGAGGCTAGGTACCTGGGGTATACTGTAGGAAGGGGCATAGTGAAGCCCCAAACGAATAAGCTAGAGGCAATTCAAAACTGGCCCCAGATAACCCGAAAGAAAAAGGTCTGCACGTTCCTAGGCATGGTAGGCTATTATCGACGTTTTAGTTCCCATTTCGCCACTAGGGCAAGTCCCCTAACAGACTTGGTAAAGGCCCGAAGTCCAGACATGGTGAAGTGGACCGACACAGCAGATGGGGCGTTCACAGACCTTCGGACAGCCTTTTGTAATGACCCCGTATTCATAGCCCTGGACTTTGACAAGGAATTTATTTTACAAATAGATGCTTCCGAGGTGGGGTTGGGGGCGGTTCTGTCGCAAATGGTGGGAGAAGAGGAACAGCCAATCGTCTGCCTAAGCAGAAAGCTGCTCCCAAGAGAACAGAAATATGCAGTAGTCGAGAGAGAATGCCTTGCTGTCAAATGGGCCATGGAGACACTGCATTATTACCTCTTAGGCCGGCGATTTACTTTTGTGATTGACCATGCACCGCTCCAGTGGATGCAGCGGAATAAGAAAAAGAATGCAAGGGTCACCAAGTGGTTCTTATCCCTTTGACCATTCCAGTTCCACATACGGCCATCATGGCAACACTGATGGTCTGTCACGAGCACACTCCCTGGTGTTCCAAGTTGCCCAACTATATGGTGTTGAGCTGGGGGGGGGGGGTGAGATATGTGATGGGGCAACGCCAGATGGCTATAGGAAAGTAGTGAGAAACAAGTATGTTAGCCCCAGGCTAACCAAATCCCTGTTTGCCATTTGGTTACCATGGTGTTGCTCCAGGTTAATCAAGACACCAGGGGCCAATTAAGATCCTCCCAGAAAGCAGTGCAGACAGCTAGGTTGATTGGGACACCTGAAGCCAATCAGGGCTGGCTGAAACTAGTTAAAAACCTCCCAGTTAGTCAGGTGGGCACGCATGTCAGGAGCTGTGGGAGGAAGTTGTACTGTTGGAGAGACTGAGCAGTACGCACTATATCAGGCACAAGGAAGGAGGCCTTGAGGTAAAGGTGAAGCGGAGCTTGAGGAAGTGGGGGCTGTTGTGGGGAAGTAGCCCAGGGAATTGTATGCATCCTATTTCTAAAAGGTCAGCTACCATAGCTGATACTATTAGGGTCCCTGGGCTGGAGCCCAGCGTAGACAGCGGGCCTGGACTCCCCCCTTTGTCCCCCTGATTAATCACTGAGACTGGGAGACAACAGACACTGTGCAAGGGAGGATAGTTTCTCCTCACTTCCCTCGCTGGCTTATGATGAAAATGGCTCAGTAGGCTAAATACACTGCTCTACAGCCAAAATGCTTCTGAAATAAATGTAGTCAAACTTTACTAATTCTGGGTCACTGAGAACGAAAATGATGCTTAAAATTGTTGATTGGCTCTAGTTTTCAAGATGCGCTATTGGGTCAGTATATACGACCTTTGACTTGGGAATGGCGGAGGATAAGTGAGTTATAAAGGGAAGGGATCTCAATTTAAACCAGAAATGACTAAAATACATCTTTGACTGGATCTATGAATAAATCTATGACCGGGTTTGGACAGTACTTGCTTTTTAGGCAAACAATGAATGATGCAATCTGAAGCTGGTATTGCGTCATACATGATATGAATTGCATCATGTTATTTCTAGAAGTCATGGATGATGCAATCATAACGAAGCTTACATCACTCTGCTGAACAAATTGCTCTAGATCAGCTCCAGAAATCATACAGTGTCGTGCTCTCTTATTTGTCAGCGTTTGATTTTGCAAAAGGACACGTTTCTGTTTAGCCAAAGTGAGCAGAGATGCCTCGTACTTGTGTGAACAATGCAAATAACTTCTGCTATGTTTGTGGTGAAGTGATTTTTGCATCACAAAAGCGCAGCATAACCACTATGGTTACCACCTTTATTTTGGCTGCAAAATTGGAGATCAGGACAAGAGGTGGGCCACACACATATGCAACAAATCTTCGCCAGTGGTTGAACAGGAAAAGGAAATCTATGCTCTTTGCAGTGCCAATGATTTGGAGAGAGCCAACAGATTATACCAGCAATTATTACTTCTGCATGGTGCCTCCAGTTGGGAAAGGTGTGTCAAAGAAGAAAAAATGGACTGTGCATTATCCAAACATTCCATCAGCTATACGCCCAGTACCCCATGGAGAAGGACTGCCGGTTCCTGATGCACCAGAATCATTTTCACTTGAGTCAGATGAGGAAGAGGATGAAACTTCCTGTCCTGAACCATCAATGTCACAGGCCCCACATTTTCTCCCATCCTCCTCCTCTGAACCACACCTCATAACACAAGGTGAACTAAATGACCTTGTCAGGGATTTGGAACTACCCAAGAGTAAGGCAGAGCTGTTGGGCTCCAGACTACAGCAATGGAATCTCCTGGCAGGTGATGTTAGGGTTTCCATGTTCCGTGACCGTCAAAAGGATCTTGTCCCATTCTTCTTCATGGAAGGTGATCTTGTAGCCTGCAACAACATCGATGGTGTGATGGCAGCCCTCAACATCGTTCACGATCCAGATGAGTGGAGACTGTGCATTGATTCATCCAAGACGAGTCTTAAAGCTGTTTTACTGCATAATGGCAATGTTTTGCCATCAATTCCAGTTGGTCATGCAGTCCATATGAAGGAAACCTATGACAACATGAAACAACTTTTGAGGTGCATAAACTATGACCAACATCAGTGGCAGCTTTGTGGCGATTTGAAGGTTGTTGCTCTCTTGCTTGGTCTGCAGACTGGATACACAAAGTACTGCTGTTTTCTCTGTGAATGGGATAGTCGTGCAAGAGATTCCCACTACATCAAGAAAGATTGGCCACTCCGACAGTCATTGGAGCCTGGGAGGAAAAAAGTGTTCAGCAGCCACCATTTGTTGAATTAAGGAAGATTTTGTTACCACCCTTACACATCAAGCTGGGTCTGATGAAGAACTTTGTCAAGGCCATTGACAAAACACAAGCAGCTTTCAAGTACCTCCGTGGAAAATTTCCAAGGTTAAGTGAAGCTAAGATAAAGGAAGGTGTCTTTGTTGGTCCTCAGATTCGTGAACTTCTTCGAGATGATGCATTTGACCACGCACTGCGTGGCAAGGAAAAGACGGCATGGAAAGCCTTCCAGTTAGTGGCAATACATTTTCTCGGCAGACAACTACAGGTTGTTGGTGGAAAACCTCCTCAAGGCATACAAAAGCCTTGGTTGCAACATGTCACTAAAGATGCATTTTTTGCACTCTCATCTAGATTTTTTTCCACCGAACTGCGGAGCAGTGAGCGATGAGCATGGCGAGCGATTTCACCAGGACATTGCAACAATGGAGAAACGCTATCAGGACAAATGGAGCCCATCAATGCTTGCAGACTATTGCTGGACAGTGACAAGAGATGCTCCATTTAATGAATACAAGAGACAAGCCAAGAAGCGCCGAGTAGACACTGAATAGGACTAAACTATGTACATAATAGTTTTTTGCCTTTTGTTTCATAATAAATTTTATTTATTTAACCCTTTTGCTGAATTTTAAAGTGTTACATAAACAGGACAGGTGAAATATTATCATGTAAAGCAACCATAAACACATGGAAAGACCTATGTTTACAATTTATGATTAAAACTCTACTGTCTACACAATATGCATAGACATAAAATATAAAAACTTAAATATCTTAGAAACAGTAGCCAGTTGTTTTAATTGTCATATTTGAATTCAGCACATCAAAATACATAATAAATAGCACATTTTATCTCTGAAGCAGATGACTTCTCAAAAATTGTAGACCAGTGATATCACAAGCTAAATATGAATCACCAGTACAACACTATTGCAAAAAAAGCAAATAATTCTGGGATGTATTAGCAGGAGTGTTGTAAGCAAGACATGAGAAGTAATTCTTCTGCTCCACTCCATGCTGACTAGGCCCAACTGTAGTATTATGCCCAGTTCTGGATGCCACATTTCAGGAAAGATGTCGACAAATTGGAGAAAGCCCATAGAAGAGCAACAAAAATGATTAAAGGTCTAGAAAACATGACCTATGAGGGAAGATTGAAAAAATTGGGGTTTTTTAGTATGGAGAAGAGAAGACTGAGATGGGACATACGTTTTCAAGCACATAAAAAGTTGTTACAAAGAGGAGTGAGAAAAATTATTTTCCTTATCTTCTGAGGACAGGACAAGAAGCAATGGGCTTAAATTGCAGTAAGGGCAGTTTAAGTGGGTCATTAGGAAAAACTTCCTGTCAGGGTGGTTAACCACTGGATTAAATTGACCAGGAAGGCATGGAATCTCCATCATTGGAGATTTTTAAGAGCACGTGAGACAAACACCTCTCAGGGATGGTCTAGATAATACTTAGTCCTGTCATGAGTGCAGGGGACTTGGTCCCTCTCAAGGTCCCTTCCAGTCCTATGATTCTAAAAACACCTATCACCCGTCAGTGAACACTTTTCACAAAGCAATCACTCCATATCTGGCCTCCCAGTCCTCATCCTCAAAGGAAACCTGCACATCACCTTCAAAAAATGAGCCTGGGAACTTAAATTCATAACTTTTCTGGACACTAAAAACCATAGTTTTAACAGGGATACTGATTTTATGGCTCATTATAACAATTCGTTGTAATAACATCCTACTGCCCCTACTAACCCTCTATTGTCCTATGACTGAAGGGATGTTAACTGCCGATTTCATTTTAAGTGATCTCCTACAGCATGTATGAACCCCTTCTGCTTAACAGTTTGTCCCACCTTTTATTTAGCTTGGACACTCTGGTTACTTTATCTAGACCTGAGGAAGAACTCTGTGAAGCTCGGAAGCTTGTCCCTTCCACCAACAGAAGTTGGTCCAATAAAAGTTATTACCCCACCTACCTTGCCTCTCTTCTATCACCAGTGCTATTCAATATCACCATTGCTGGTTGAGGGGTAAGCTTGAAGGGGCATCTGTCAGTGGCACTGAGATGAATGTCATGTTACTTTGAGACCTCAAATATGACAACGGCATTGCCTTGTTGGCTCAATATGATGAATCACTACAGCTGATGGCTGATATGGTCAGGCAAGAAGCAGCGCACATTGGTCTGGATTATTAATTCAGATAAAATTACCTTCAAGCAGCCTCCAAATCTAGATTACAATCAGCTTAGTATTAACTTGTTTGGATGGGAGACGGAGCATGTGACAACTGTCAAATACTTGGAAAGCATCATAGACAATGCTCGAGGATGTTTGAAAGATATAAATGGTTGCATAGCAGTAACTGACACCACATTTTGAGCTCTTCAGTGGCCTTTGTGGAGACTTTGTGACATCAAACTTACCAGAAAGCTGAAGATTTATACAAAACAGTTACACTATCTTTACTTCATGGAAATAAAACGTGGGTGCTGAGGAAGGTTGAAGAGCAGGGAACTGATGTTTCTGAACATAAGAACAGCCATATTGGGTCAATTAAAGGTACATCTAACCCAGTATCCTGTCTTCCGATAGTGGCCAATGCCAGGTGCCCCAGAGGGAATGAACAGAACAGGTAAACATGACGTGATCCATCCCCCTGTCGCCCATTCCCAGCTTCTGGCACACAGAGGCTAGGGACACCATCCCTGCCCATCCTGGCTAATAGCCATTGATGGAATTATCCTCCATGAATTTATCTAGTTCTTTTTTGAACCTTTTTATAGTCTTGGCCTTCACAACATCCTCTGGAAAGGAGTGCCACAGGTTGACTGTGCATCTTGATTCTGGTTGTCTTCATCAGCTATTTCATATAAGTTGCAGGAGAAGATTAGCAATGAAGATATTCATGGCTGAACTCAGCAACCACCTCTATCAGCACTGGTTTGGTTTTGAAGGCTTTCTTGGATGGAAGATTAACGAATTACAAAGCATGTTTACTAAGGAATACTGCTACACGGTCAGTGATCATGTGGTCACCAAAAGCTTTGGTGGCATGATAAGATCGCCAATGATGGACATATTGGCCTCCTTGCCTTGATAATAATGAACATGATGTTTGCAGGTCATCACAATGTTCACTTTGCTTGTTTATTATATCTCTTCCTCCCAACCCATTGTCTGTCTTGTCTATTTAAATTGTAAGCTCTTTGGGGTAGGAACTCTCTCTTACTCTATGTTTGTACATTATAGTAATGGGGCTTTGATACAGTTGGGGCCACTAAGCATTATAGTGACACAAATAATACACAATAATTGCAAATCTAAGCTGTGTAGAATAAATATAGAAATACGTATGTAGTACTAAAGAAAAATTGTTCTGAAGCTGGACATAGCATTCAATTTTACAAGAAGCTACTTTTGCTACTCACCATTTGATGCTGTGAAATCAATAGCCACTGTGAAATTGATTTGGGTTCTGTCAAACAAGCAAATAGGAATCTTGTTAATATTACTATTGATAGTTGGAAAAATATGCAAGGGAGATCATATATCTTTTAATGCATTAGCTTTATGGTCAAAAGGTATCACTGCAAAATTCAGGTTAAAATCATTGTGCATTATTTTGTCTTTTATACAGTGTCATCAATTAAGCATCAATTCTTGAGGTTACTACTCTTCGAAACATAATTCTCCCTTACCTGTAAATTACATTTGTGTAAGAGTTTCTCTCCCTTTACATATGTAGAAGCGTTATACAACTGGTTGGGTTTTCAGTGGTCCCATCTTGGAGAAACCTGTCCACCTCACCAAAGCTTCAGTTCAAAATACTTTACCAATTAATTTTATAGCAATAATTTCATACACTATACACAGTATATGATGTGTCTGGCTTTCATTTATTTTTGTCCCACCCCCCTCCCTTGGCCTTCCCCTTCTCCCTGACTTCAATACCAGGCAAACTGGTTGAAACACAATATGTTGGGGAAGAATCAACATGGCTTTTGTAAAGAATAATGAAGCCTAACCAATTATTAGAATTCCTTGAGGATTTTAACAAGCATGTGAACAAAGGGAGATCTAGTGAAGTGGTTCTCAAACTAGGGCTGCCGCTTGTTCAGGGAAAGCCCCTGGCGGTCCGGGCCACTTTGTTTACCTGCCATGTCTGCAGGTTTGGCCGATCACGACTCCCACTGGCCGGGGTTTGCCGCTCCAGGCCAATGGGGGCTGCCACTGATCTAGTGGATATAGTGTACTTCTTGGACTTTCACAAAGCCTTTGACAAGTTCCCACGTCAAAGACTTCTCATGGATCGGTATTGGTTAAAAGATAGGAAATTAAGAGTAAGAATAAATGGTCAGTTTTCAGAGAGGAGTGAGGTAAGTAGTGGGGTCCCCAATGATCTGTACAGGACCAGTGCTGTTCAATAAATGATCTGGAAAAGGGGGTAAACAGTAAGGGAGCAAAATTGGCAGATGATATAAAATTACTCAAGATACTTAAGTCCAAAGCTGACTGCAGAGAGTTACAAAGGGATCTCACAAAACAGAGTGACTGGACAACAAAATGGCAGATGAAATTCAGTGTTGATAAAAGTGCAAAGTAATGCACATTAGAAAACATAATCCCAAATATACATACAAAATGATGGGGTCTAAGTTAACTGTAACCATCTAGAAAGAGATCTTGGAGTTATCATGGATAGTTCCCTGAAAACATCTGTGCAATGCACAGCAGCAGTCAAAAAAGCCAACAGAATGTTAGGCGCCATTAGGAAAGGGATAGCTAATAGAAAATATAATAATGCCCCTATATAAACCTATGGTACACCCACACCTGGAATACTGCATGTTTTTCTGGTTGCCCCATCTCCCAAAGATATATCAGTACAGAGAAGGGCAACAAAAAATGATTAGGGGCCTGAACAGCTTAATATGCGGAGAATTAAAAAGACTGGAACTATTCAGCTTAGCAAAGAAATAACTAAGGAGGGATATGATAAAATCATGAATGGTGAAGAAGAAAGTGAATAGGGAACTGTTATTTACCCCTTCCCATAACATGAGAACTAGGGGGTCACCCAATGAAATTAATAGAAAGCAGCTTTAAAACAAAGCTAAGAAAGCATGTCTTCACACAATGTAAAGTCAATCTGTGGAACTTGTTGCCAAGGGATGTTGTGGAGGCCAAAAGTATAACTGGGTTCAAAAAAGGATTAGATAAGTTCATGGAGGATAGGTCCATCAACAGCTATTAGCCAAGCTGGTGAGGGACGCAACCCCATGCTCTAGGTGTCCCTAAAACTCTGCCAGAAGTTGAGACTGGACAACAGGAGATGGATCACTTGATAATTGTCCTGTTCTGTTAATTCCTTCTGAAGCATCTGACATAAGCCACTGTCAGAAGGCACAATACTGGTCTGACCCTGTATGGCCATTTTTATACTCTTAATGGCTAGGACAGAAGACACAATCTTGAGTCAAAGAGTTAGCTATCACTAAAGTCAAGTGAGAATTTACTGCCAAGGAACAAATACACTGATTTGCATACCATTTTAATACCAGTTATGATCCACTTTGTTATACACTGCAGGGACTTCCTACCCTTCTTAAGGACAAACCATACTTGGGACCTTCAACAAAAATAAAAAGGAAATCTCAGGACCTGAACTGCTGTGTTCTAATGAAATAGAAAACAGGAGTCATGGTTCTCTTTCATTTGAGGATTTTGGATTGGCAAAAAAGTAGGGAATGTGACTGTCCTGATCCCAATGGTGTTGAGAATCCACTTTAGGTTTAAAAAGATGGTAACATTTTAAGTGTGGCTTTCACCAGGACAAAGTACAACAGGAAACAAGCAAGACTGAGCAGCCAGCTTACTCACACTATGAGCTAAAGTTCTGACCATAAGGAACACCCCTTTAATTTGGAGTTCTATCCTGAAAAGCATCTATGTAAAAATGGCAATTTAGAGACATGATTACTGATGTTAGTGACAAAGAAGTTTTTTTTTAATTTTTATTTTAATTTTAACCCTTTTAAGACTAGAACTAGAACTGCAAAGATTGAGTGAGCAATAGTCTATTACCCCTTGTGCACGGACATATTTTTGTTAAGTTCCAACCTTTTAGTATACTTATTACTTGAGTGTCCTGCAGCAGCAAACGGCCTTGATCTGCTGCCATTTCTCCCAGTCTGAAAAAATTGGAGATGGAATAAAAAGTGCTTCATGACTAGGTGCTTGAATTCGACTGCATAAACTCCAACAATTTGTAGTTATCAGGCACATAATGGCAGATCCTACCTCTCAAGAAAGGCAAGACTTGCCAATACCTGTTGTATCAGGAAGTCTTCAGTTCCCTTGGAATACTCATAATTTGTCTGAAATCCATGGAGATCAGTTTATGAAAACTTTTAAAACTTAGACCGGAAGCTGGACTTCGCTGAGGAGAGATAAAAGCTGTTGTAGTCTTTCTGAAAGTATCAGAAACTTTGTAATCTTATGAAATAAGGCCTGCTGTTTTGCTTTATCCAGAGTCTTATCCAAAAGATGCTTGTCTTCTAAGGGTATGGCTATCAAGCTCCACTTGACCTACAACATCAGACTGTCAGGACCTCAGGCACATTACCATTTTGCATACTTATTGGCTATAAGGAACAAAGTTGATGAGAAGCAGTGCAGGCCTGCCAGCTTTAGGGTAATGTACAAGAGAGTCTTCAGGCTATTTCCTTTGTCATGAAAGGGATAGCCAAAACAGCATAAGGTCAAGGACACTTACTTCACCTGAAGAGTTATTCTTGCTGTCTCTGCTGGTAACAGCAGCTGCTGGGTTGCATTCTCCCTGCCTTTTTTTAAAAAGGCCCTTTGATGTGAGACACTGTATGAGGGGAAAGACCAGTCTTTTATAGGTGTTGTCGCTCAGGCACATAAATTCTAATTAGGAACTGACAGGGTGGAAGAAAAGAGGAATTTGTCATCCAGCCAAAATTCAAGCAATTTTTCCTCAGAGTAGGAAAAGCAACCTCTTCTTTGTGCACTTGTTCTGGGTTTGCCATTCCAAGTTGCCTGGCAGCAGGAGACTGGGCCAGACAGATACCGAGTACAGCAGAGAGGAACAGGAAGAAATACAGGCAAAAAAAACAGATAGAAGAAGAAAAACAGTTGGCACTAGTAGAAAAAACAGACTAAATCTCAATTGGAAAATTAACAAAATCTTTTCACCCATCAGCCTTTTGCTAGTCTGTCTGATGGACACAGTTTCTGAAGAATTCCTCACTGTGGCATCATCTACTGCATAGCTTTATAACTGTCCATATGCTGTCCCAGGTAAGAGGAACCCAATGATGAGGATTTGTGAATGATTCCTTGAAAAAGAAATGCTGATTCCTGCCTACATGGGGGACATTTTGCTTTGCCCTGTGGGACTTGAAGGGGTCTTTAACCACCATTAGCTACTGAAAAGCATGAGAAATATTGACTCTTTTCATGCCAATCGATGCCTACCTCCATTAGGATAAAAGGCTTCAAACTACAACTAACCCTAGCTCTCAACTTGGTGAGCTAGAAGCTTCTATCAACATCTTTTAGTTATTTGTTTAGTAGATGGGCTAGAGTTGTCACTGAACTCTGGTGATTCATTGGTTTGTCATGTCTTCTGTGTCCTAATTCTTATATAAGGGATTCTTGCTGTGGTACTCAGAATTCTGTTGATCACCATATTTGGAAATGGGATGGGATCTCCCCCCACCCCCACCTCCCATCCCCAAGCAGCTTGGTTTAGCCTTTGCTTTGTGGGGAACTTCATCTTTTCCTGCATGTCTCTAGAGGTGCTGTGGCTCATACACAAAAATCCCTATTAGAAACTGACAGGGTGGAATAGAGGAGGAATTTGTCATCCAGCCAAGATTCAAGCAATCTTTCCTCAGAGAAGAAAAAGCATGTCTTCTTTGTGCACTCATTTCCATGCAGTAATTTTGACTGATCAAGCTGGAATAGCTTGAGTTTCTATGCATTGCTTTCCTTGTGTTGTTTCTTGGTTGAAATTTATAGTTGATAAATGTTTTTATGTGGCACAAGCAATTATTTGAAGGTTTAACCATTTTATCAAAGACAGGCAAAAGATGGAGAACAATGGGTCTAGGCTTTGCAGTTGAATGAGTCAAAAAGCAGAACCTTACCATTCAGAATAGATTCCCTATGACACATGGACTAGGCCTCATAACTGTGGACAGAGTCTTTTTCCTCAACAAGGGAGGAGTGATAGCTTGAAGATCCTCAGCTTGGGAAGGACACAGTCTCCAAGAAAGTGCTGGATATGGCAGGCTGCTGTTTCCAGTCAACTAAGTAGGTAACTAATGGGATGAGATTTTCTGGCTAAATTAACATTTGGGGAAACTTAGAGAGACAAGGGGGGGGGGGGGTGAGGTAATATCTTTTACTGGACTAACTTCTGTTTGTAAGAGATATAAGCTTTTGAGTTACATCCAGCTCTTCTTCAGATCTGGGAAAGGTACTGAGAGTGTCACAGCTAAATGCAAGATCAAGCAGATAGTTAGCACACTGGTTCTCAAACTTCATTGCACTGTGACCCCCCCTTCTGACAACAAAAATTACTACAAGACCTCAGGAGGCGGGGACTGAAGCCTGAGCCATCCCAGCCCCGCTGCCCTGGGCGGAGAGGGAGCAAAGCTGAAGTCCAAGGGCTTCTGCCCTGGGCAGGAGGCATGTAATCTTAGCCCCCCACCCTCCCTTCCCAGGGCTGAAGCCCTTGGGAAGCCCTTGGGCTTCAGCCCCGGGCACTGGGGCTTGGGCTTTGGCCTTGGCCCTAGGCCCCAGCAAGTTTAACACCAGCCTTGGCAACCCCATTAAAATTGGGTCCTGACCCACTTTGGGGTCCCGACCCAGTTTGAGAATCCCTGGTTTAGCATAAGTAGTTAGCATATATTCTAAGGGACCATTCAAAGTGAAGTGGCCCACTAACACCTCTGTAGTCATAGAACAAAAAAGTGTGTTACAGATTGTTGGAATAAGCCATAAATCTAGTGTCTTTATTAAGACTATGAATTTTAGTGTCTAGCTAAATTATTAATTTAAGCTCCAAGGCTCATATTTTGAAAGCGTTGTGCAGGTTTCTCTTGAGGATGAGGACTGAGAGATCAGATATAATGTGATTGCTTTGTGAAAAGTATTCCCCCACAGATGATATAGCATTTTTGTCTTTTATCATTTTCCTGTTTGAGTTCATTTGAGAGCATAGAGATTGCCTGGTTTCACCCACATAGTTTTATTTGGGCATGTAGGCTTTCTACACTAGTACTTTTGTCAGTAAACCTTTCGTTGGTCGGGGTGTGAAAAAACTACACGCCCCTGACTGACAAAAGTGCCAGTGTGGACAGTGGTATGTGGGCGGGAGATGCTTTCCCGCCGACATAGCTACCGCCACCCAATGGGGGTAGTTTAATTATGCCAGCGGGAGAGAGCTCTCCCCCTGGCATAGAATGGCTACCCGGGAGACCTTACAGCGGCACAGGTCGGTAGTAACCTTACCGCTGTAAGGTCGGTAGTGTAGACATAGCCTTAGCGTACTGAATAAAGTACACCACGTGTTGTGATAGGCATGGGTAGGACCCACAGATCTTGAAAGGTGTGTTGTGGGAGTTGATCCTTGTAGCAGTGGAGATATGCCTGCAAGTTTTGCACCTGTTGTTCTGTCAGGGTCTGGTGTCATTTAGATTTGGTGTATCCTGGTCTATGCAGAGTTTGCTTCTGGCGATGAGCTTGGAGAGGCTGGGCAGTTGTTTGAATGTAATTTGTATTACATGATTTCATAAAATTGCAGCCCTCTGTTTTTAACCCAAGCAGAAGAACAAGGAATGTAGGTCACGTCACACTTACAGGATTGGGAATTCTATCCAGCAAAGCAGTGACTCTGAGAAACAATTAGGAGTCGTGGGTAGATAATCAGCTGAACATGAGCTCCCAGTGTGATGCTGTGGCCAAAAGGGCTAATGCATTCTGAGATGCATAAACAGGGGAATCTTAAGTAGGAGTAGAGAAGTGATTTTACCTCTGTATTTGGCAGTGGTGTGACTGCTGCTGGAATACTGTGTTCAGGTCTGGTGCTCAGAATTCAAGAAAGATGTTGATAAATTAGAGAAGGTTCAGAGAAGAGCCACAAGAACGATTAAAGGATTAGAAAACATGTCTTAGCATGATAGATTCAAAGAGCTCAATCTATTTAGTTTAACAAAGAGAAGATTAAGGAGTGACTTGATTACAGTATTCAAGTATCTACACGGGGAACAAATATTTAATAATTGGCTCTTCAATCTAGCAGAGATAGGCTGGAAGTTGAAGCTAGACTTGAGACTGGAAATAAGGCAGAACTTTTAAACGGTTAGAGTGATTAGCCACTGGAACAATTTACCAAGAGTCATGGTGGACACTCCATTTCTGACAAATTTTAAATCAAGATTGGATGTTTTTCTAAAAGATATGCTCTAGGAATTGTTTTGGGGATGTACTTTTGCCTGTATTATACAGGAGGTCAGACCAGATGATCACAATGGCCCTTCTAGCCTTGGAATCAATGAAGAGTGTTTGTGTGTGTCAATTTCATATCTATAATAGTTGTGATATAAAATAAGACCAAAGCAAACACTTATCTTTATGAGTTATCCTTTCATTTTAATCTATGCTGGTTTTAGAGTTATTTCTATAGAGAAATTAAGAAGAAGCAGAACCAATAACTTTCTCCTCCCACTGCCACAACCAAATGCAAACGTAAAGTATTTATGCAATGATCACACAGAGGTCACTAGATTTCCTTTAGTGTTACTTTAGCTGTCATCTCATATTACAGATGCATAGCCAGAGAGAACAACATTACCAAAGACCAAGACAGCTATAATAAACACTGTAAATACAGTTCTCCAAGCGCCACAGTTCTGCACTGTGACTTCACATAGTTTCCTATGCTCTGATGTTTTGCACCCTTATAGTATGTAGTTGAAACATTCAGCCCTCAAACTGATCTCATGCAGCATCAGAGAAAGAACCTGCAGAAAACTAGAAACCCAGTTATACAGTGCAGCAATAGCCTTTGGGAGAAAAGGATAAGGAGACTGTAGGAAAAATACCAGGGGAAAAAAAAAAAAAACACTATGGATAATCCTAGTAGTTTAGCCATATTAAATTTGCTTAAGTATTCCTTGAACAGAAAATAGGTATGGAAGCTTTTATCCAACATTCACTTGCAAAGAACACTGGATCCAGTTAAGGAAATTTTTTCAAAGATAAGAATTGAGTTGCAAACATGCATGCCCCTGTGTAAAGGGTTATTACGGAGGAGTATGAGCTCCACCATAGTTAAGTTTCAGCAGAATTTTCCCTATAACAGGTAAATACGATAAAGCATGAATCACATGGCCATAATTGAAACAGTCTGGGAAAACTAACTTCAGAAACTATCTGTTGTGGAAATACCAGAGATGAACATTTTATAAACCAAGAAGGATGATTAGTTTATTCATTTGCATAACATTCCTCAGAATACTTTTGTCTACGTTCTGGAAACAAACTAAAAGTTATGGACATGCTTTACAGTGCACTGAACTTATTTTTCTGCAATTCATTATGTTACATTATTTTTAATAGAATCTAATAATGTTTTATTTGAATCTTCCAATTTCAATCCAGTTTCATTATTACTATCATTTTGTGTGTTCATTAACAAATAAAAATATGTTTTACTTTACTACATTCTGGTAACTCTCACACTACACTGTTTGGTATGTTAAGAAATACCCAGTACACAGGCCACCTAAGATGTTATGTGGCAGTTCCAGTCTTCAATATCTAATGGAATGAAGGTTAATTTTTTTTTAAATGTCTGCCTAAAGTTGAGCTTCTACACCGATATTTAGGTGCATGATTAAATAAACTGAATTTCAAAAGTATCAAGACCTAGCAGCTTTCATTTTAAAAATCTTGGCTTAAATGTTTAAATCCTGTAAGCACAGTGTACTTTATTAATTAGTTTTAGTTGAACAAAGCCACGTACAGCTTTATTTAAACTATATGGGTTGTTTTGCAAGCAATGATATAGCATTATCTAACAGCAATTATTTCTGAAGTGCTGAGATACCACAGTGATGGACCCAGGATAAGGTGGATGGACTGATAGACAGAAGTGATGTTCTGACTTCAACAGGATCTTAGGGAGAACTCTATTTTATATGATGTTTGGAGAATTGTCACTCTAATTATTCAAATAACATCATGAGTATGATGTATTTATTTTTTAATACTGAACTAAAATCTACAAAATTTATGTAATTAAAGTCCCTTATAATTTATTGTATGTAAATAGATTATTTAAGAACTTAGACCAGGAAAAAAGGTAGTGATTTCTAAACTGAAATATATACAAGCATAATTGGAGTGATTTTTGTCCTGCATATTAATGTAATTTTAGAGAAAGAATATTTGAGAAATTAATCATAGAATCGTAGGACAGGAAGGGACCTCGAGCGGTCATCTAATCCAGTCCCCTGCACTCATAGCAGGACTAAGTATTATGTGGACCATCCCTGACAGGGGTTTGTCTAACCTACTCTTAAAAATCTCCAGGTGTGTTTAGTTCAGTCACAAAGTAGAAAGAATGCCTTACAATAGGTGTTATAGCTTTCCAAAGTAACCAATTTTAAAGGGGCAAGATTAAGCAATAAAGATGCCAACAAAAGTATTTTCAAACTATTTTTAAAAATTGCAGTTGAAACCCCTAAAAAAGTCATTAGAAGATTTAAAATTCTTAATAAAATACCTCCCCCCGAACAAAACATATATGAATACTATATTTTTATTCCTCTTGTGCTTTCTCTGGTTATGTTTAAAAGCACCTATAATAAATACACAGAAACACTATAGAGTTCTCATGTCCCTTAGTTCAAGGGCATTTACTGACTGAATGTCATCAAATTTAAAGTTTTTAAGTTACCATGAAGCAGGAAATCTATGCAATGCAGTATGTACACAGAATACCACTCTGGAAGTCAAAACTATGACATTTATTAAATGCAGAAGACAAGCATTCTAACAGTACAGTACTGGTAAATTTGTTTGAATCCATACCCTTCCTTAGACACAGTAGGCCTTTATAGTTCAGGAATGAATCATTCTTATAACCCTACAACAACATGGGTGAAACCCACCCATCTATTCAATTATGAAAAACAACAACATTTTGCAATAAGTGCAATTATGGCAACTAAGCAGATGCATAACTCTGGCATTACATAACTTTTGAGTGCTTCACTCTGCAACCTTAATAGTGCTCTTTACCACAGTTTTATAGTATATAATTTCCTAAATCTTAAAAAAAGCAAATTGAAAAATAGAAATTCTAGCATGTGGCATCATACTGACACCCAGATGGTCCATCAACATGATTTGAACCTTTAGATCCACTGCGCAGACCACTTGAGATAAGGGAGTATCTTATAGCAATAGCTAATGTGGATTAAAGGGGACGAGACACATACTTTGCTAGTGGGTTTCACAGATGTTTGCTGACAGCAGAGGAATAGTGAGACTCAGGAACCTTGGCTTCCACTCCAGGCTCTGGAGGGGAGAGTGCTCTAGTAGCCATCGACTCTTCTGCCTATTCCCTCCCAAGCGTGACCCATTTTGCCATGACCCTCCAACCTCTCCCTGTTTGAGTCCCCTCTTTTCTTCACCCCGGCTCCTTGTCCCAGTTCCATTCTCCCTGCCTCTACAGTCCTAGTTTCCACTCCCCAGATTTCTTATCCCAGTCTCCTTGCCCAGTCAGTCCTAGCTCCAGCTCTGGGTTTGCTGGCCAAGTCCCAAAGTATTCATCACACCCAGTCTAAGTGGTGTATACACAGACTTATTGATCAGCAAGCTGGAATGTGAATCTACATTGTACCAGTCTGTCACACAGTAAGTGACCATGTGGACACTGCTGCTGCACAGTAAAAGTTACATAATACCCTTTGACTTACTGCTGTTAGAAACAGTTCCCTCCTCCCCGCTCGTCTGAGCTCTCTCCCCCTAACACACACCACTGGGTCCAGGTTCGAATTTCCTTACCTGGGCAACTCAGCCTCCCACACCAACAGGGCCGGCTCCTGGCACCAGCTTGGCAAGCAGGTGCTTGGGGCGGCCACTCCGGAGAGGGGCGACAGGTTCAGCTATTCGGCGGCAATTCAGCAGACAGTCCCTCACTCCCGCTCGGAGCGAAGGACCTTCTGCCAAATTGCTGCCGGAGATCGCGACTTTTTTTTTTTTTTTTTTTTTTGGCTGCTTGGGGCAGCCAAAACCCTGGAGCCGGCCCTGCACACCAACCCCCTTCCTCAGTCTTTTGCCCAGTCTCTTTATCCAGACAGTCACATTTCTGCCTCTGCACCTCAGCCTCATGTCAGATCTATTTTCCCTTTCCAAAGCTCATTCACCTTTACACTGGTTCCTATCTTCAGGCTCCTTGACCATCCACAGTCCCAGTCTCCTACCCTCTCCTCATATATCATCATCATAAGTCCTTCCCTTGTTAACGGGATCCCAGTCCCCCACATAGTTTTCCTCAACATCTCCTAACCGTCTCTCTCCGGCTCCTAGTCCTGGTCTCCATGCCCAATCAGTTATTGCCTCCCCTATTCCTTCCATCTGTCAGCCCCAATCTCCTTGCCCAACAAAGCCCATGTCATCTCCATCCCTCCAGCTCAGGCCTCCGATCCCCCAGTTCCTAGTCTGTCTCCTTGCCCAACCAGTCCAGCCTGCCTTGAAGAATGCCACAATCTACG
Source organism: Trachemys scripta elegans (assembly GCF_013100865.1). NCBI lineage: Eukaryota > Metazoa > Chordata > Testudines > Emydidae > Trachemys > Trachemys scripta. The sequence continues at coordinate 29,155,083 of NC_048298.1, read as the reverse complement.
TAACATACCACAGCTGAAAAGCCAACCTGTCATATGTCTTTAATTTCAGAGGTATGCTGTGGCACAAAATGTTGCAGCTCTGACTCCATTATTTTGCTCCACGAAATTGGCACATGCATTATATTGAGCTATGTAATTTGTGATGGCAAGAGTCAATTAAATTGCAGGAGATGGAGATAAATATATTTTATTTCATATATATCTACTAGGACTTCCAATTAATTGCAGTTAACTCACGCGATTAACTCGAAACAAATTAATCATGATTAATCACAGTTTTAATCGCACTGTTAAACAATAGAATACCAATTGAAATGTATTAAATATTTTTGGATGTTTTTCTACATTTTCAAATATATTGATTTCAAGTTCAACACAGAATACAAGGTGTGCAGTGACTTTACATTATTATTTTCATTACAAATATTTGCACTATAAAAATGATACACAGAAGAAATAGTATTTTTCAATTCACCTCATACAATACCGTAAGGTAATCACTTGACCGTGAAACTGCAATTTAAAAATGTAGATTTTTTTTGTTACATAACTACAGTCAAAAACAAACCAATGTAGAAATTTAGCGCCTACAAGTCCATTCAGTCCTATTACTTTACGTTTATAGGAGATAATGCTGCCGGCTTCGTTTTAAGAACACTTTCACTGCCGATTTGAAAAAAACACAAAGAAGATACCACTGTAAGATTTCTAAAGATAGCTATCGCACTCGACCCAAGGGTTAAGAATCTGAAGTGCCTTCAAAATCTGAGAGGGATGAGGTGTGGAGCATGCTTTCAGAAGTCATAAAAGAGCAACACTCTGATGTGGAAACTACAGAATCCAAACCACCAAAAAAGAAAATCAACCTTCTGCTGATGGCATCTGACTCAGATTATGAAAGTGAACATGCGTCAGTCTGCACTGCTTTGGATCGTTATTGAGCAGAGCCCATCATCAGCATGGACGCATGTCCTATAGAATTGTGATTGAAGCATGAAGGAAGTATGAATCTTTAATGCATCTGGAACGTAAATATCTTGCGACGCCGGCTACAACAGTGCCATGTGAACACCTGTTCTCACTTGCAGGTGACATTGTAAGCAAAAAGCAGGCAGCATTATCTCCTGCAAATGAAAACACACTTGTTTGTCTGAGTCACTGACTGAACAAGAAATAGGTCTGAGTGGACTTCTAAGCTCTAAAGTTTTACAGTGTTTTATTTTTGAATTCAGCTATTTTTTTGTATATAATTCTATATTTGTAAGTTCAACTTTCATGATAAATAAGTTGTATTACAGTACTTGTATGAGGTGAATTGAAAAATACTATTTCTTTTGTTTTTTATAGCACAAATATTTGTAATAAAAATAAATATAAAGTGAGCATTATACACTTTGTTCTGTGTTGTAATTGAAATCAATATATTTGAAAATGTAAAAAAATTCAAAAATATTTAAAAAATGGTATTCTATTATTAACAGTGCGATTAATCACAATTAATATTTTTAATTGCTTGTCAGACCTAATACATTCACACACAACGTGAAATAGCTGTACTCAGATATTTGAGCTGGGACTGTTTATTCTTTCATATATTGTTTGCAGTATTAACCCCAGTCTTCTGATCTAAATTATGTATTGTAAAGACATGTCTAGGAAACATGTTTTTGATTGGAGTGGACAGAAGGGAGAGCAAGGAGATGTATGATTTATTATAGGTAGGATTACACATATTCATGAACACTACAATCTTACTACTTTTCAAATGATCTGTGGATGAGAGTAATTTTTTTAATATATAAAAAGATTGTCATGCTTTATAGAAGAGTTTGAAATGATACTGTCTAATTCAGCTAACTGCTCATCCTTAAAGGCAAAGTTTCCAACATTATGTTTAAAGCCTTACTGGAAGCTGAAATGTTGAGACTGCAAACAAATAGTTTAAGATTTTGCAATTCTGTAATAATTATATACACACAACTGAAATTCTCATATGACAATTACCCATGTTCAATATTTGAAACTTTATAAAGATTTTGATGCTTCATAGATTTTGATTATTTTTTCCTTTTGAAACAATGTATTTGTTTGCTTTTTCCCCCCCCAACTCCCTTGATTTTAACACATTATATGTATGATAACTGGATAATAGAATCTTAGAATTTAGAAGAAGGAAAGACCTATTAGATTATCCAGTCAATCTCTTTGTTGGTGCAGGATTGTTTCCTTCAGCCTGTGCATTTTGTGCCTTGTCCTGTCTAGTCATGGAAGTCCCATGTAACAGGACTTCCATCACTTCTCTTTGGAGACTCCTACATAGTTAAATACAATATTACCATCAGGAAGATTTTCCAGATGTGAACTCTATATTTTCTCTCTCTCAGTTTTATCTCATTTCCCCAGTTATACCCCAAGGTTCCAGGGACACACCAGAATTGTGTGGCTAAAATTTCATAATTAAGTAGCTGTTGCACACAAGCCCTTGTCCCCTCATTTTATGCACATCATCCAATACATTGTGATTAGTACAGTGAATAGAAAGGGCTTTTAGCATCTAAATAAAGTATGGGTGTCCATCCGTAGTATTGGGAAGGAAAGGATCTCTTTCTATCCTCCCCCACTTTTGGCAGAGCCAAATATGACTTCACATTTTGTGGTGGGAAGGGGACTGAATTCCTCATTTCTCATGCCAAATTTCAACAGCAAGCAGTTGCTCTACTATACACCCCATTCCCATAAATACTACTAATCTAAAGATGGAGCACATTGATTTTTCTGTAAATGATCAACTGTGAAATAGGTAACAGTGCCCATATTTAACACATCATCATTAAGCTTCAAGGTTAACATCCAATAAGATGAATATGGTTGTTCATTTCTCTAAGCTGTTTCCCGTCTCAGACATATCATAACATCAATTTATATTTGTCTTCACATTTTTATAGATATCTTTACAGCCATAAGACCTAGAGACTTCAACACAAAAGCGCCATTTGGGCCTTCTAACTCCTGGGGCCATCTGGCTGCTGGTTTGTTCCCTGCATAAATTGGAGTAGTCTCAAGGCTGTTCTATTTCATGACAATTGCCAACAGCCCCCAGGGGCATTCCTGTAGCCAGAGATTACTGGGGCGCTAGGGTACCTCAACCACACCTCAATCCCCAGGCTACTTTGCCTGCATTTCAAATATACAGTGTTGTTGTAGCCAGGCTGGTCCCAGGATATTTGAAACACAAGGTGGATGAGGTAATATCTTTTATTGGACCAACTTCTGTTGGTGAGAGAGACAAGATTTTAAGCTTATACAGCTCTTCATCAGGTCTGCACTTCAAATGCTATTTACAACTTCTGAAACTTTTCTGATGAGAATGTGTATTGCTAATTACTGAATGGAAAGATGAGATGTTAATTTCTAGTATACTATACCTATTTAAATGTGGGAACCACTGTGTGATGTAGTGGTTGATTTAATATCAATACTTGATGACAGTACATAAATCCAGTTAGGCAGATATGTCACTTCAGATACAAGAGAGAGATCCCTTACACCCAAGTACATTGAAAATCCAACACTAAGTATAACTCAGAATAAAAGAATTAAAATCGCAAGCCATTGGAGGAATAGTATCTCATCCAAACATCTTTACAAAGACAATATTGAGGATACCTAGAATGGCACATCCAGTCAGACTTTTTAAAAGAAGCAGAGCTCAAAACATAATTTAATGAAACCAGGAACTTAATACCGTAGTCCCCATTTGTTATAGTTAAGAGCTGCCAAGTATTTCATTAATGTTAGTCCTAACCACCTCCAATCAATTATCATAAAAACTTTCAACATGCTGCATTGCACAGATGTTCATTTCTAAAAAGGCCAATATTACATTTGTGCAGAATCGCCCTGGGCTAGCTAAAGGAAACAACATGAAATTGAAGAATCACAATTTGGAGACATATTACAGATAGGGACAAAGTGACTAATGAGGAAAAAAATGCCTACTGCAGTAAAGATTAAATGCCATGAAACTGTGTTGGGTAAGGGAAGGAAGAGATAGCGAAGAAATTAATTCTGATTCCTGATCCTCAGACAACATTTTGCATGTCATATCTGAAAAGAATAATATTGTATACATTTTTTAAAGAGTTCTTTTTCTCAAAATCCTGTCTGTTTTTTACTGGCATGAATTTATAAGTGATAGTATAAAATCACTAACAAATGAAAAATATTTTGAATAAAAAATTAAATTACACATATTGCTGTTGATTCTTTTAGACAGGTAGAACATCCTACTAAATTGTACCCTGTTTTGTTTATAGTACAATGTGGAAAAAGAAAATTATAAATGAAAGTTACTAATTGTCAAGGACTGTACAAATGATTTTTTATTTCAGTTTACAGAAAAATATGTAAGATATTGATAATGGTAACTAAGAATCACTTGTATTCACAGCTTGTATTTTACGATATGCCGGACACTTTCAATATATATGTGTAATATATTAAATGAATGGCTTTTACTCATTCTTTTTGTTACACAAGATTTTTTTTTAATGCATTCTGGGATAATTCTAAAAAATGCAAGTCTTACCACATAACAGAGAAAAAGAGATGTTTAAATGCAACTTGTCTTGATCCCAGTATCAGTGACTCCAGTAAAGAAAGATACTAAATCCGTTCAAAAGTGATGTTGGTCAACATTCTCCTCCTAACAACAATGATGAGTGTGAATTCCTGGACCCAATGAAATCAATGGGAGTTTTCCAAATGATTTCTATAGGTCCAGGATTTCACTCCAGGTGTCCTTTAAAAAAATAATCTATATCTAGGTCTATAGAACAGCTGCCTTTAATACCATTGACTACAAGCCATAGCTAACATGTCTGAGGAAAGCAGAAGTCGACAGAGTTGCTTAAGAGCTTTGGTTTCCTTTTTCTTGGAAATCTTGAAGGGTAGCATTGAGGAATTGCTAATCTGCTTCAAGGGCTATCTCATGAGTTTTCAGATGTTCTGTTTCATCATCCTCTTGTTCAAGGTCTGAATAGGACCATTTGGGAGTGGGTAGTGAAGAACTATGGGTTGCGATGCATTCAGGAAACTGACGGGGTAGGGCTGTATTTTCTAGTAATGACTTTCAAATCGAGAACCCTCCCTTTGGGGAGGCAGAAATTCATCAAGAAATCACTCCCAACACCTTTATCAGTAACAAACAAACATTCAGCTTGATCAGTAAGACAGACCCAATGTCATCTCCCCCAGCATCAGCCACTGATTAGGGTTCTCCTTACTTTAGGCTCTGGCTGATCCTCATGTGTAGCATGGTGAAGTTTCACAGAGGCAAAATGCTAAGGAGCCTTTGGGGCCTGTACTCTATCACAGGATTCAGACTCTCAGCCTGCCATGGCCCTGCAGCAGAGGCAGTTGCATGTCCATTCTCTGCCACTGCTGCCATCCCTTCTTCTCAAGAGAGGTTGCAACAAGTTGGAGTGGGATTTCCTGCCATCTCTCTATCTAACAAGAGCTCTGTGGAGATGGAACCCCAGTTTCTCCTGTTTGTTCACGCCATGCCAATCAGGACTCTGGGAGAAGGGCCAGCTTTTACTGCACTGTTATTAAACTTGTGGAGTGGGGTCTCCCCATAGACAGCACCCACTTTTATATTTCTGCCTCTTCTGACTTTGCCAAGGTATTGGTAACAGGTTACACAGTGTCTAGTAAGACAGGGCATGGATTAAGGATAGGCAATTGAAATTCCATTCAGACAAGACAGGTTATGCCTTAGGCCTAAAAGGCTGGGGGAAACAACTAAATGAGACAGTGAGAATTAGTTCTAATGTTGGGAGCGAGGGGAGGGAGGAGAAAGAATGTTTTGTAGTATCTTAAATTGCTCCTAACGCTCAATTTTTGTTAAGTGCATCTCATTATTTATTTGGCCTTTTTAATGTTGACCTCACCATGGTTATCCATGCCTTTGTCACCTCGACATTGGACCACTGCAATGCATTTTACATAGGACTATACCTTTAATCCATTCTCAAATTAGTTAATAAGCAAGCTACTTCAATGGTCTAATTCTGGGATACCTAAAAGATTGCCTAAAACTCCAGGGTGAGGACCATGATCAACAACTCTACTCTTCTGGTACAATGGAACTCGTGTGTGTCTGAGATAGCCCTTTCTGCCAGCCCTTTGTGAGGGCCAGCCCCGAGGCTGTGGAATGAACATCCACAGAAACTAGGAACCATCACGAACCTTACCACCTTCTACTCCAAGTGGAAAGTACACTTATTCAGCATTGACTTCGTGAATACAAACACAGATATAAGCACATTTAATAAACAAAACAAAACCATACCAAAACAAAACAAATACCTAACTACATAAAAAAAAGTTCTTTTATCAATACTCCCTAAAATGAAAAAAGTAAAGCAATTCTTATGGATATTTAGAACTATCACTTATCAAGAATGTAAACAGGTTATTAGTGAATTATAATGAAAACAGGAAAACAAGAAAAGTTTGCAGGGATCACTTACCCGCCTTTAATATAGTCGAGGAATGAAACTTCTGTTTCAATTAGGAAGGAAAGCAATGTTACCTGAAAGCAAGTAAAACAGAATCAGGCAAGCATGGTCATTCCTCAAATCAAATATAGTACAAGTAGAAAATTAATGTACAATATTTTCAAGGCTTATATTTATGGTATCATTTCCTACAATATTAGGGAAGAAAGATAAGCAATTCATAAATCCCTTTTGGAAGGCATGGGACAAGCCTGGAAATCTAAAAAGAGTTTTAAATGACTTTGTATTATTCTAGACTAAGTGAAGGATGCAGGGAGGCAAGAGAAAATTTCAAGGAAACTTTACTGCATGTGGGGTAGAAAACAAGTGCGGCGCGGGTCATTGCATGCTATAGAGGAATGTCAGATGCTAAGACTAGCTTATCTTTTATGTGAACACTTCAACTTCATTTAAAGAGCTACATTAAATTATCTGTATATGTTGCATGTCAGTCTTTTGAAAGAGTGATTTTTTTAAAGGCAATGTGCAAATTTCAATTTATACTCCCATTGAACATTATCATATTTATGGCCCTTCTGTCAATTATTAAATCATGTTGCTCCATTATCAGTCATTTTAAGTAATATTGTGAGTGATAAATTGTTTGTGCACAAAAGGTTTGTGACCAACAGACTACTTACTTCTTGTAAGCTACAACAATAATATTGCGTTTAAGGATTATTGCTTGTTAAAAGGCTTTTTATTTTGCTTTAGGCCACCACATGAGGAACAGGGTTTGTTTTTATGCGCTTTAGGGGAGGTTTGGGGCCACCCACCAGGTATTTTGCTATGACCCTGCTGTGTCTATTTGGATATACATTATTTTTAAGCACTTTTTTTTTTTTTTTTTTTTTTTTTAAGCCTTTTGCCACATTGTGGCTTGGGCCCCATTAGCAGCTTGAGCTAGGGAGAGCCTTATTGCCTCCTCCATGGTAGGAAACTTTTCCGTGCCAGGTTAGCAGCAGGTACTCCGGTGTCATTGCCTGGCAAAGCATGGCGGCATACAGCCCTGGTGTTTGCTGGCATTCATGCAGCATGCGGTCTTTCTCTGCCTCCGTAATCCTCATCAGAGTGATATCACTCATGGTGACCTGCTTTGAATTAGGGGAATTTTAGTATGGGGACTGATTGCCTGTTCCTTTAAATAACTGTAACCGGCAGTTTACAGCCACGCGGTGGGGGCGGGGAGGCGATCCGTTCATGCTGAGCGGTTCACCAGCAGCGTGCAGGGATCTTTCCCAAGCCCAGCCATGTGGTGGAGGTTGGGAGGCGAACCGTTCCTGCTGAGCGGTTCGCCGGCAGCATGCAGGGAGCTTTCCCGGGGACAGCCGCGACGGGGGTGGGACAGGGGCAGAGTTCATGCCGGCTGGATCGCCGGCAGCAGGAACTGTCCAACGCTAGGAGCATTGCTTGGAACGTGAAAGGAAGGCACTGCTGTAAATTAAGCTTTAAGCAGCCAAAAGTCTACGGCTTACCATGGCCGCCTGCTAGCAGAATTCCGGTGTCCGGCCCCGCTTGTGTGATCTGTACAGCAAGACCCCAGGCACTCAGGGTGAAGACAGAAAATTCAACCTTGTACTGAGTGCACATGTGACAGGTACTGTGCATGGTCTTGTTCACAGAGAAAGACTATATTCATTGTTTGCAAAAATATATCTTTTTGAGGCATTCACTTCCTTTTTCCCATCCCACAGCTGCGAGCATCTCCCGAGCTACCCCGGCATCCCCCTCCCAGAGGCTGGCGCAGATCAGGCGGCGAAAGAAGAGGACATGGGACAAAATGTTCTCAGAACTTATGGTCTGTTCCCGAGCTGAGGCGACACAGCAGACCCAGTGGAGGGAGAACATGTCGCAATACCAGCGATCACACAATGAAAGGGAGGACAGGTGGCGGCAGGAAGACCAGCAGGCGACTCAAATGCTGCTTGGACTAATGAGGGAGCAAACAGACACGCTCAGGCGGCTTGTAGATGTTCTGCAGGACCGGAGGCAGGAGGACAGAGCCCCCCTGCATTCTATCTCTAACCGCCCTCCCCCGCCACAAAGTCCCATCGCCCCCTCACCCAAAGTCCTAAGAAGGAGAAGCGTCAGGGGCCGCGAAAACAGTCACTCCACCCCTGCAGACTGCTCAAATTGCAGAAGGCTCTCATTCCCAAAGATCTGATATGTCCTTTCCTTCCCTCCAAATGCACCTCACCCAAGCCCCCGTCCCAGTTTCATCCCCTAACTGTGTCGTTCTTAATAAAAAATACGTTTCTGTTAATTACTGTTTCCGTCATATTCTTTTAGAGACAGTGTGTTTGAAGGGGGGGAAAGGGGTTGGTAATTGGAGACCACAGTCACCTTTACCAGGGTACAGACACGGGGACAGTTCAGCGAAGGTCACACACACATTGTAGTCACTATGCACACTGGTCAGTCTGGGAGGTGGTTTTCATGTTCTGGGGGGGGTGGGGGGGGCTATGTGAGTTTGTGGCGGGGGAGGGCAGTTGCAGATCTTATGCAGCGGTCCTTAGCCTGGATGACAGAGCCACTCAGCAGGGGATCTGTAACCGCCCTCCCCCGCCACAAAGTCACATAGCCCCCAAAAGGAGGGGTGGCAGGCTCCGTTGAAACAACCAGTCCACCACTGCGGACCGCCCAAGGAGCAGGAGCCTGTCATTCCTTGAGTTTAGAAGCGTCCTTTCCATCACTACACCCGCTCCCCACCACAGTCTGCGTCCCAGTTTCAACCGCTTACCGCGAAATCCTTAATAAAGAAAACGGTGTTAACAAACAAAGTTTCATTTATTTTATTTTTAAAGATGTGTTGGAAGGGGGGGAAGGTGGTGGGTAACTGGAGAGGATAGTCAACATTAACTGGGTAAAGAAACGGGGGCAGGTTCAGCTTCTCTTTAAACAAACTTAATAGTCACAGGTTATCCTGCTCACTCTGGAACCTAGCTTTCAAAGCTTCCCGGATGCACAGCACGTCCTGCTGGGCTCTTCTAATCGTCCGGGTGTCTGGTAAGGCGTAATCAGCAGCCAGGCGATTTGCCTCAACCTCCCACCCCACCATAAACGTCTCCCCCTTGCTCTCACAGAGATTGTGGAGCACACAGCAAGTTGCAATAACAATGGGGATATTGGTTTCGCTGAGATCAGAGTGAGTCAGTAAGCTTCTCCATCTCCCCTTCAGACGTCCAAAAGCACACTCCACCACCATTCTGCACTTGCTCAGCCGGTAGTTGAAGAGTTCTTTTTCACTGTCCAGGGCGCCTGTATAGTGCTTCATGAGCCAGGGCATTAGCGGGTAGGCTGGGTCCCCGAGGATGACTATAGGCATCTCCACATCCCCAACCGTTATTTTGTGGTCTGGGAAGTAAATACCTTCCTGCAGCCGTCTAAACAGACCAGAGTTCCTGAAAACATGAGCGTCATGAACCTTGCCCGGCCATCCGACGTTGATGTTGGTAAAATGTCCCCTATGGTCCACCCAGTGCTTGCAGCACCATTGAAAAGTAGCCCTTTCGGTTAATGTACCGGCTGGCCTGGTGCTCCAGTCCCAGGATAGGGATGTGAGTTCCATCTATAGCCCCACCGCAGTTTGGGAATCCCATCACAGCGAAGCCATCTATGATCACCTGCACATTTCCCAGGGTCACCTTTGAGAGCAGTAGCTCAACGACTGCGTTGGCTACTTGCATCACAGCAACCCTCACGGTAGATTTGCCCACTCCAAATTGATTGGCGACTGACCAGTAGCTGTCTGGCGTTGCAAGCTTCAAGAGGGCTGTGGCCACTCGCTTCTGGACAGTCAGGGCTGCTCGCATCCGGGTGTCCTTGCGCTTCAGGGCAGGGGACAGCAACTCACCAAGTTCCAGAAAAGTTCCCTTATGCATCCGAAAGTTTCGCAGCCACTGTGATTCATCCCAGGCCTGCAGCACTATGCAGTCCTACAGTCCGTGCTTGCTTCCCGGGACCAGAATTGCCATTCCACAGCATCAACATGACCCATTGCCACCATGATGTCCACAGCGCGGGGTCCCGTCTTTGTGAGAGGTCTGTGCCCCTCTCAGCCTTAATGTCCTCACCGCGCTGCTGTAGCCTCCTCACCCGATTTCTCAGCATCTGCCTCTGAAAAAAGGTGCATGATAAGGCGCAAGGTGTTGACAACCGCCATAACTGCAGCGATGATTGCAGCGGGCTCCATGCTCGCGGTGCTGTGGCGTCCGCACTGTCAATCACCAGAAAAGTGCGCGAACTGATTGCCCGCCGACGCTTTCACGGAGGGAGGGCGGGAGTGAGGGTTGGATGACGACAGTTACCTAAAACCACCCTCGACACATTTTTTTGCCCCAGCAGGCATTGGGGGCTCGACCCAGAATTCCAATGGGCGACGGGGACTGCGGGAACAGTGGGATAGCTACCCCTAGTGCACCACTTCCAATGTCGACGCTTGCCCCGTTAGTATGGACTCACAAAGTCGAATTACTGTCCTTAGTGTGGATACACACGTTCGACTTTGTAATATCGGTTCCACAAATTCGCTTTAAGTAAAATCGAACTACTCTCTTAGTGTAGACATACCCTTAGAGACTTTGTTTTAAAAGGGACACAATTAACTTTTACCAGAGTTTTGATTACTTTTAACTTTTGCTTTTAAAACACACAGTGATTTGAAAACGAAAACACAACCTATTGTGGCTTTTTTTGGAGCCCTTATAGGATTTTAAATAAGTAGCATGGTATGTTTGCATTTTTTTTTAACCCCTTTTACAATATACACTGCACATGTTTTGGGGAAAACAAAGGAGCAGGATTCGTCCTGGTTCTTGGGACAGGAAACGAGGTAGGAGGGAAAGGGTGAGAGGTCTGCATGCTGACATTCTGAGAATGTAGGGGAACCATGTTTGATTAGGCCATTTGGGGACTATCAGTATTACTGTGGCTTTGTCCTCTTTGATCTTGTGAAGCATTTGTCTTATTAGGGGAATGTGGGGGAAGGCATATAGAAGAGGCGTGTCCCATTTGATAAGAAAGGCGTCTCCCAAGGAGTAAAGGCCCATTCCGTCCCTGGAGCAAAACAGTGGGCATTTGGTATTGTGCTCTGTTGTGAAGAGGTCTACTGTGGGGAATCTCCACTGTTTGAATATGTTGTGGAGAAACCTGGTGTCGAGTTCCCACTTGTGGTCCTGAGAAAAAGTTCCTGCTGAGTGCATCTGCTGTAGTGTTTTGATATCTGGGCAGGGAGGCTGTTACAATGTGGACGTTGTGCAGGATGCACCAGTGCCATTCACATGGCCTCTGCACACAGGGAGTGAGCGGGCAACCCCTTGTTTGTTTACGTAGAACAGGGGTCGGCAACGTTCGGCACGCGGCTCGCCAGGGTAAGCACCCTAGCGGGCCAGGACAGTTTATTTACCTGCTGACGTGGCAGGTTTGGCTGATCGCGGCCCCCACTCGCTGCAGTTTGCCGTCCCGGGCCAATGGGGGCGGCAGGAAGCCACGGCCAGCACATCCCTCTGCCCGCGCCGCTTCCCGCTGCCCCCATTGACCCAGGACGGCGAACCGCGGCGAGTGGGGGCTGCGATCGGCCGAACCTGCCGCGTCAGCAGGTAAATAAACTGTCCTGGCCCGCTAGGGTGCTTACCCTGGCGAGCCGCGTGCCGAACGTTGCCGACCCCTGTCGTAGAACATGCATGCTAAATTGTCTGTGAGAATTTATATGGTTTTGTTTCTGATCGGGGTAGGAAATTTGCACATACATTGTGAATGGCTCTTAGTTCTAGTAGATTTATGTGCAGTCGGGCTTCTTTTGGGGACCAATGGCCCTGAGCAGAGTGCAAGTTCAGATGTGCTCCCCAACCTATGAGGGACGCATCCATCGTAACAGTCAATGTGTGTGTGTGTGGGCGGGGGGGGGGGGGGATTGGGTGAAAGGCACTCCTAGGCACACGTTATGTGGTTGTGTCCACCAGGATAGCGAGTCTTTTACTTTGCTTCGCATTGTGAGGCATTTGTTTATACTGTGCCTTCGTGGGGAATAAGTTGTGCGGAGCATCTGTAACCCCCCGTGTTGCAGGAACATAATATTTCCTGTTGGACCTTCTCTAGGTTGGAACGATTGTTGCAGAGGCCTGCCAGATGTGTTTGACAGGTTCCATGATTGCATCATTCATGGGTAAAGCGATTTTAGATGATGCTGATGTTTGCAGGATGTCAACAAGTTTATGTCATGTCTCCTGCACTTCCCACAGTGAAATATCAAGGGAATCTGCAACTCTCTTATAGAGATCCTGGAAATGTATAAAGTCATTCCCCACGTTGGGAGGAGGGGGCATGATGGTGTCATCCGGGAACGATGAAAAAAAAATGGGCTGTTGCTTTGACCTCCTGGTCAGAGATTTCTTCCTGTTCTTCTGTCATCTCATCAGGGGGTTCAGATGGTGCTGGAACTGACGGCACAGGTGACTGCCGTGTACCCTCCCTGTGTGGGCTAGAGGTTTGAGGTGGTGAGGGGGATATGCCATCCAGGGGGCCCAATACTGCCAGTGTGGAGGGAAGGGACTAGGTGCCACACATGGGTGCCCATACTACTGCTGTTCTTTGGCCCCTGTATAGTACCCCTTTTGTGGTAGGACCGGTTTGATTGTTTTGCAGGCGGGGGAAGAGTGATGCGAGGAATATGTCTCTTCCTCGTCCTCCTCATTGCTCAAAAATGGGGGAGCAGTAGTCGGTGTAGTGGTGGGACGGCTCAGTACTGAGAGTGCTGTTGTAATCTCGGTGCCAAGAATGGGAGAGAGTCAGGTGTTGAGGACACCCTAAGGTCTCTGGGAAGTAAGAATTGTTGTGATGTCGACAGCCTTGGTGCCGTTGATGTGGTAATAGTGGTTACTGGCTGCTGTGGAGCTGTTGTCTCTATGGGTGCAACTGTCAATTGCGCAATGCTGACAGGAGGTGGCAGCATAGGCCGCAGTTGTTTTCATGTGCCCAGTGCTGAGTGTCAGGATGGCTCTGCTGTTGCGGAGGCATGGGGTTTCAGTTTCCCCTGGGTGCCTGCATTGGAGCTAGCTCTCTTGGAGTCTTTAGCTCTCGCGGTATCCATGGTACCAGAGGTTCCCGCTATCTCGGCTGTGGAGCCTGCCAGTACCAACGAGGTCTCTTGGTTTGGGGAACGCTATTTCTTGGTCAGTTCCTGAGTCGGTGAGGACAGCATTCGCTTCTTAGCCACCTTTTTATCCGGGTGGTCTGTCACATGAGTCACAGACAAAGAAGAGCCTGTCAGAGGCTGCAGTCGGTGAACTGTGTCTCAGGGGTGTGTGTTTCTGGTTCAGATGCTGTCCGGAGAGACTGCTCCAAGAACAGCAGTTTAAGCTGCAAGTCTCTGGCTTTCCCGGTCTGAGCTGTCAGTGTATGACAATGAGGGCACTTTTGAGGCACGTGTCCGACGCTGGGATCGATAGCCTACAGGTGAGGCTACAGGTGAGGCAGTGTTTAAAGCCTGGAGAACCGGTCATGCCCGAGGGGAGAACCAGGAGTAACGGTTCAACAAAAACCTATTTCTGTTCACGAAACAAATAAGGGTGGGTTTTGTTTTTTTTAAAATAACAGGGATAAGGAAACAAAAGGAGTTAACTATCTATAACAAAACTAGAACTAACTGGTGTATACTATGCTAAGCGCTGAGGAGCTGCTGAATGCTCCGACTCGTAGCCAAGGGCGGTAGAGAAGGAACTGAGGGGTAGTTGGTTGCACAGCACCAGTTAGCCACCTGAGGCAGCACGAGATGTGCATATGCGACCCAACCAGGCACTGCTACCACAAATCTCTGATTACAAGCGCAGGGGCGCTCAACACCTAAAGCGGAGCACTCACACGGACATCATGCCAACACACTGATGCAGTATACTACTACTTTGTTCTAACATATTAAAATCTACCACTGGCAATATACTAACATGAAAGAAAATCACTCACTCCTTCAATAAGATCTTACCATCAAATTACCATATAAATAAAGTCCTGTGTCACCTTATAGACTAACAGACATATTGGAGCATGAGCTTTCGTGGATGAATACCCACTTCTTCAGATTCATGGGAGAAGTTGGTATTCACCCAGGAAAGCTCATGCTCCAATACGTCTGTTAGTCTATAAGGTGCCACAGGACTCTTTGCTGCTTTTACAGATCCAGACTAACACGGCTACCCCTTTGATAAATATAAATAAAGTTTCTTCTATTCTGGATCTTCTTCCATACGTTTATGGAAAAGACAATGGCACTTGCCCCATTTTTGAACAGAAAAATACATAAAGGAATAATCATTTTCCACTTCCAGGCTGCAATCCTGTATATGGAAGTCCCACTGAATTCAGTCAGACTGCTCACATGAGTAAAATTAAGCATATATGTTTTAGCAGAACCAGCCCTCATCTGTATTTAGTCTGACTTTCTGAAATACAAATTCTTGTAGATTTAGATTTATTCTGGTCTTGTATTAAATTATGTTTTGATTCTCCTGGATGCCAGAATATTAAAATCAGCACTGCAGTTATTACAGTGGATCAAACTAATATATCTGAGAATAAAAAGGCTCTTGCATTTTTACCAAATACTTCACATTATTACTGGTTGTTAGTACCTCAATGATTAAAAAACATTAGCACTCTTGCAAATTACAGTCAGAGCATTTCTTAAATCTAATTCTGCCAAAAATTAAGAGACTAAAGAATAAATACTTTCGTAAGCACTAAGGACACAATCTATCATCCTTTATTTGTTCATGTCTCTGTATGCTATCTGAATAACTAAGAAAAACATTTTAATGCATTCTAAAAGTCAACATGTATTACAGATAAAAATCAACACTGCCTCCAGCAATTCTAAACTCACAGGGAACCCAAAATTGCGTTTTGGATAAAGCTTTCACGAGATACTCATTTAACCACAGAAAAGAGGGGAAAGTAGAAAAACTGAGTTATAGTAAATACTTTACTCTTCCATTCTTCAAAGTATTTCTTTAACACTGTCAAACTAGTTTGAAGACACTTTATTTCAAGAAGTCAGACGGAAAAGGAAAGCATCAGTCAATATAAAAAGTATCTACT
This sequence comes from Trachemys scripta elegans, assembly GCF_013100865.1. Lineage (NCBI taxonomy): Eukaryota > Metazoa > Chordata > Testudines > Emydidae > Trachemys > Trachemys scripta. Next base: position 29,139,433 of record NC_048298.1, on the reverse strand, counting down.
TACTGTTCCAGAATTAATATACTTTTTCTTTTTTCCTTTTTTCTTTGGATTTATTACCTAGAAGGGCAGATAAATATTACAGATGCATCATTCATTATGCAGTTGACATAGTGAAAATTCTTAAGATACTCTTAAGGTACAAAGTAGTATTCTTTAGGAATATGACACATTAATAGTTACACTTATGAACTGATATTCAGGAAGTCTTATCAGATACTTCACAATGACTCACAACAGGTCACTTGCAATTGGTAAGAGAAGACTACACTGTTGCTGATGAACAGAGCCAGAAGAGCTTGCACATACTGTAACAAGATTTTTGACAAAAAATAGAAAAAAAACCCTGCATTGTTTTGTGAATTTTTACTTCCATTTCTTGCCCAACTCTAGTACCCAGCATATTACTACAGTTTCAGTTTACCTTTTACATAAAGGGGACCTGCAAAGTCCAAATTTCCCACTTGTAGAAGCAATTTGCTTCTGCAAAAAGATGCAATTGTAATTCATGCTCCCTCAATGAATTGTACATGCAAATCTTAGTATTTTCAAGTTTACCTAATCATGAATGCCAAAGGACAGACATGTGACTACTAAAACTTGATGCCCACAGTGATTTGTACTCTCAGAAAATGTGGGCATGAACTGTTTGCCTAAGCAGATAAGTTAGCCTTTAGCCCAGTTGAAAATTTACAGGGTTACTGCCTCGTTGCTACAGTAAGAACATGAAGGCATTCTAGAAGCATTTTTTAAGATTCTATTTTTCAGGCTTGAGCACCATGATTTACACTTTTGCAAAATCTTTTGAAATTTCACAATGTGAATTTTCATAACAGAAAAAAAATCTATTGCTTGAAACTTGAGAAATTCAGATATATTAGAAAATGCTCTGAAACAAAGTAATACATGCAGTAATAGCCTTACTTCCAGAGTTCTTTTGATCTCACCCAGTCAGCTCACTCAGAAAAGCTACTGCTCATTTGTTAGGTGAATCTAGTGTTCAAGTAAGTGATAGCTTAATAGTACTGGTAGAACCAGTCACAGTAAAATGAGGAAGTATGTATACTATTCTACACACTTCTAAAAATGACTGTCAATTGGAGGACTATTAATGAGTCAAACTGTTGTCTTTCATGGATGTGAGCAAATGCCCAACAGGGACTTGCAACCTTCAAAGAATGGGTAAACTGGTTTAGTTAAAATAAGAATTAACACAAAATTATCACCTTTGCATTAAAATAAACCAAACAAATTTGTTTGCTTGAATAAAAATTTCAGGATTTGGCATAGTCTTTCCCTTGGTTTTATATAACAGAACCACCAAACTAGATCACAATATTTGTATAATGTGGCATAAAGCATAGGGCAGTGGTCCCCAACGTGGTGCCTGCAAGTGCCATGCCGCCCGCCAGGGCATCTATGTGCGCCCACGTACTGGCCGGCGGACGAGCATCCGCCGAAATGCCGTCGACAAGCAGCGTCATCCAGAGCCGTCGCTGCTGCCGGCATTTTGGCGGCAATGCCTCTGGATGACGCTGCTTGTCGGCGGCATTTTGGCAGCGATGCCTATTGATGTTGCCGCTTCTCGGTGGGTGCTTGTCCGCCGGCCATGGTGGCTTGTCTGGTACCCACCAGACGAAAAAGGTTGGGGACCACTGGCATAGGTATATGCTGCAGTTATAGTTTAACATGTATGAAACCAGAAGCAAATACCATCTATAAACTACGTATTTAAAAAACTACATTTTAAAACACCATTAAGGTTGCAAAGTCAAGCACTCTAAGGTAGGAAATGCCAGAATTAAAGTTGCCTGTGTAAGCAATATGATACAGTCTTTACATTAATTTAAATCACATACAGTAATTATAGACTATATCATAATGCTCATTCAGCACTCAGGATGGATGGTACCTACAGAATGATCTGCTATTCAATAGTTCTTCTTATCCTCACAATTCAATGTGTGGGCCATGTCTTATTTACTGCACTCCATTCAACCTTGCTCCAAAACCATAGGTGTTAACTTCCTCAATGGGCTTTTCTTTGGCACTCATCACAAATGTCTGAGTGCTTCCAAAATGTTAATGATTTTATCTCCACAAGACCCTTGCTATGTAAGGTAGTATTATCATTCACATTTTACAGATGGGGAATGGACGCAGAGACACATGAATGTCAAAAGTGTACATTAATTTTGGGCACCCAATTTGAGATACCTTTGGTCTGATTTTTCATAGTATTTACAGTACTGTTTGTTCAGTGCACAGATCTGAGTGACTTCAGTTGCAGCTGAGAATTTCCACACTTATGCAAATCATGCCCAGGTCTCACATTTCCCTACCCCACTATTCTCTTTACCCCAGTCCTCTCCACTCCCATCCCAATGTCACAGTCTCCTGGCTCATCAACTCCAGGCCCAGCTCCTAGGTCTGTCTTTAGGGGTGGGCCCTATGGACGACTGCCCAGGGTGCTGTGGTCAGGGGGCACTCTGCAGAGTGTTGCAAACTTGCAGAGGAGACACAAGGGCTAAACAGCTGATCACGGCAGTCAGGAGGTACTGGGAGGGAGGGGGAGGAGCTGACAGAGTGCCCACCACCGGGCAGGAGGGCTGAGGAGGAGGAGCTGATCTACAGGGCTGCCGGAGGGTGCTGAGCACCCACTGTTTTTTTTTCTGTGGGGGCCACAGAGGAGCAGCATTCAAGAAGAAAAGCAAGCAGCAATGCCAGCTTCTCTGTGCATCCATGTCAGCTGCCCCACATGGACACAGGAGCGGAGTGCAGGGCTTAGGGGAGAAGGGGCACAGGAGGAGAGTACAGGGGTTAGGAGGTGCAGAAGGTGGTTGAGAAGAAAGGGGCACAGTGCAAGGATTGGGGCTCAGGAAGGGAGTGCAGGGATTAGAGGAGAAGGGGCACAAGAGTAGTTAGGGGAGAAGGGGTTATTCATTATTATTGTTATTGTATAGTTTACAAATATTTTCAGACATACATCTCAGATTAGATGCCTGAAATCACACACTATTTTACCAGTGACTATCATCTCTCAACTTCTCTGCACTGAATCCATCACCCCTGTCTGCCTGGAGTCTCTCCTTCCCAAATATTTGATTCTGAAACCCTTATGGTGCAACGAGTCCTTACTCATACACTTAATCCCACTGAACTCATGAAGGATGCAGGATCTGTTCCCAGCTCCTGCTGTAACTCAACAGCTCAGAGTTTGGAACAGCACTATATCTGTGTTGATTTGTCTGTAAACATTTTAATGTTTTGCTGCTGCCAGGAAGAATAAAGAACGATTCTATGTTCTACCATACAGTTTTTGTATCCTGAAGTAAAATCACCTATGCCAGACTCCGGTTGGCTATATATAGCACATGTTGTGAGAGATAAAGCATGTTTTCTTGCCGATTCGGAGACAGACACTGCAGATGTATAACGTTGTTAAAGCCCGAATGTATGGGTTTGTATAGGAGGAATTTGCCTACAAATCACTTCCTAATAAAGATAATTTCTTCAGAATAAGCAGTGGAATCAACTTTTGCAATATTGACTAGCCTAATCAAATTATCATTTTTCTAGACTGTTTATTAGCAGACAATGTATGTCCAAGTCCAAAATTTATACCCCTTATGCTGTAGTTTTTGCACTTTATATATATTTTTATTATTGCTTAAATAATAATATATTTAATTATTGCTTATTATTTATTTTTTAGCTAACACAGAAGTTGCTAAGTGGTTGTTAAATTCTACACTTCTATAGTGTGTGTGTGTGTGTGTGTGTGTGTGTGTGTGTGTGTGTGAGATATATACACACTCACTCACCTCTACTCCGATATAATGCTGTCCTCAGGAGCCAAAAAAATCTTACCGTGTTATAGGTGAAACCACATTATATCGAATTTGTTTTGATCCGCCGAAGCGCACAGCAGGCCCCCCCCCCCCCCCCCGGAGCGCTGCTTTACCGCGTTATATCCGAATTCCTGTTATATCGGGTCGTATTAGATCAGGGTAGAGGTGTACTATACTATACTATACTGGAGAAGCAAACACTGTGTGTTCCGTGTTCTTTTTGACTGGCTATTGTGAATGTTTTTTTTAAGACTTAATCCTCTTGCAACTCCAATTCCACAGCTGTGGATAGTGGAAATTCCTGTAGTAGATGATGCAGTGTCCATCCTTCTTTACTAGAATGTGGGAAAGAGTGTATTTATATGTTTTAGATTACTTACCCCCTACTTTAAAAAAAAATACAAATACAAAAACAAAACGGGTCAAAGATATTTATCTTGTTTGTTTGTTTGTTTGAAAATATTAACTCTGCAGTAACAGACCAGCAAGAAGGAAAGCAAATCTATAAATGATCCTTTCCCATGGCATTCTATTAAACTAGCCGGATACAGCAGATATAAAAGACAAGCTCGAAGAAGCAGCATCTTTTACGATGTACAGAAAGATCTGTTGTTCTGTATAGTGTTTTGAAGTTGAATTTCCGCCCCCCCCAATCATGTGATGTGACAGTACGACAAATTTCTTGTAATTTAGCGGTTCTCTGGTTTTTTTGCCTTCAGAACTTGATGCCCTGAGAGCAGTGGCTGCTGGCCGGGCACCGAGCTCTGAAGGCAGTGCTGCCACCAGCAGCAGCATAAAGTAAGGTGGTAATACATTATATACCATTCCACCCTTACTTCTCAGCTGCTGCTGGCAGTGGCAATGCCTTCAGAGCTCAGAGCCCAGCCAACAGCTGCCACTCTCCGGCTGCCCAGCCAGTGCTTAATTTTTGTTGGGGCTGTGCTCTGGCATCTCTTTCAATAAAAATTAAGCACTGGGGAGAAGCAGCGAGGTTCTGGGGTGGTGAGGAGTCCATGGGGGCCACGGGCAATGGGGGGTGCCACACCAACAGGGACACCAAAATACAAGTTCGTCCACAGTTCTATTTTCCCTAAGGCTGACCCTGCTAGCTCCTTACCCTTCTGCATCCCTGGCAAGCTATTTCCTCCTCCTTCTCCATATTACCTGTTCAGCAGTGGGAGCACTGAGAGCACAGGAGACGTTTCTTGCTCTCAGTTCCTGTGATTGGTACCAGAGCAGCTCCTAGCTGCTGGGAGGGGCAAGTGCAAGGAAAGTCATGCTCAGTGCCTATAGCCTTGGAACGGTGCATGCTCAGTCACGATGGCACTTATGCAGAATTTGGCCAGCACACAGGAGCAGCATGATGGTGAAGCATGCTCAGTACACGAGGAATATTTAGCAAACTAAGCCATCAAACTTTTACAGGTTTTACTGAGCATCTGTGAACGGAGATTTTCAGAGGTTCATAACTTGGCCAAAGTTGGATGGCTTCTCACGGGGATGCCAATAGGCACATCCCCGGCATTTGGGTGATCCATCCCGCTGCCAAATTTCAAATCACTTTTTCAAATCTAGAGTGTCTCAATTAAATTTTGTTAATAGGAATTTTGTTAATAGGAACAAAACAATGTATTTTTCCCTCATCTTGTTCTGAGAAATGGCTAAACCATTTTTGCAGAATATTTTCCAAATAAATTCAACATGAGGAAGACACCCAATATGAATGATTTCAGCCCAAAGTTAAAGTTTGGCAAAGTTGTACACAACTGAAAAGAGTGTTGTAATGGAAAGTAGCCCCTATAATAAAAATCTTGCCAGCCACATAAAAAACCCACTACCAACCAAAAACACTTCCCCTTTGAATGTCTGCTGAAAGCCATCTGTATAGCTAAGTCAGTTTCACTATGAACACACTGGAAGTGGAAGCAAAGACATTTTATCAATGATATTTATCAACTAATCTCCCAGACAACTATGAAAGAGGAATCCATATGGCTTACTGCCAAGTTTTACTATACACTACCCACAGATGTTTTGTGAATGACGAGGAATTAAAATATTCATATTTGAAATCATGGTAGAGCTATTAAAATGTACATTGTATAAAGCCAATGTCCTATTATATTCTTTGTGCAATATAGGACCACTGTGATATAAAAGACAAGGGAATGCATGCTGGTTAAAATTTTATTCATTTCCCCCCCTCAAATTTCAGATATGCTTGCAATTAAAACACAATTTGCTTAACCATTGAGAGCCGCCAACCCTGACTGTCCTAGAAAACTACATGAACTCTTGGCTGTGGTTTAAAATGAAGAATGAAGACCACTGACAGAACAAGGAGCAACGGTCTCAAGTTGCAGTGGGGGAGGTTTAGGTTGGATATTAGGAAACACTATTTCACTAGGAGGGTGGTGAAGCACTGGAATGGGTTACCTAAGGAGGTGGTGGAATCTCCATCCTTAGAGGTTTTTAAGGTCAGGCTTGACAAAACCCTGGCTGGGATGATTTAGTTGGTGTTGGTCCTGCTTTGAGCAGGGGATTGGATTAGATGACCTCCTGAGGTCTCTTCCAACCCTAATATTCTATGATTCTAAGAGGGAAAAAAAATCCACTGAGGTAAGGATATCCACAATGTGGGGGCCCATTCAAACTCTCAAAATTCTCCTTTCAGCTAGTAGGTTCAAAACAGTGACAAGAGAACCCAGCTCCACAATTTTTATCTTGCTGTGTTCATCATTGTGGAATCCCAGTGTATCTGTTTGGCAAGGTGTTGGTTATAATTGCTAAGCAGACTATTTAAAGAATCAGGTAAAGATTATTCTCCCCTTCATAGAGTATATAGGTTATAAAGTTTCTTTAAATTGCCAAGAGAATTCTCCTGGCACAGGAAAAAGGTAGGAGTTGTGCCAGACCCAGAAGAGGATATCTCGATATTGCTACAAAGTTTCTGGCTTTTAACACAGCTCAATGGAGGCTGCTGTAAATTAGAGTTAAGGGGCTGCTCTGGCCCAAATCTGGGCAACACAAAGGTGGCTTTAAAGCTACCCTTACCCCATCCAGATGGACTTTATTTTAAGGGACATTTAGGGAAACACCATTTCTTTACCTGATTCTTTAAATAGTCTATTCACCTAACAGTGAATCTGGCTTAGTCAGGAAGGGCAGGTGAGAGCTACAAGAGACCAGGGGACTAGAGGAAGTCCCTGAAGAAAGACAGTAACAGTCAGTAAGGAGATTGGAACAGGTCTCTGGGGAATACTGCAGAGGCCCTCTCTGGGAAAATGAAAGAATTGACTATGAGACTGTATACGTTTGGGACATGGGAGAAGCTGAAGGCAGGAAAGCAGCAAAAGGGGTTTGCTGGCTGGTGTCCCCAAGCCAGAGAGCCAGGGCTGAAGGCAAGAAGAGAAGCAGAGGGAGTTGCCTGTTAACTCTAAGCCGGATAGTCAGAGCCAAGGACCAGAGAGGACTAAAGGCAGGGGAGCAACGGAGGAGCTTAAGAACATAAGAATAGCTATACTTGATCAGACCAATGGTCCATCTAACACAGTTTTCTGTCTTCCCACAGTGGCTGGTGCCAGATGCTTCAGAGGGAGTTAACAGAACGGGGAAATTTATTGAGTGATCCAATCTAAGCTTCTAGCAGTCACAGATTTAGGGACACTCAGAGCAGGCGGTTGCACTTCTGACCATCCTGACTACTAGCTACTGATAGACCTATACTCCATGAACTTATCTAATTATTTTTTTAACCCAGTTATGTTTTTGACCTTCACAACATGCCTTAACAACAAGTTACACAGGCTGATTGTGCATTGTGTAAAGAAATACTTCCTTTTGTTTGTTTTAAACATACTGCCTATTAATTTCACTGAGTCCCCTTGGTTCTTGTGTTATGTGAAAGGGTAAATAATACTTCCCTATTCACTTTCTCCACACCATTCATGATTTTATAGACCTCTACCATAATCCCCCTTTAGTCATCTCTTTTCTAAACTGATGAGTCCCAGTCTTTTTAATCTCTCCTCATATGGAAGCTGTTCTATGCCCCTAATAATTTTTGTTGTCCTTCTCTATACTTTTTCCAATTCTAATATATGGCTTTTGAGACGGGGTGACCGGAACTCCATGAAGTATGCCAGGTGTGGGTGTACCCTGGATTGATGTAGCAGCATAATATTTTCTGTCTTATTAGCTGTCCCTTTCCTAATGGTTTCTAACATACTGTTGGCTTGTTATTGTACTGCTGCTTCACACAGAGCAGATGTTTTCAGAGAACTATTCACAATGATTCCAAGATCTCTTTGAGTGGTAATAGCTAATTTAGACACCATCACTTTGTATGTATAGTTGGGATTATGTTTTTGAATGTGCTTTGCTTACCTGCTGATGTCTCCAGGCCTGGAAAGATGGACCCTGAGGAACTGTGAGAGGGACAGGGGGAGTGAGGGATGATCCCCTGGCAAGGATACTCACAGCAGAGAGGCTGTAGAGGTTTCCACTGTGAAGAGCAGGGTTGCATTCAAGTTGGAAGGGCTGAGGTGGCTGTCCTAGTTCAAGGAGAGGAGAGGGCTGCACTAGAGAGCTGCAGCATGGTGAGGAACACCAGGGCTGTATGTTGCATGCACTATTGGGACTATGGTGGGGAATTCTGGACTATGGTTGTGGGACTTTTGTTATGATTTATGTGCACAGAACTGTTGTAATAAATTAACCCCACAAGGGCTATTTGCCCTCACAAAAGACTCTTCGGATTATTTCCCGTAAAACTGAAGTAGGAAAACTGAGCCAGATTCACTTGTCATGCGGTGGCCTGCCGCAAGAGGGTGTTCCTGGCAGGACTGCCCTAGACATCCTTATTGAAGGGGGGGAGAGGGTCACGCTAAAATTTAACCTAATAGGCTATGCGATCGGGGGGGTAGTGATGCCAAATATAAGTGAAAGACAGAATGGATGGGGACAGGTGCTCCTACCTGATGGTGTAGACTCTGTTTAAAGAATCCTAGCTGCCATTTGACCTTCCTCCTGCAGTGTTTAAAGACAGAACTGATCAGACTCAACTGGGAGTCTTTGTTTCTTCTCAGTGATCACTATAGCTGAAATCACTGATAGGTTGGTTTAGCTGGACAAGCCTTAGACCTGGTGTGGGGACAGTACTGCAGTCAAAGGTAATGCAGAGGAAGCAGCACTGGTTCCCCTCTACCCAGTGAAATTACTAAAAGCTGAAATCATTAAGTACTGGGGGCTAAGTAGTGGACCCTCAGAACACTGCATTGCAGCTAAAGGAAGTGGCGAGCAAAGGCAGCAACAATGTTAGCAAGCAGAGGCAGCAACAGTGATCAGTACCAGCAGAGATCAGCTGCAGAGTATCACTCAATCAATCCTCCTTCCCAGGAGCAGGAATTAAACCCACCTGACTGCATCCCTGGATTTTGAGATGCTGGTGACCATGGACAACCAAGAGTGGGTGCAGCAGAGAGCAAAGGGAATAGCGTGTTAAAGGGACATTCATCTGTTAGACTTTCACACCGCAAGATGGGAAACTGAGGCAAAGAATTACTATCCAAGATAGTGAGAGGTGGACGTTTACTTATTGTTCGTATACTTATGAATCACTGTTGTGGTGTTCTGGCAAATCAATGCTGCATTCCCTCTCCTTTTAATAGAAGTTTCTTTTGTTATATACTGTGATAGGGTCAGGCCAGATGGCTACAGGAGAGTGATAGAAGGCAGATATATTAGCCCCAGGTTAAGCAAGTCCCTTTTCCCTGGGTAAGGTAATGGGGCAGTTCCGGAACAATCGGCAACTTGCTGGAACTAATTAAGGCAGACAGGTTAATTAGGACACCTGGAGCCAATTAAGAAGCTGCTAGAATCAATGAAGACAGACAGGCTAATCAGGGCACCTGGTTTAAAAAGGACCTCACTTCAGTCAGTGAGGGGTGCACAAGGAGCTGAGTGAGAGAGGGCGTGCTGCTGGAGGACTGAGGAGTACAAATACTATCTGACCAATAGCCCCAGTGTGGTGCACGTGGACAGGAGGAGTGTTATGTGATCCTGTACCTGTGACCTGGAGCTTCCCTTGACCAGCCAGTCGTCGAGGTAGGGAAAGATCTGGTCCGTCCCCCCCGCCCCGACACCTGAGGTAGGCTGCTACCACAGACATACACTTTGTGAAGACTCTGGGAGCCATGGATAAGCCAAACGGGAGCACAGTGCCCAGTGAAGTGGAGGAAACACATGTGGACCTCGAATATATGAATGTGGAAGTATGCGTCCTGTAGATTGAGGGCGGCGTACCAGTCTCCGGGATCCAGGGAGAGGATGATGGAGGCCAGAGAGATCATGCGAAACTTGAACTTTAACATGTATTGGTTCAGGCCTCGCTGGTCCAGGATGGGCCTGATCCCCTCTTTGGCCTTCGGGATAAGAAAATAGCAGGAGTAGTACCCCTGGAGTCTGAGCTCTGCTGGCACCACCTCCACCGCTCCGAAGACAAGGAGCCGCCTCACCTCCTGCTCGAGTAAGCTCTCGTGAGAGGGGTCCCTGAAGAGGGATGGGGATGGAGGGTAGGTGGGTAGGGTAGAAAGAAACTGGAGGGTATAGCCCTGGGAGACAGTGTTGAGGATCCACCAGTCTGAGGTCAGCCATGACCACTCCGGGAGGAAAGTACATAAGCGGTTGGAGAAGGGAAGGTCGGGTGGATCCCTGGTACGAATTGGTAAGTCGTCCCAGGACATCCCATCAAAACTGACGCTTACCCACCTGCTTGCCCTTAGAGGGCCCAGGCTGGGGCACAAGCCAGGATTGCCTTTGCAGGTGCTTTTTATAGTCCCTTGATTTTTTTTATAAGGGGGCTCATATCTGGAGGGGTGGCCTGACTGGGGGCCTGCTGCGGTTTGAATTTGGTCCTGGCTGGGGCTGGGACATAGAGGCCGAGGGTCTTTAATGTCGTGCGGGAGTCCTTCAGACCATGTAACTTCACATCTTTTTGTTCCGCGAACAGGGCCTTGCCATCGAACAGAAGGCCCTGTAAAGAGTCCTGTGCCTCGCTGGACAATCCAGACAGCAGGAGCCATGATGCTCTCCTCATGGACACCGCAGAGGCCATAGATCTTACAGCCGTATCTGCAGCGTTCGAGGCTGCCTGAAGGGCCGCCCTGGCGACAGCCGTGCCTTCCTCAACCGGAGCCTTGAACTCCTTCTTATCACGCTCCTGGAGGGAGCTCGCAAATTTGGGCATTGAGCCTCACAAATTGAAGACATATCTAGCCTGCAGGGCTTGGTGGTTCGCCACCCTCAGTTGGAAGCTCGAAGACGAATAAACCTTTCTACCGAATAGATCTAGTCTCCTCGAGTTTTTATTTTTAGGAGTAGGAGCGGGTTGACCTTGATGCTTCCTATGGTTGACCAACTTGACCACTAGAGAGTTGGGGATGGGGTGGGTATACAGGAATTCATGCCCCTTGGCGGGCACAAAATACTTCTGTTCTGCCCTCTTTAGACATGGGGGGAGAGGCAAGAAAGTCGGGGTTTGCCACAGGGCGTTCGAGATCTTTGTCACCCCTTCATGGAGTGGGAGAGCCACCTGGCTGGTGCTGAAGCCAAGAGAACATTGAAGAGGGAGTCAGAGTTCCTCCACCTCCTCAGCTTGTAGGTTGAGGCTTGATGCCGCCCTTTTCAACAGTTCCTGGTGGGCTTTTGCGTCCTCCTAGAAGATGGGCAGAGGAGGGGCTATGATTGCCTCATCAGGGAAGGATCACAATGGGCGTGCTGCAGGTCCACTACCTGGTCCCCTTCTGAGTGTAGGGCTGGGGATGAGTGCTCCACTGATTCTTTTCTGGGAGGCTGAGAGCGGGAGGCTGATGGCCTCTCTGAGGCTCCGGCCACCACCAGGGGCTGCGTCAGGGCCCATGGGGCCCATTGGTACCATGGTGCTGGCCAGGGAGCCCGGTGCGACTGCACCTGCTGTGGCACCCATCGGAGCGGGCTGTCCCGCCTGGCCCACTGACTGTCAACTTTGAAGGGAGGCCAGCCTGGCATACAATCGACCGCTATCCCTTGACAGGGAAAAGTGGCAGCAGCGGGAGCAGTTATCCTGGCATGGAGGAACAGGAGTACTGTCTATAGTGGCTGCTCCATGAATGGCTCCGACGGGCGGATCTGCGATGGCGGGGTGCCAGCAATCGATACTTGGGGCTGTGGGAACAATGCCGTGGCAGGGACCTTGAACAAGACAAAGAGTGGAAATGGTGTCGACATCCGTACCATGAGGGGCTACAATAGCTTCTCGGAGATAATGACCTCCAGTGCCGTCTGTCCTGGTCTCGGCGGGGCATGCTCTCATCGTGAGATCTTCGTTCCCTCGAGGCGAAGCAGTGCCTGGAACCCCTACTGGTCGGTATTCAGCCAGACAACCTGGTGGGGGTCGACAGGGACCAGCGCAGGCTGCGCACGGGGCAGTCACTGAGCAGAGAACAGCATCGGGAACCTTCCCTCAACCGTAAGCGGTACCGTCCAGGCGGCAACTATGGGGGTCCGAGTAGCAGCCTGCCTCTGGACTGGGCAGCCGTTGACGGTGGTGCTACCAGTACCGATAGAGACATAATGTCTCGAGCTGCCTGCAGGGCCTCCAGCATGGAGGGCATCCAAATGTGGCCACTGGCGTCTGGGGAGGTTGGCTCAGAGTGGGCTGGGCTACTCCGCTCGACATGAGTCGGAGGCCGTGAGGCCGACGGGGACCGAGAGCTACCCAACACGGGTCTAGTCTCTCTCCCAGCCTTGTTCCGGTGCCTTGGTGGAGAAGCCATCTTCTTCACCTTTTTAGACTGTCCTGGGATGGAGAGCGGTGCCAACTGATGGAGGGCACTATTGGGTCGCCGTGCACCGATGCTGCGGTGCTCTTTGTGCCGATTCGGAGTGGTGCAGCGGTGTCGGGGTCAGGGCCAACTCCATCAAAATGGCTTGGAGCCAAATGTCCCGCTCCTTCTTGGTCTGAGGTTTGAAGGATCTGCAAATCTTGCAGCGGTCGCTGAGATGGGTTTCCCTCAGACAGGGTAAACAGTCCGCATGCGGATCACTCACGGACATAGGCCGTTTGCAAGTGTCACACGACTTAAAGCCCGGGGCATGCCCCAATCCGGGTGCACTTAACTAATTCTAACTAAGAGAGAGAAAGAGAGAGAGAGAGAGAGACACACACACACACGCGCGCGCGCCATACAGGCACTACTAACTACGAACTAGCAAAGTCCAAAGAGAGAAAGCTACAGCAGAGCTGGAGCAGAGTAGTTCCAAAGCACCTACACTGGCAACAAGAAGGAAGTGAGGGTGCGGGGAGCGCGCAGCACCCTTTATACAGCGCCATGGCAGCACCACTCCAGGGGCCATTAGGGGCGCTCCTCTATGGGTATTGTTAAGGGAAAAACTTCCGGCACTGGTGCACATGGTGAGCACGCACACCTATTGTGGAATAAACCTGAGCAATCACTCGAAGAAGAACCTCTCTTGGGGGGTGGGGGGGAAGAGATTGGATGTGAATACTGGGAAGTGTCATGAACTTCAAAGGACTATACTAAACAATGTCCCAGACAAGAGTGGACTTTTGGGACAAACAGTGTCAAAGCGTTTACCTGGGTAATCTGTAGGGGAAGGTGAATGCAAATTCTCCATCTCTGGTTATGTAAAAATCCAGCCTTTTGAAGCTACACCCTGAGGAAAGGACCACTGTCTGCCATAACAGTTCCTGGAACATGAAGTTCAAAGGCCCAAGTTGTATAAATGAAAGACTGAACAATTCATGGGTGTGCTAGTTCTGAGCTAAGGCTGTTGTGAACTTGTAACCACAGAAAAAACCCTTTGAGAGACTTGAAGGACTGACGCCTATCAGAGGCCTTGTTGGAGTTGGAGCAGACACAGGCCTGTTTAGGCAATCTGGGTTGCTGGGAATATCACAATGTAGGCAAGGAACCATGCTGCCTGGAAAAACACTCTAGTCAGAAAGGAGAGAGAGGGAAAGGTCTCCATCTAAGAGAGGTGACGAGTGATGAGCCAGGAGCCTAGAGTAGCAGCCCTTGATGGACCACAGAGGGAAATACAGGTGCAGCTGCCCTGAATTGTGACAGACACATCACCTGCTTTTGGGCTCCTGACTCTCCCCTTCTACACAGTTTTGCTTCCACTTCTCTGGGGGAGTTTGCTTGTGCTTCTGTGTCCTGCCCATATTTGCCCCCACTCCTAAGAAGAAAGCAGGGAGGTAATGAGGGAAATGAGCAGGTTTAAAACAAATAAAAGAAAGTTCTTCTTCACACAGTGCACAGTCAACTTGTGGAACTCCTTACCTGAGGAGGTTGTGAAGGCTAGGACTATAACAGGGTTTAAAAGAGAACTGGATAAATTCATGGAGGTTAAGTCCATTAATGGCTATTAGCCAGGATGGGTAAGGAATGGTGTCCCTAGCCTCTGTTTGTCAGAGGGTGGTGATGGACGGCAGGAGAGAGATCACTTGATCATTACTTGTTAGGTTCACTCTCTCTGGGACACCCTCGCATTGACGACTGTTGTAGACAGGATACTGGGCTCGATGGATCTTTGGTCTGACCCAGTATGGCGTTCTTATGTTCTTAAATGTCATATATGAAGCGACAAAAAACTTGGCACCTCTGTGATGATCCCACTGAGGTCACTGACACGACTGTCCATGCCTGCCCTTCTCCAAGACCTTGTAAGTTTCAAGAAGGAAATCAGCAACTATTATGTGGAATGACACTAAAAGGTATTTTTCCTCTCTGGTTACCAATACTGCAGAGACAGGAAAGGCAGCTGCTGCTCATGTGTACAGTGGCACTGCGCAGCCACATATCAAAAAGAAACTAAGTTCTTCCTTCACAGTCTAACAAACAATGAGAAGGGAGTCCTGGCATCATAAGGTATACACCAGATGCCTGCTGAATGTAGTTCTGACTGGCTCCAGGAGGACAGATACCACCCAAGTTCCAAGAAGAGAATGGCCTTTTATACATAAGGGAAACCAGCCTTTACTATACGTTGGTAGAATATATTTACCGAATTTAATTTTCTTCCTGTGGTATAATGAACATTTTCCTTTTTAATAAATTGGAGCAGGTCATGTGGTTATGACTACTGATGTTAGGAAACCAACACGTCATCTGACAAATCTAGCCTGAGGTCTGATTAAACTTTTTAAAAGAAACCGATTACAATTTAGCTTCATGGCTGCTATAGAGACAAAATAAATCCAGTGATACATTATGAAATGAAACACTAAGCAAAGATTACAAGGTTACAAGTGTTTCTTTTTCTTTTAACTGCTTACTTTGGCAGTTTAGGCAAGCTCTGTTTGCCATATACACACTGTTTAAAACAGCTTTGTGTAGAAATAAAAAAAAAAAAAAAAAAACAACTATACTGAGAAAGAAGAGCTATAGAACAAGAGAGATTATTTTTTGTTAATTTTTTCAAAACAGCACTGAAGATACTGCTCTTGTCCAAAGAACGTATGCTTTTAAACTTATTTCTGAAACAATCCTTTTTGACCCAGAATGTCTGTTTTCCCCTTTATAAAGGCTTGGATTCTGATAGAAAACCGCACACTGACCAATCTGACAAGCAAACATTGAAAGTTTTCAACTTTATCCATTTCCTCAAGATAAATAAAAAGAAAAGTTCAAAATATTTACCTCATACACATTGAACTGTGATTGCCCTCTAGACAATTCCCTATAACTTGTTGTGAATTCTCCAATGAAATCATGGCTAGAAAAAAAAAGTTTTCAAATCAACACATGCACAATATAAACTACTTTTCCATTAATTTACAAAAATACATCTAAAGTGAAGCACAGCTGACACATGAATAGACATGTGAGAAAAGCAGTGATAGCAAAAGACTTGTTATTCTGTTGACTTAAATATAATGTATGTTCATTATTCTTCCCCCCAAAGCATAATTATAAATAGATTTGATTGAATCCATCTGATAGCTTATGTTAACTGTACCCACACAGAATGAAGAACTAGATTGCAAATTTACAACCAGCACCGAATAAAGACTGCACTGTGAACAGAACCCGAAAGGAACTGTCAACAGACCTCCATTCTCTCTCTGGCACCCACTTGCACCATGACAGAGTCGAGTGTGTGTTTGAGAGAAGTGTGTTGGGTGGGAAGGGGAAGGAAGTAATTTGCAATTGGGAGAGGTCAGTCCTAAACTATGCTGATTTGTGCATTGGAGGGGAAAAGCCAAGGCTCTACTCACTCCTTTTACCTGTCCATCTACCTGCTTGGGAGGGGAAATAGTGGCTCTGCAGATACTGCTCAACCCCCTGTGGTAGAATCCATTGATCACATAGCTCGTACAGCAGATTAAGGGAATGCTTTGTGGGGGAACAGACCTCAGTATTGATGCAAAATATTAATAAAATTATTATAACAAACATTAAAAAAGTTTTTACAAACTTGTTTTCACATTTATTGAATATAACTACAAAAATGTTATAGCCAAAATGCTTGAAAATACGACAATACACAAGTTTAGCTAATTATGTTACAAAATGTTAAAGCTAATAAAAAGGTTTCTCCTTCTAGCTCTCAAGGACAAGCAAACAAATCATGTAAACACCTTTAGGAAGGAACCTGATTGTAAAGGTTGTGTTATCAAAGCAATAAATCTAGAGGTAAAGTGGACCTAAAATACCCATCCGCTTCTTTTCTTTTAAAAGAAAAACTTGAGTTTAAATCCACACAAAAAGTTCCAAAATTATCCTTATTTCAATTAATTTATTTTGTAAATATACTAAAGTGTTAATTTTTTATAAAAAAAAAAAACACATTGGAAAATATTTATGGTGGAACTCACGTTTCCACTTAAATCTTTAGTGTTTGTTTCTCAAATGCCTAAGATGGCATAAGCTTATTTTAACATGTATATTTGAAAATATTTTGTATCTAAATGCAAGCCTTCGTATAAGAACTGCCTAATATCTTTGTTATATGAGTAGTAAAATATTTAATGTACAAATATAGCAAGACTATTTAATGCTAGATTAATTACTAAATATATAACGCTATTAAAGTACAAAATATTTATATTAATGGGGAATTAATTAATTACTGGCAACACACAAGTAAAACCTCACCCAATGCAAAAATACAAGAAAATCTTCATTTCAAAAATTGTCATGTAAAATAATAACTTAGGCCAAAGACTTTCCAAGAGTTATTTAATTTTAATAACTACTTTAAGAACCAAAAACTTATATAAGGAATAGAAGTTTCAACTTTTTCAAAACAAAATTTCATTTTCTGGCAAAGTAATAAAAATTTTAAAAATCTCAGAAGAAATAACAGTTAAAACTAACTTTATAAGTTATCTAAAGCTTTTCTGTCACCAAAAAAAAATCAATTAAAATGTTGCATATTCATTAACCAAACAGCATATTCAGAAGCTAAAAGTGTCAACTAGCCAATAAAGCATAAAGCCAATAAAAAAAAGTAACAGCCGCCAACTTGAATCTAAGCATTAGATCTCTTCATGTTCAGCATCGAGCCTGGTATTGGGAGTGGTTTCCTGTTGTACTTGGTGATGTGGATCTCAACATCTACTGAAGGAAGGAGAGCAGGAAAGGTGCACAACAAATCCTTTCTTTTGAAACAAGTTCAAGTGAAGAGCTCCACACATGCTCTACAGGTTGACCATGCCCAGCAAAATTACTATAGCCCTAGGGCTTACAATAATCCTTGGGTAAACAAACTTGCAGATCCTGTTTGGAATTATTATTAGAGAGTAGCTTCAATACTGCAAAGTCCAAGCAGCTCTCATACTTTTAGTGAGCTTTGGAAATTATGCAAGGATTGGGCCTTTTCTACAATAATCTAAAAAGGATATTAGTTGAAACAAGGAAGTAATTATGTGGAACTATCCTCCTTTCTTGATACACATACATAATAGCTATTGACATTATATGCATATCTAATTCTCATTAAAGAACAATTAACCCCTAAGATTGATTTTAAAATACATAACATTTTCACAATCCAATTTTAGTGATTTGTAATACAGAAATATCTTACCTTCCATCTCTATCCCAATCATACACCTCTATTTTAATCGTTCTGCAAAAAAAGGTTTTATATAAACAAACATGTTTAGTGAAAACTTGCATTTTAAAAACACCATGCTTAATATTTGAAAACAAAATATGCT
Source organism: Trachemys scripta elegans (assembly GCF_013100865.1). NCBI lineage: Eukaryota > Metazoa > Chordata > Testudines > Emydidae > Trachemys > Trachemys scripta. The sequence goes on along the minus strand of NC_048298.1, from coordinate 29,121,358 downwards.
AATGAAAATTAACTCTGTTTTCAAATATTAATTTTCCATTAAAAGCAGGAAGGTCAGACAGTTTGGCTGTTTGCTCAGTTTAAGTAGAAAATACTTCCTTGAGCTATTTAGTTATGATTTCCCATTATTTAACATTTTTAGCCATCCTGCACCCTACAAAAAACATTTTATACCAGCCAAGATTTAATACTAAATTCATTTTAGTCCAAGTAATTTTCTTCAACTAAAAAAAAGAGTTAATGAAAATAAATACAATTAAAATTTCATTAAAGACAAAGTTATTCTTTTTACATGGGATTTACGGGATCATTTCCACAGAATATGCCTTGGGTGCAAGCACAAAACCTGCTAACAATACCATCTCTCACATATTGATAATACAGAAAGTTCAACAGTGGGGTGGTCCAGAGTTCTGGCTAGGATTGGTGTTATTTAATATGTCTATTAATGATCCAGAAAAGGGCATGGACAGTGGGCATGCAAAATTTGCCGAAGAGAAAAAAAAAGGTATTTAGGTTAGTCAAAAACTAGAGAAGACTGAGGAACTTCAGAGGGGCAATGCACATTAGAAGTAATCATATGAACTACCCTACACATTTCTTGGTTCTTAATTGAAAGTAACTAACTACTCAGGAAAAAGACCTGTCAATGGGGACAGCTCAATAAAAGCCTCTGCTAAACATACTGCAGTGGTCAAAACGGCAAACTTGACCCATATCCCTGCCACCTCAGAGGTGGGGAGACGGACTGTGCCAGCAGAGGAAAGAAAACCCTCGCCCCTTTAAGGAGCGCATCCCTCCTTTGCCCCCCTGTTCCCCATGGGCTTGGGGGGGGGGGCGCCCTCTTTGACTGATTAGGCAAGAATAGGAGGAAGTGGCATAATCCTACTGGCACTTACACACTCAAGGGGCAGGTTTATAAACACTTCCCCCTGTCTAAACTGCTATTCTGCACTCAGGACCAACAAATCCCTCCTCTTTGGGACTACAGTAGGACCAGGTTTGCCCTTTGGTGGCTGGGATAGAATTACCAAGTTGGCATGTATGCTGTGGGTATTTTCACCTTCTTTTCAGCAGCTCAGGGACCCAGTGGATAGATTAGATTGTAAAACTCATGTTGTCACAACACAGCAGGTACCCAGTGCAGGTGCTTGTACAATAGGTGTCTGGTTCCCTGATAAACAGGAACGGAAGCAGATTAGAAGAAGGCATCTCCTAAAGAAGATGGGGAATGGAGTTTTGGCTTCTAAATCTGGTACAGTGAGGAGACAAATCTTTTTTTCTCAGATCATCATCTTTCACGTGAGGAAAGGGCACTGGGATCCCAGCTGGAGGGCATAAGCGCCCTAAAAATGGGGGCTGGAAGGATAGGAGGAGGAGTAGGGGAGGAGAGTGAGAGCTTAGCGAGTTGGGGGGGCAGCCAGCTCTAGGCTGGGAAGGAGGGCCCCCAAGAGTTCCTACCTACTGTCAGGCCCAGTCAAGCCCTCCGGGTTCCACTCCCTGCTCCCTGGCCTGATCCCAGGGCCCTGCAGCAGCCTCTTCAGCCCACTTGGGTCCTGCTCTCACCTCCAAGCCGATGTCCCTCCTCCTCAGCATGTGAGAGTTTATTTCCATTGCAGGGGTGCTAACCCACCTGTTCTGTTGGCACGGGTCCCAGAAACAGTGTGGGGACCAAGTTAAAGGTGTGTGTGGAGGTTGAAGACCGCCCCCCTCTCTCAAGTAGAACGGGAAGGATGACAGTAGATGAGTTATAACTAGATGGTTTCCCAGATGTGTTACTTAATAAAGTTACAGCCTAGTTAAACCATGTTCTTGGTATCTTGCCTTTTTTTCTGCAGTGTCTGGGACAAATTAGGATGCATAAATGTAATGTAAACATGATGCTATTATAATAAATCAATAGAATGCCCACACCAGGATTACCATGTTCAGAACTGGTCACTGCATCTCAAAAAAGTTATAACAAAAACAGAAGGGATTTAGAATCAGGTGACAAAATAACTGGAGACCTGGAAAGATTTTCATGAGAGAAACTGAAAACTCTGGAACTGTTATAAAGGGAGAATATGACAGAAGCCCCCCCAAAATGAATGGCATTCAGAAGGTAAACCAAATGCTCCATTTACCATTTCTTATAATTAAGGCTAAGATTCTGTCATGCATATTTTTAGTAAAAGTCATGGACAGTTCACAGGCAAAGAAAAATTCACAGACACCCATGACCTATCCGTGACTTTTACTAAAAATATGCATGACAAAATGGGAAGCTGTAGGCTCCCCACATCAACCGAGGGGGGGGCTAGCTTGAAGGTGCAGGGTCTCCCCACCGCCCGCAGCGAGGTACACCCGCCACCCACAGTGGCTGGGATTTCCCGGGAGACCCGCTGCCTGCAGCAGCAAGGAGTTTGGGGTCTCCCCGCCGCCTCGGAGCTCCGGCTCCAGGAGTGGCGGAGAACTCTACAGCTCCCAGGTGCTGGGGACTCAAGTCACTGAGGTCTCTGAAAGTCACAGATTCCGTGACTGCCGTGACCTCCATGACAAAATCATTGCCCTATTTATAATACAAGGACCAGGGGACATCCAAGGTAATTGAAAAAGTTAGCAAATTTTAAACCAAGAGGAAAAACTTCTTTATAAAACACATAATTAAGTTGTGGACTTACTGCCACCAGATGATATTATGGCTGAAACCTTTCTAGGACTAAAAACAGAATTGGACATTTACATGGATAATGGCTATATCCATGAATGTTAGAATAAAAAAAAAAAAAAAAAAAAGGATCTACAACTACCCACTAATTGACAAGATTAGGAAGAAACTCCTATTAGGGATGGGTTTTCCTTAATTGTATTCTAGAGAGTATCTTGTACCTCTTTCTGAAGAATATAGTATTGGCTACTGTCTGACACAGGATATTGGATTAGTTTAGCAATCAGATCCAGTATAGCAATTCTTATATTGCTATGTATTTCTCAATATTATTTATGCATGCATCCAACACGCACAACTTTGACAATGTGATCTTTATATTTTAGGAAATTATACCCTAAATTGCTAAACTATTAGCCACTTATCCATCCATAAGACAGTCTTCAGAGTCAGAGAGAGCAGCAAATGCTGAATGATAACATACATGAAAAAAGGTTTCCCTACTTGTTTCTCTGCCTCCAACTCTTTATGGGTGATTGATAGACATATTTAGAAATTGGGAGAAAATTCTCCTGCTTCAAGGTGTCACTGCTGCTAGTGTATACAGTATTGAGGAAAATGGCTTCCCTAGAACTAACACACTAACAGACCTTGTTAACATCAAACATCACTACTGATATCGTAACAAAAACACCAGGAGATTGTATCTTCTCAGAAAAAACATTTATGGGAAGAGGAACATTCTGTTTTCTGAAAAGCTCCAGTACTGAATGGACTCTATTTAATATCAATGAAGTGAACTAGGGACATAAGAAAATATACCTACTGATTTTCCTCCTCCTTTTAAAACACATTAGATTACTTAATTTTAGTCCTCAGACTACTGGTTTGATGTTCTTTCCTGGAAAGGAACTCTTCCTTGGAGATATGTGTCACAAATAGTTGAATGAATTAAAGAAGAAATCAATGCTTTGGGAGCTGTTTTGCCTCTCTGTTCTCTTGTAAAAGAGGCAATGAGGGGATGAGGTAGTCTGGATAGTCCTTCTCTCTTCCAAGTAAAATTTAAGGACTTAGACCACATCATTTAATATATAATGTGTTTTTTTAAAAACGTATTTCAGGTTCATGGAGAAGGAAGTGAAGGATGCCTCCTGATTAGTGTGAAAGTTACTCTTTAGAATGAAGATGGAAACCTCTTCAAAAACTAGTTTGTCTCACTGGTGAAAAATTATGAAAATTAGAATTGGCACTGGGAAGGGAAATACCCCTGTTAGTTTATCATAAAAAGCAGCACATCACAAGGAGGCTGTTATTCTAGTATTTGCTACTTGACTTCAAGATTTGAGAGGAGTGTTAGTTATTTAGCCAAATACACCTTGACACTTCAGCCACAAACCATGCCACAGTGATAGATAGTGGAAAACTGTCATGGTAAATCAGTTCCTGAGACAAAAGATTGGAGAAGCCCTGGCGGCCAAATAAACATAGTCCAAAGTGTCAGTTCAACAAACCAGACACTTGGGAGACGAACTTGGTGCAATTTTCTTAGCAATTTGGGAATAAGGGTTAAGAGAGAAGGTATGGGTAATGTTGGGATTTGTACAAAAACAACAGATAACTTGTCTTTGCCTTCTAATGTGGTACCGTTGATCCGCTGTAGAATAGTTACCACTTTTCAATTGTGGCAAATAGCCAAATCTCCCATGAGTTCTCTACCCCCTACAAATTAGATGATATATGTGGAAAAATGTCTCCTCCGTTGCTTAGGGTACATGGTAGAAAGACTCAGCCAGTCTGTAGCGATATTTATTTTCCCAGCTATGTGAATGACTGAGTGTCAAAAGTTTCTTTTCTGCCCATTTCAGGATGGGCAAATCTTCTTTGAGCAGGGCTACATACTCTCCCCAAAGGGGGTTCCATAGTGAGAAGGCTAGCTGTTGATCTTCAATTTTATACATTTCACGTGAGACGTGCAAGAGATATTTAAATGTGTCTTCAAAACCTACAGATTCTGAAAGTTCACACTGGTGTACAACTGCTATTATATACCAAAAGGATTTAAGTTTCTTGTATTCTAAAACATTTTTTCATTTTGGATTTTTCACTCTGAGAAAACAGGTTATTCTTTCCCTGACATGAATGAGGTGTGATGGGGGAGATCTTCAGGAAGTTGGAATTTGGATGTATTATGATAGATTTGTAAGACTGATAAGATCTGAAAATGCTTTTTTGCTTTTTAAAGCATTACTGGATTAATTAATTCATTACAGGAATGTGTATTGTTTTCAACATCATTTAGCAAAGTATCTAGAAAGAGTTCAAAATAGCACTGGCTAGAAAATCAGTAGGTATAATGGCACTACCCAAATGTCAATGTCTTTAGTGAGAAAAGATTCATTTAGATCTGCCTTCAAGCCCTCATCACCTGTATCAAATATATACCTCCTTTAAAATGCTTTCCTCTTCCTGTCTGACAGGTCAGATGATGCTGTTCGCTATAAGTGAATATACAATTTCTTAGAGCCCTCTGAAATATGGGAAGTCATAAAGAGTTTCATAAGGAAATTCAAAAATTCCACTTATCCTTGAGGAGCATTTCATAATTTATTAAACACCTTTGTCAGCTAAGATTTATTGTCCAGACCCTTTTCAAACACAATTGATCCTTTTTGTCCGCTGGCTTGGAACATATGGGGACAGTTTTCATTTCTGTAATCATTGGGAAAACTTTTTCCTTTACTACAGAAAGTAGTGCAATATACTGAGACAAGAGCCTTGAACTCTACTCTGCTTGGGTCCTCAATATTAAAAATACCCAGGAAAGTGTCCTCAACCTACAGTTTCAATAAGAATGATAAAGAAATTTCCCCTTCTCCTCAAAAATTTTGGGTCAGTTAGGCTTGGATTTCTTTGTATCCTTTAGGGAGAGAAAGGCTTGCTAGGCTTATTATCATGAAAGTGTGGTTCTCAGCTCTTGGTGAATGAGAATACTTCTTGCTCTTATGCTGCTTAGTACTGACTACTTGGAGTAGGCTGAGTGACAGATTGCTGTGTACGTTTTTGGTGTCCTGTGTACATTTTTGGTGTCCTTTGAGGCCTGGATGAGATGTCCCAACAGCTCCAGATACAAGGTTGAGACAAGGAAGCAGGGACACGATAAATGGGCTGAGAGGGGCCAGTTGCAATTGCAGCAATGTCTCAGTGCACCTAGAAAACACTGGTGGTAACAATGAGAGGTAGTCAACATGTAGAGTTAAATTTTTTTTTCTGGTGGGTCCTGTCAGAATTTAATGTGGAGTATGTCTATTTGTAAGAAGTTTTGGAGATGCCAAACATTTCTAGACTCTGTGCATGGTTGGGTCTTGAGCTGGTCTGACTCCTATATACTTCAGGCATACAGTCCTTATGTATGTGGCAGCTGGACACTGCAGACAAAAATCATTTGATAAAATACCTTATTTTTTTTCTGGGACTTTTCCCCAGCAGCCTCTGATATACAAGTTCCACCCCTGAGGAAAGTAGTGCATCAGTATTTGCTTCTCACTGAAGCAGAGCAGAAACTAGTTTCTGTGCACAGTAGTAGCAGTGACTCCTTTTGATGGAGAGAGGATTATTTACTAGTCTGAATTACTCATGATACTTGCTGCATGATTAATATTTTTGCCTTGTTCATTTATGTGAAATGCCTATTTCTTGTGACTTTTATCTCCTACCTAAAAGGAACTTTGCTCACATCTAAGTAAAGGATTCAGATAAATATTTTTTTAAATTTAACCAATGTTTTGAACTAATCTTATATCTTCTAAAATGAAGATTAAATAACTCAACCAAAAAAATTCAGAAGCAACAATGCTTACAGAAGTTATTCATGCAAGAATTTGTAAGTTAAAAGAAAATGACCTCTGCATATAGAACTGTCTTTATCTTACCTGTCATAGTCTCCATTACACAGCGCTCTGACAGAGATCTTGAATGCCTGCCACACTGGATTTAATGTATTTTTTACAACTTCTGTCTTGTGACAGATTGTAAAACTGAAAGAAAAAAATATATTTTTTCACTTTTGAATGATCAAATGTGGAGTCACAAATATGCAGAAGTAGTCACTCTCTTTATTGCTCTACCTCATTATTTAAAGAATTTAATTATAAGCTAGTATGTCCAAATACAATCTAAAACAGAAGTACGACGAAGAGTAGGACTGGGAAGATTTTACCTAACTGGAAAAGGGCAGATTTTAGAATTTATAAACTTGCAGTTGTGCCAGTTCATGACTGCTGTATTCATTTTAACAGTGGTATTTGGTTCTATAAACATCAGAACTCAGAGAAGGTGAGCTGCATTCTTGTTACGCTTTGACTGCTTGCACATGGAACAACTCTTGAGCTATTTTTCTGGACTTGGACAGACCTACTTCAGAGAGACCACCAGGACCTTTCTAATGCATGGCCTAGCTCTAGAAAATGTATACGGAACTGCTTTTTTGATGCAGATCATTTTTCCTGAATCATGTGATCCAGAAAAAGTTGCATGTATGTGGCCACTGACACCCACTGGACACTAGGCAGAGAGCTTTCTTTTAGAAAGTTCAAACCTTGAAACCACATTCACTGAAGGATAGCAAATTTTAGTAATATGTCCATTATCTGAGAACAGCTGCAGGATACATAAATTGCAACAAACAGAAGGAACTACACAGAAATAGGACACTTAAAATGTTGAACAAACCCAGAAGCTGGTTAAATAGAACAGAGTGCAATTGACTTTAAAACTTGTTTCACAGCTTGCATCACGTTGTTTTATCTTCCATACGGATAAGAAATGTCTGCACGGATTGACTTGGAAGGAAATCCCAGGTGGACTATTCTGTACATTGGAATCAAATTTTTTGGTGGAATGCACAACTACTGTAGCCCCAGGAACCAGAACAGAATTTGGATCTGGGTGTTCTGCAAGTTTTTCTCAGGCCGGGTAATCATACCAGTAGAGAACCACAATCCTCAATCCTTCTGTCAGAAAAAGATTTCCAAACTACACATGGGAAAATATTTACTCCACTAAAAAAACAAATCAAAATCTGAACAAAAATTGTGGAACATGGTAAACTTCATGTCCAATCAGCCTGCCCTTATCACTTCTCATTTCCCACTGCTTTGTTTGTATACCCAAGACAGTAAACTTAGTGAGGCAGACTGAGTAGTCATATTTGTCTGAGCAGTGTCCAGCCACTATTGCTGCTATGTAAATAATAATCATTTGCTTCTGGAGACAGGTTGTAGCAACAGATATCCATAGATGCCAAGTTTTGTGCTGCTCCATTTCTTGACAGTGAGAAATAGTCAATGATATCCCATTCAGGGTCCATTTGTGTATCAATTCCCATCATTTCTGCTTAGAGATACTATTAATTTTTAAAATAAATTATCTTTTAGCCCTCATTTTAGATTCAAAATAGTAAAACACTATTGGTTAGAAATGAGATTTTGTACTTCAAAAATCTCAGGGAAGTGGCAATAATGATTTTTGATTAATGATTTTGATTTTTGTTTCTTTTAAAATAAAGAGCAATATGATGACACATCTCTTACATTCACGATTCAATTAACCTCAATGGTGTTGAATAAAAATTATTTTAAATTTGAAATGTTTTTCCTTCAGAAAAGAGGTAATGCAATGAATTCTAATGTGGCATCTATTTATCAGTTATCTAAAATAGGTTAAAATTTATTCCCTATAAATGATTGCATTAAATGGGAGATATACTTTGAATATGGAAGTTAAGTTTTGATACCTACAAGCATTTTGTAGCTGAACTGAAAAGATTCTATTCTACTTTAGGTTTGGAATTTAATACTAACAATCACACTGTTAATTGTTTGGATGTGTTGGTTACCAGTTTTATAACAAAATTACTACAACTCTCTTGGAAAGTTAGAACAAATTATTGATTTTAATCATACAAGATCGAACCTGAGCATTATTAGCCGTTTTACATCTAATTGTTGAGTTTGGATAATATGACCTATTCAGATAATGTCCAGCTAAAATGTGTGAAAGGTTTACAGCACATAGCTGTTATAATTAGACTGCATGTAACAAAAAGGTTATAATTAGAAAGGTTAGGATTCGTCAGGCCTAGTGCTTGGGCTGCCTCTCCAGTCCAGTCTTCCTATTCAAATCAAATAGGGCCTTGCAGATTTCCAGCCCAGGCTCAAATAGAAGAGCCTCTCTGAACTGCTGATTCCTCAGAAGTCCCACACAGACCTGCTCGCAGCTATTATGTCAGATAGTCACACCCTGTTCCAATGACTGTGTCCTGGCTTCTGCTGCAGCCTGCTCTGTACACAGTTCTTGGGGCTTTCTCCTTGCATCTGGCTCCCAAACTGCTGTTATTTTCCCAAGAACCAGATCATTTCCTTTCCTTCTATCTAATCAGGAGAAGGGGATGTGCAAGGGTGAGAGGGCTGATGAGAATGACCGTTTCTTGCTTATCAAGTTCATCAAAATCCTTTCCTAAGCTCCACAGACCCTATATTTTATCCTTGTTCTTATTGTGAAGGAGCCCCTGAAGCTCTGAGCCAAGCTGGGGAGTACTGATCCAGCTTTTCAGAGGAGTTCTGAAGAGCTGCTCCTTGTGTCCCATTATAATCCAGTTTAAGGGGCTACTAGTAGGGTTGCCACCTCTGAGGTACAAAAAACCTGGACATCTGGGATGATCCTTCGTTCATAAAATTGGACAGCTCGGTGTGTGCACTGAGCACCCTTACAAATTTCCTAGGACAGCTACCCCAAAAAAGGGATGATTTTGGGAAAACCGGGACTGGTGGCAACCCTAGAGGCAAGTAAGGAATTAAAGGCTCATTGTGGTCACTCTCAGCAGCATACAGAGTCAATTATGACTACCACTGATGGGGTGTGGTTCTTATGGACAGGGCTCAGCCACACTTACCAGCACTCAGGAGGTTCCCCACTGATGGTCTATTGACTGTCTGAATGCATCAGTGGAAGGGAGAAGAGAGAGTGGCCTGCAATTTTTCAATAGAGCCCCAAGTACTTTCCTGCTGCACTTTATAATCTTCAGCAGCTGAGCTGTTCCAGCAAACTGCCTCAGAGAGGCACAGTACTTGGCAATAGCCACTTATATAGAACAGCCTATGCTCCAGAATTTGCCAGTAAGGCTAGTTCCCCACGGACCCACCATCAGGCATGGCTAGCCTCTGGACTGCTACATTCTTGAATATGACAATGAGCAGTATACCAGAAAGGAAGACTCCAGGATACAGGTTAAGCCAATTGCTAATAGACCCACATAAGCAGTCCCTGGACCAGGAATTAGTAGATCAGATATTTCTTAAGTGGAACACAACAGAGATAAATCTATTTTAGTGACTTAAGCATGAACGTAGACGATAGATACATCTGAAAATTATTTGTGTACCGAGAGATTTTGAAATTTTGTTCATCGTCTTTTTTCTCCTCAGGACTCTAATGAAAAGGTTAAAATATGTCTCCAAACTTCCAGCAAAAGGATTCTGATCTAAATCAATCTTTGTGCATTAATATATTCTTCACAAATTCTTCTAGAATTCTATTAAAATTTAATATTTACCACGATGTATTTTCCATAATAATAAATTCCATGCCATTTTTCATAGCACTCTAGCTTTACTCATAAACCCATCTTTAAAATTCCTTAGCTACGCTATTTTAACTGTGTGTTAAAATAAAAGTCTTATTTCTACACTGCCATAACATTATCTAGTTTAGATACCTGAACTTGTTAAAACAGTAAACTATATTCCAAGAAAATGTTATGAGGTTAGAGAACAAATTAGAACTTGCAGTCTGACAAACATCATCAAAATGCAATAACTGTGTATTATACTACCATCATCAGATATCCCTATTGTCTTTATAATTTTGTTATCTACCTGCCATCTTCATTGCTTCGATGAAATACTAGGAAAGGGTCAGATTTCCCAAAGAAGTCCTTCTTGTCTAACTTGTTTGCACAAAACTGCATAAGTACAGAATCCTAAAAAAGAAATAAAGACAAAAATTATGCTCAGCATGCCATCTGCAAAAACAAAGAACAAACAACAAAAGAAAGTAGTTCATTTATATTTTAGCATTTAAGATTACTCACCTTCAAGATAATCCTAGCACATTCACATTCTTGGGATATGCCGACAGTGCAGCTTGGCCCAGTGAAACCTTCTAGAAGCAGTGCTCACTGAAGTGCTCTCAGACCCCTTTTGTCTCCAAGCATTTGGAAGGCAGGACTATAACAGGGAGACAGGTCATGGTGCACAAAATGCCTCAGTTCCTTCCATCGCCTTCTTGGGTCCAAAGTTGAAATTAAGACTGAGTAAGAGGGGAAGGCAGGTAGGGAGTGTGAATATGCAGAGTTCATCTTGAAGAATTTGGTTACAGGTGAGTAACCTTCATTTCCTCTGAGTGGCTTCTGCACTTTCCTACTCTTCGGATAGTTGGATAAGCAGTACTCTTGTCTCTGGATAGTACAACATGGAGTCCTAATTAAATAGAGACTGTAATACTACTTCACCAAACTGCAGCTGACCTAGATGACAGCTCTAAGGAATATTTCCAAAGTTTACGAAATAGAGCTCCATGTAGCAACTCTACAGATTTTTAATATGAGACTATTGTAGCTAACAGCCCAGACAGCAACTCCACCAACAATATGTCTAAGGCAGGCCACACAAGCAGCCTTTGTTCTAGTCAAGGGCACTCTAAGCCCTTCTAGAAGAGGAATAGATGTAAGTTTAAAAATCTCTCCATACTTATTCTAATTCACTTAGAAAGGCATTGGCATGCAATTGCCAGACCGTTACTCTTTTCTGAATGACACAAAGAAAACCTTAAGAGACTGCCTGTATTCCTTAGACTGATTCAAATGGATACCAAGAGAGCATTAGCCCTCTAAGTTGTGCTTCCCTGAGTGAAAGTAAAGCTTGGGAAAATATACTGTCAAGTTTATAGCCTGGTTAAGATGGAGTTTTGTTACAACCTTGAAGGGAAATTTCAGATGCAGACAAAGGACTATGATATTTTTATGAAACCACTGTAAGGGAGAGAGGGGGAAATCAGCAATAAGAGCCTGCAACTTGCTCACTCATCTAGTGAATTTAATAGTTACCATAAAGGCTGCCTGAATTGTGATATGAAACAGAGAACATTCTCCCATAGGCTTGAAAGGAAGTTCCATGAGCTAAGTACTAGATTGAGGTTCCATGTAGATATGGACTCACTAATCAGAGGGTAGATGTTCATTAATCCCTTCAATATCTCATTATAGCATGTCTAAATATAGTATTTTGCTTGACTACACTTTGATGGTATCTTGAAGCCAAGATGCTTGTGAAATGTACTTTTACTGACTGTTAGGACAGCCCAAAGGATTTCAAATGAAGTGATTACTTCAGTATGGATTGAACAGGAACTGAAGCTTGGTTCATGTTATTGTGGGTTACACACGAAAAGAAACTTTTCCACTTATAATCATAACTGGTGAGTTGACTGCTTCCTGAAGTTGAATAGACTCTTCTTTACTTTTTCCAAACAGATAGCTCAAGCTCTAGGGCCATGCCGTCAAGTGGAGAGAGTCTGGATACGGATGGCAATTCAATCTCTCCTACAATTCCAGACTTACTCACCTAACAGAGACAGATAAAACCCTTGTGATTGTCACAGTATCTGAGAATGACTAATGTCTTGCCCAGGCCAGGGCAATCACAACAACCTTGGCTTTGTCTTGTTTAATTTCCAGTGAACTCTGAATTAGAAGAATTGGGGGAAATGCAGAGGAGACCTACCTCACAGTCTTGAGGAAATACAACCTGCCTTGAAGCAAAACCTCTTACATCTGGAGTTGTGTCTTGTTGCAACAAGATGCATCTCCGGATACCTTCACACGGAGAAGATATAGTTTGTTACCAAGTTCTTGAGTAACTACTTGTGCTGATCATGCAAAATATCGATGTAGTATTGCTGGTAACTACTTGAGCTACTCTGCCATATAGCTGAAGGAGAAAGGACTTGAGAGCCCAAAGTATTGCTCTTAATACTGACATGGAGTTTTTCCTCTCTGAACTTCCAGTGACTGAACTGTCAAATTCTTGTAACAAGCTTCTAGCCCAGATTGGAAGCATCTGAGTCTACTGTGTCTGACAGAGTTGCAGGGTTGAATGTGGGGATAGGAACACACCTCTGGGTAGTGTCTGTATTTGGTGTATAGTGTCTTTTTAGCCAGTGTAGAGGCCTCATCTTTAAATGTGTACGTAGTGTTATGTATGTCACAGAAGCCATAATGCCACCAAGCTTGAGTAAGAACAGCACTGTTTGATATTAGTTTTCCTGTAGTACTTTTATCGCTGTAAGGATTTTAAAGTGCCTTTCTTCTGGAACAAAATCTCTGCCCTTTTGAGAATACAAAATTTAACCAACAAAAGGTATGATGTGGGCTGGAGATATGTGCGATTTCTTCCCACTTATCTTGAACCTCAGTGTTTGGAATAGGGTACATGATTGTGACATCCTGTGAGGATGCCCAGATGAGCCAATTGTACAAGTAAGGGACCCTAACTTCTCAAATGTGCTGCTACTATTGATAGGCACTCGAGGTGCTGCAGACAAGCCATATGGAATGACAACAAGCCATAAGTATTTTTGATGTGAATATCTGATTGAGATATGACAATAAGCATCCTATACAGCAAGAGCCCCAAACCAGTCTTGAATTGATCATGACTTGGATACACAAGCAGAGGTTGAACTTTCTGTTGAAAGAGTTGAGTTTTTGAAGGTCTAAAATGGATCAGAGACCTCCATCTTTCTTTGGGATCAGAAACAACCTGGAATAAAATCCATTCCCTTGTAACTCTTTGGGAACTTCCTCTATGGAATCCAACTCCAGTATTGAATGAATTTCTGATCTGAGCATGTCCTCAGGCAAAAGATGCATGAAAAGAGATGGGGAAGGAGAGTTGTGGCAAGGGATAATGTTTAACTGAATGTTGTACAGTCTCCAAGATCCATTGGTCCGTGTATATAAGAAACGTGAGAGATTGTTTTCAAATGAAGGTAAGCCCTCTTATAGGTTTAAAACTGACCTAATTTTCTTGGGCATCCCATCAAACTTGAGGTTGGTGCAGAGGAAGGTGATACAGTGGAACTCCCGCTAGCTCATGATAGCTACGGCTGCTAATGCTGAACAAGGGGGCTGCTGTTGGTATAGGAAGTAAAGGCTTGGTATGGTTTCTCTGGCAACAAAACTTTGATTCCCAAATTCTTTTCCTAGGGGGCTGAGAAATCCCCAGAGACCTTGCAGTAGACCTGGTATCTTTCAGTTTTTCTAGAACCTTGTCCGAGAGATAAATAGCCTCTCACCATCAAATTGTAGGTCCTGGATGGAGGTTCTTGTTTCTGGAAGAATTCCAGAACATAGATACACATGGTGCCTCAAAGTAATTGTGGATGCTTCAGCTCTAAACATTATATCAGAAGCATCAAATGATGTTCTCAAGGATGCATAGTAACTAAATGACCTTTGATAACCAGGGCTTTGGCCAGTTATCTCTGGTCTTCAAGCCAAGACTGGGCAAACAGTGCTATTGTACATTACTGCCTGATAACTCACCACTAATTCTCAGCTTGGCAGAGGAAAACATCTTTCTACCCTCTGCATCTAGCTGCTTAGTTGCTCTAACAGAAGGGGTAGAGTGGACTACACCTTTATCACAATTATCAAGTGAGCTGCACTTTATACCCCTTCTAGTCTGTCTTGAGTGCACTTCACAGGTGACTGGCCTGGCCACCTTCACCCTCTCTCAATGGTGAAACCACATGGTCCTACTACTCAGACTGGATCTCTGAGCTGCATTCCCCATTTACCAATTGTGTTAACTTGACAGACCCAAGTGGGTCTGGCACTTTTCCTCCAGGAGCTTGTGAAATAATAAGATTGCGGGGATGGAGAAACAGCTTCTAAAAAAAAAAAAAAAAAAAAAAAAAATATAATTTATTCACCCAAAGGTACATACCAAGCCAAGCAGATGGTATAAATAATTAAAGACTTATATTCTCATTTCCCCTACCTGCACCTTTGGTAAGTTCCATATAGCCCAGTTACCTTCCTCTCTAGGCTGGGAGAAGCAGACTGCTTGCTGCAGCTTCTGTCTGCCTCGTTCAGCCCGTGTGCCAGGCTCAGTCTGCTAACAACCCTTTCTCCTTTTCTTCCCTCCCTCCTTTTCTTCCCTCCCTCCATCCCTGCTAGGCTAGCATCTTTAAGATTTTATTATATGCTTTGATCCTAGGTTTTGCCCAGAAAAAGTAAACTTTGTCAGCCTAGCGGGCGCCAGGCCAGGAGTTATTTCCCACTTAATAGCTTCTCCATTGTTCCTGAAGGATGTTGGCTATTGCTTATGATAGCACCTTATCTTTGCCATTGTTTTATTTCCTGTTCGTTTCCTGTTACAACTTCCTTTGACTTAAGTCTGTAGAATCAAAGAAGAGAATATCACAGGTAAACTGAGGCACGCATATTTACAAATAATACACATAACTCCCTCATTCTGCACAACCGCCCTTTAGCTCTTTGGGCAGGAATCACCACTACCAATGAATTTGTAGGTGGAAGGATCATCAAAAAAAAGATGACACCAGAAGGCAGCTCCATATAGTTTGCTTTTTTAGTAACTGCCAGTCCTGATGCTCGGTTTAATCAGGTATTTTATGCCAGCTGTAATAAACTTCCTAGAATTCACTAGGTAATATTACTCCTAGAGGATGAACTCAAAATACTGAAAACTAAGTGTAGTTTCCTCTTGTTACCAAAGGGACGTTTAAGGTAGCAGACATTCTTTCTGCAACCTGGAACATATATTCTACAAGGAGAGGAATAAGATGATGAACCCACGTTCTTATGTGGAAAAGTTTGAACATCTGGATCTGGATCTATAGTCAGAGGTTCAATAGGCTCTTCTATTGCTCTACTTCAGACAATGTGCTTGAGACAAATCTCTTGGTCCCTAGCAAGTGTAACAGTTCTGGTGTAGGACATTTCCCTTGAAACCTTTTGGGAGAAGGTTTCCTTTGTGGCTGTCTTTCTTCAGCCCTTTTAAATTCAGGATAATATCTATAGGGAAGGCCAATATGGCCACATTGCCCATGGTGGTACGTTCCAGTTCTGCCAGTATCCAGTAGGGAATTCCCTATTATAGCCTATAGTGAGGGAAGGTGATCTCATGGTCAGAAAGGCTGGAACCAAGAGTCTAGGTAATACTCTCCAGGAGGGATAGGGTAAGGAAAGGTATTAGTTCAGGGTGAAGATGATCTATATGAAGCAATAAGAGGGCTAAAGACCTTCCACCAAACTTCCATACACATATACACCAGAAGAAGGAAAAGTGGCAGGGTAAGAAACATGCCTCTTGAACCATGTCTTATCTTTAATTCTCACATATCAGAACCAAGGAGCTGTGCAGGGTACTAAAATCCTTAATCAAAAAAACTCAAAACTAACTAAACTAAAGACGGTGATGGCACAGGGAACGATCCATTCTAATGAATCTGGATTCAAGAACCTAAAAGAGGGTTCCTAGTTCACCTGCTATCACAGTTGGCAGGAACTGAGGCAGCTGGCATGCCTCACCTTCTTTTGTAGCTCCCACCCTCCGAATGCCCAGAGTCATGAGAAGAGAGGCAGAGTGCACAGCAGCATTCCAGCAGACACTGCTACTAGAAGGTTCCCTCAGACCAAGCCACAGTCTTGGCACATCTCGAGTATGAATGTGCAGAGGCCACTTGAAAAAGAAAAAAACAGTTACTCACCTTCTCGTAACACTTGTTCTTCGAGATGTGTTGTTCATGTCCATTCCAATCAGGTGTGCGCGTGCACACGTGCACAGTGGTCAGAAGATTTTTTGCATAGTCTGGACGCCCCCGGAGTCGCACCTTCATGGTGCTCAATATAGAGCCCTGGCAACCCGCCACCCCTTTAGTTCCTTCTCGCTGGCTACTCAAACAGAGGGAAAGGAGGGTGGGTATTGGAACAGACAACAACACATCTCAAACAACAGTTACGAGAAGATGAGTAATCGTTTTTTCTTCTTCGAGTGCTTGTGCATGTCCATTCCAATCAGGTGACTCTCAAGCCCAAGTTCAGAAGGCAGGGTCGGAGTTGTCCACTGGCTGGAGTACTGCTCGTCCGAAGGCCGCATCATCTCTGGCCTGCTGGGTAATCGCATAATGCGTGGTGAAAGTGAGTATGAAGGACCGTGTCGCCGCACTACAGATTTCCTGGGTGGGAACCTAAGCCAGGAACGCTGTAGATGAAGCCTGCACTCTGGTGGAGTGTGCAGTGATCGGAGGTGCAGAAATACCTGCTAGGCTGTAGCACTCACGAATACAGGACATTATTCATGAGGAGATGCATTGGGATGACAAAGGTTGACCTTTCATCCTGTCTGCCACTCCCACAAATAACTGGATCGATTTTCTGAACAGTTTCATTCTCTCAATGTAAAAGGCCAGTGCCCTGTGGACATCCAGAGAGAGTAGTCTCTGCTCCCTGCTGCTGGAATGTGGTTTAGGGTAGAATACTAGGAGAAAGATGTCCTGGTTGATGTGAAACTGCGACACAACCTTCGGGAGTAAAGCAGAATGAGACCTGAGCTGAACCTTGTCCTTATAGGACACGGTGTAGGGAGGGTCTGATGTTAGGTCCCTGAGCTCAGACATTCTTCTGGCTGAGGTTGCTACCATGAACGCCACCTTGTAAGAGAGGTAGAGCAGGGAGCACGGTTCAAAGGTGGACCCCCATGAGCCTAGAAAGGACCAAGTTGAGGTCCCAGGCAGGGACAGGCTGACTGACATTAGGGTATAGCCTGTCGAGCCCTTTTAGGAATCAGCTGACCACGGTGCTAGCAAACACAAAGCGGCCCTGCGCGCCCAGGTGGAAGGCCGACACAGCAGCTAATTGCACCCTTATCAAAGACAACAAGAGTCCCTCCTGCTTCTGATGGAGGAAGTAGTCCACAATGAATGGCACTGAAGCTAGCATAGGCTCCAACCAGATTGAAAAATCTCTTCCACTTGACAAGGTATGTGGCTTCCGTAAAAGGTTTCCTTCTGCTAAGGAGAACCTGTCTAACCTGGTCTGAACAGGAAAGCTCCAACGGATTTAACCATGGAGCTTCCACGACTTTAGAGGAAGAAACTGGAGGTTCAGGTATTGGAGACGTCCATGATCTTGTGCGAGAAGGTCCGGGAAGACTGGCAAGGTAATTGGGACTCCCACAGAATGTCTAGGAGAGATGTGTACCAGTGCTGATGGGGCCAGGGTAGTGCTATCAGTATGACCTGAGCTCGATCTCTGCAGATCTTGAGAAGCACCTTGTGAACGAGTGGTATGGGTGGAAAGACGTATAAGAGAGAACCTCCCCAATGGAGGAGGAACGAATCCGTGCTGGAGCCTGGGCTGTGATTCTGGAAGGAGCAGAAAAGCTGGCACTTCCTGTTGCGTCGCGTGGCAAAAAGGCCTACCTGGGGAAAACCTCACCTCTGGAAGATTGAAATTGTGACGTCCGGGCGAAGGGACCACTTGTGGCTGTGAAACAACCTGCTGCGGTGGTCTGCCAGCATGTTCTGTATCCCGGGGAAGTATGATGCCTGCAGGTGTATTGAATGTTCTACACAGAAGTCCCAAAGCATGAGGGCTTCCTGGCACAGGGGAGGGGAGTGTGTATCCCCGTTTGCTGATATAGAACATTGCTGTTGTATTGTCAGTCATGATTGATACACATTGTCCGGTTAGGTAAGGACAGAAGGTCTGACTTGCTAGGCACATCGCTCTCAGCTCTCTGACATTGATGTGGAGACCCAGATCTGCTTAAGGCCAGAGGCCTGGAGTCTTGCAGTCTCCCAGATGAGCTCCCCAGCCGAAGCCTGACGTATCCGTCACCAGTGACAGAGACAGCTGTGGGGTGGTAAAGAGAACCCTTGAGCACACTTCCTGAGGGTCGATCCACCATAGGGGGGAGTTGAGGACCAAGCGAGGCAGGGTCACAATCCTGTCCAAGCTGTCCCGGGCTGGGCGATACACTGATGCGAGCCACAACTGAAGCGGTCGAAGCGCGAGTCTGGCATGCTGCACCACATAGGTACAGACAGCCATGTGTCCAAGAAGTTTCAGGCAGTTCCTTGCTGTAGTGGTGGGGAACTGAGGCCTCGAATTATATCGTTCAGGGCCTGAAACCTTGCGTCCGGCAGGTATGCCCTGGCTTGGGTCGAGTCCAGTTCTGCCCCTATGAACTCTATCCTCTAGACGGGAGACAGAGTCAATTTTGCTTTGTTTAGAAGTAGACCCAGGCTGTTGAAGGTGGCTCTGATCAATCTGATCTGAGCTTTCACTTGGATCCTGGAGCGGCCTTTGATCAGCCAGTTGTTAAGGAATGGAAATACCTGTACCTGGTGCCTTTGCAATAAACGCGACGACGGCTGCTGACAGGCCGAACGGGAGGATGGTAAATTGGTAGTGAGTACTGTTGACCACAAATCTGAGGTACTTCCTGTGGGGCTGAGAGATTGCGATATGAAAATATGCGTCCTTCAAGTCGAGGGCAGCATACCAGTCTGCTGGATCTAGCGAGGTGATGATGGAGGCCCAGGAAACCATGCAGAACCAGAGTTTCTTCATGAACTTGTTACATTCTCACAGGTCCAGGATAGGTCTGAGGCCGCCTTTGGCTTTAGGTATTAGGAATACCGGGAATAAAAGCCCTCGCCCCTGTGTCCTTGAGGAACCTCCTCCACTGCCCCTAGTGATAGGAGCAACTGCACCTCCTGGAGCTGCTCGTGAGAAGGGTCCCTGAAGAGGGATGGAGAAGGAGGGCGGAAAGGCGGGAGGGCATAGAATTGGATGGAGTATCCCTTCTCTACCATGCGGAGCATCCAGAGGTCCAAAGTGATACGAGACCATTCATGGCAGAAAGGGGACAGTTGGGAGGAAAAGGTAAGGTGGGGTAGATCCAGTCTCTGATCTGGTGCGCCATCCTCGACCGCACCTTCAAAAGGCCGCTTTAGGGCCAGAAGGCGGTTTGGGTTGGCCAGAGCCCTGGCCTGAAGATGGGTGTTGTTTCCTTCGGCCACTCCTGATCCACCTCCGAGAACCGTCCTGGCGGTTCTGCTGATGGAATCTTGGAGGAGGTTGCGGTCTGAAGTGTCTCCACTGTGTGGCGGGAGTGTGCAGGCCCAAAGACTTGAGAGTGACCCATGAATCTTTCAGATTGTGTAGCCTCTTGTCTGTCTTCTCAGAAAAAAGCATCAGACCCTCAAATGGGAGGTGCTGAATAGTTTGTTGGACCTCATAAGGGAGCCCTGAGATTTGGAGCCAGGAGCCCCTTCTCATGGCCACCCCAGTAGTCATGACCCTAGTGGTGGCATCTGCACCATCCAATACGGCCTGGAGGGAAGCCCGGGAGACTAGCTTCCCCTCCTCCATCAAGGCCGAGAACTTGGTTCAGGAGTCTGAAGGGAGGCGCTCCATAAATTCGGCCATCGCTGCACAGGTGCTGTAAGAGTACCTGCTGACGATGGCCTGCTGGTTCGAAAAATAGAGCTGCAGTCCCCCTGTAGACTAGACCTCTCCCCCGACAAGATCTAGTCACTTAGCCTCCCTGTTTTTTTGGGGAGGGTACTTAGAAACCCTCCTCTCATGCTGGTTAGCAGCATCCACAACAAGAGAGTCGGGAGGTGGGTGGGAATACAAATGTTCATACCTTTTGGAGGGCACGAAATAACATCTCTCATTGTGCTTGGCAGTGGATGGCAAGGAAACTGGGATCTGCCACAGGGTCTTGGTGGTGTTCACAATGGTTTTAATGAATGGAAGGGCAATATCGGAAGGTCCTGAGGGGGCTAGGATATCCACCATAGGATCAGCCTCCTCAACTACCTCCTCAGCCTTAATGCCCAGACCCTGAGCAACCCTTTGTAAGCAACTTCTGCAGCACCCTGTTGTCCTCAAGTGTCGGGGCTACGGCTGTGCCCACCAATGCCTTGTCTGGCAACGATGAGGAGGAAACACTTATAAGAAGCAGATGCTCCCTGCCATCCACTCCCAGGGAGTCCCACGACTCTCAGAGCAGTATAGGTGCCGATAGAGTGCTTGCTGGTGCCGGGGCTGTCGACGCCGAACCCAGTGTTGGCCCAGCCATCAGCAATACCGGTGGAACCATTGATGGAACCGGTGCCAAACCCGTCTGCACTGACGAAAGTGGCAGGCCCATCGCCGGCATTGGTGCCAGGATGGTGAGTGCCTGTGCCATAGTTGGCGTCGAGATCAGTGCCAGCACCAAAGTTGGACGAATCAGTGCCTGCAACGGTGCCGCAGCTGGAGGTGTTGGCGTGTGGGCAGGTGCCGAGGCAAGCTGCACAGCTGATGGCAGGACAAAGGTGATTGAGGCCACAGGAGATGACGCGGTGCCCTTGATTCCCTCCCTGGCTTTGGTGAAAGGGCAAGGGGGTCCAGAATGGTTACTGTGATAGATTCTGCCACTGTAATGGACACGCTTGGGGCTCTCTCCTGTCTCTCCATGACCTCGATCTTTGCCTCCTACTCCTCCTAGATCGGTAGGAGAGACTGAAGACCATGGAGGAGCCGAGTCTCAATGCCTTGAGAGTCGAGAGCTTGGGGAGTGAGTAGGTTCTCTGTCTGAGTGGGCCGGTGCAGAAGGACATCGAGTGGGGGAGTACCTGGACATCATTGCTGGCTTCCTTCTTGACTGCACCTGGGGGTAGGGTGGGACCGCCAATGCTGAAGGTTTCTCCCTCCTCGAGGGCGAGAACAGTGCTGTAAGGTGCAGCAGCTTCGAAAGCTTCCGGCATCGAAGGGAGCTGTAGCTGCTGGCCCGTAGGGACTGGTGACCATGGGGAGCGCAGACTCAACTGCCTCGCCTGGGCAGGAGTCGACACGGCCCCAGTAGGGGATCCGGAGCTGTGGCCAGCTGGGGGGGGGTCTCACTTTTCTGGATTTAGCCGGAGCTGACCGACTGTCCAGCTTCTTTTTCTTCTGAGGCACCGTCGAGTGGAATCGGTGCCTGCTCTCTGCCGGGCCTTGGGAGGTGCCGTGCCTGTGCCGAGCATCCTGGGCCGAATCTTTTCTCAGCGCCAAGCTTGAGGATGGTGCTGGGGCGCTCTGCGTCAAGGAGGTTGTGTTAGGGGCCGGGTCCCCTCAGCCCGGGTCCAAATAGGGGCACAGAGCTTCCTCCATGAGGATCACTTTAAGCCGCTGTTCCCTTTCTTTAAGAGTTCTAGGGCGGAACTCGTGGCAGATCTTATGGTGATCCTTTTGGTGACTCTCCCCTAGACAACGTAAGCATGAAGAGTGTGGATTGCACTTCACGCAGGCCACACAGTTTTTAAACCCCAGGGATCGCGGCATACTACGGCTCCGGGAAGTCGAAATGGGGGGGGGGAAACCTCCAAGAACTCTAATTACTAACAAAATTAAGGTAAACTATATACAAAGAACTGTACAATGTGTTGCTAAGCATGGACTACGGGAAATTCCAGCCAACCATCACTGGCAGTAAGAAGGAACTGAAGGGATGGTGGGTCGGCAGGTCTTTATATTGAGCGCCATATAAAGGCACGACTCCAGGAGGCACCCAGACTGATCCAATGGATGCTGCTATGGGAAAAATCTTCTGGCCACTGTGCACGTGTGTGCACACACACCTGATTGGAATGGACATAAACAAGCACTCGAAGAAGAATTAGGCATTACATTGTACCCTGAAGGTGACTATATTCGGAATCTGTTGGGCTGCCAAAGGCAATGGATAATCTGTATAATTATTTACATTTTAGGGCAATATGCAATTTAAAACAGTTTCTGCTCTGCAATTTGACATACAAGCCTTAGTAAACTAGAAATAAGGCACAGGATTTAGAGTTCTTAATAAAATATTTTAAATAAACAACAGAAAATAGAACATACAGCATTATGGTAAGTTGTCAGGGTATAGTATGTTGGATACATCAGTAAAGATACAAACACGTTACTACTGCAAAAATTGAGAAAAAAAATGGGAAAAACTGTTATCCAGTAAAAAAAAGTCAAAACAGTTGAATAAACCAATCAGCATGAAAACTACCAATTACTAAAAATTAAAGTCCTTAACAAATCCCTTCAAGCCTCTACATACTTCATCCTGTTTATGTCTTTGATTTAATTTCATTCTATTTGCTTATTTGCTTCCTTATTTGCTCCTTATGCTTTTTACCAAATACACCTCTACCTCGATATATAATGCTGTCCTCGTTAGCCAAAAAATCTTACCGTGTTATAAGTGAAACTACGTTCTATCAAACTTGCTTTGATCTGCCAGAGTGCGCAGCCTCCCCCCCAGAGCACTGCTTTACCGTGTTATATCCGAATTCGTGTTATATCGGGGTAGAGGTGTGCCTTGCTTTATTGATCCCTACACTTAGTTTTTGCTTTCTTGACTTTGTACCGTCTCTTATGTTACCACTTACACTTGGAAAAATATCTCACTTTCTTTCCAATAAACACCATCCTTCTATTTAGTAATCTCCTCAAAACTCCCCTCAGGAATCAATCATTCCTTGTTATCCATATAATCTCTCCTCACTCTCCCCTTCCTTCCCTGGTCCCTACAGCTTTTCCACATTTAGACACTCACGAGTATCACTGGGCTGGGACAATCTTTTTAAACGTTTTTAAATTTAGCCTCTTTTTTGGGGCTACTCCTTTTCATACCAGATATTATTTATTCCAGTAAACGTTTTTTTTAATTGTTTTAGCCACACAAAGTACAAAATAGACAAACTTTGAATTACAAAGCTTAAACTACAAAGATTTCTTTTGATTGCTGCTGTTCTTGCTACTCACTTCTCTCTCTCAAAAAATCTCATAATGGGCATATAACTCCATAACTCACATAGTTAAAACAGTTTACTAGCATTTGGGGATTAAGAAACTAAGAAGAGATTCATATCGATTAATTTGGGGAACAATAAGAGTAGGTTTAATATGAACGTCTCTGTGCTCCAAATTGTTCTTCACTTCTCTACTATTCAGGTTAACAGTAACTGAAAAGAACAATTAAGTGAAGCAATAAATAAAATATTTCATACAAAGGTAATTGTGTTCCTATTTCTTTTACCCCATTAGTAAACTATCTTTAAAAAACTGGTCCAATATCAGATTACATTAGTACCATAAAAACAAATTGTTTAAGAAGCAGTGCAAACATTCACTTACCCTGCAACAGTTCAGCTCCTCTGCTGTCAGTATGATTGTTCCACATTTCTTCCCAGGAATTCCTCTGAAAACAAACAGCAAATATATGCCTCAGAATGATTTAATACCATTTAGCGAAAACTTCCCATGCCAGCAGCCAAAATTCCACAGACATGATTTTAAGTATCTTATCATAAAGGAAACCATAAATAGTTTGTATTTCATGGCCAGGAGGTACAAAGCCATAAATTAATATCCTCCATGAGACAGGCTACAGCTAACTCAAGCTGAATACTAGAATGTGCCATTGCTAGTCAGACTGCTGAAAGAGGATTCGGTTGTCTTGTATTTAAATAGTATAATTTTTACCTTGAAACACAAGTGTTTGTCTCCAACTGTGCTGTGCAAGGATTGGGGTTAAAGACAATGAATAGGGCTCAAAAAAGTGAGAGAGTATCTTGGGAATGTGGTAAATGGAAAGTTATTTATTTGATAAAATAATTAGTTTAGAGCTACAAATTAGAGAAAAGATAGCAAAAATCTTAATATGGGATAGAATGGCCATTTCAACTCTTCCACCAGGTGTGCTAAAAAAAGAGCTGCTGAGAAGTTGGAAAAAACTGCAATTTAACAGTTCTTAAAAGGTGTACTGTTTCTTGAGGAATTTGTTCGAACAAAACTCCAAAAACAATTTGGAAGATAATGAAACGTCTTTATTTTGTGATGTCTTACTACAAAGTGTTTAGTTATGTATAACTGCTACCATTATGTTAGCAGAAGTAGCTATAAAATAACTTTTAATGCAACAAACTAAAAAATTAGCAAGAGAGGAAATAATTAGGGCTGTCAAGTGATTAAAAAAATTAATTGCAATTAATCGCGCTGTTAATAATAGAATACCATTTATTTAAATATTTTTGGATGTTTTCTACATTTTCAAATATATTGATTTCAATTACAACACAGAATACAGAATATACAGTGCTCACTTTCCATTATAAATATTTTCACTGTAAAAAAAACCAAAATAAATAGTATATTTCAATTAACCTAAGTACTGTAGTGCAATCTCTTTATCATGAAAGTTGAACGTACAAATATATAATTATGTACAAAAAACAAACTGCATTCAAAAATAAAACAATGTAAAAAAACTTTAGAGCCTGCAAGTTCACTCAGTCCTACTTCTTTGTTCAGCCAATCACTCAAACAAGTTTGTTTACATTTGCGGGAGATAAACGCTGCCCACTTCTATTTTACAATATTACCTGAAAGTGAGAACAGCCGTTCGCATGGCACTGTCGTAGTCGGCGTCGCAAGATATTTACATGCCAGATGCACTAAAGATTCATATGTCCCTTCATGCTTCAAACACCATTCCAGAGGACATGCATCCATGCGGATGACGAGTTCTATTTGATACTGATCCAAAGCAGTACAGATCAACACATGTTCATTTTAATAATCTGAGTCAGATGCCACCAGCAGAAGACTGATTTTCTTTTTTGGTGGTTCAGGTTCTATAGTTTCCACAATGGAGTGTTGCTCTTTTAAAACTTCCGAAAGCATGCGCCACATCTCATCCCTCTCAGATTTTGGAAGGCACTACAGCTTTTTAAACCTACGGTCGAGTGCAATAGCTATCTTTAGAAATCTCACATTGGTACCTTCTTCGCATTTTCTCAAATCTGCAGTGAAAATGTTCTTAAAATGAACAGGTTCTGGGTCATCATCCAAGACTGCTAAAACATGAACTATATGGCAGAATGTGGGTAAAACAGAACAGGAGTCATAATTCTCCCCCACAGAGTTGAGTCACAAATTTAATTAAATGCATTAATTTTCTTCATGAGCATCGTCAGGATGGAAGCATGTCCTCTGGAATGATGGCCGAAGCATGAAGGGGCATATGAATGTTAGCATATCTGGCAGGTAAATACCTTGCAATGCCTACTACAAAACTTGTTTCTCTGAGTGACTGGCTGAACAAGTAGGACTGAGTGGACTTGTAGGCTCTAAAGTTTTACATTGTTTTGTTTTTGAGTGCAGTTATGTAACAAAAAAAATCTACATTTGTAAGTTGCACTTTCACAATAAAGAGATTGAACTACAGTATTTGTATGAGTTGAATTGAAAAATACTATTTCTTTTACCATTTTTATAGTGCAAATATTTGTAATCAAAAATAATATAAAGTGAGCACTGTACACTTTGTATTCTGTGTTGTAATTGAAATCAATATATTTGAAATTGTAGAAAAACATCCACAAATATTAATAATTTTCAATTGGTATCCTATTATTTAACAGTACGATTAAAACTACAATTAATCAGGATGAATTTTGAGTTAATCGCGTGAGTTAACTGCGATTAATCGACAACCCTAGAAATAATATATTGTTTTTATGGCGGAAAAGGTACAGAATAGATTCTTATACCAGAGAACTACATTAATTAAGAATATAAAGGACAGACATCTTGTCTGACAGAAGCCAGTGCAGGATGGTTCAGAGGTAGGTGTAAATACTCAACATTCACTTATTTGCACAATATTATCCCATACATGGATAATTTCTTTCCGACTCCTGCCTGTGATCAGTTTATACTATAAAACATGAGCCTTAATAGTCACTGTTGTAATGTTATTCAAACCAATAAATCTCAAGTGTCTCCTCCTTGTGGAGCGGAGAGTGAAGATGTGGCAAAAAGTGCATTGAGGTACTAAGTCTCACCCAGACACAGAAGGCAATGGATGTGGGTATCAATCTCTGGTCTGATTGCCAAACCTCTTGAAGCCCTTAAGGTGCCAGAGGGACAAGTAAACTATTGTATACTACTCTATGCAAACTACTTACAATAAGATCTTAAGATAGACTTAAGGAAAAACCTAGTCTTGAGGACACAAATAAAAGTCTCATTTGCTCTTCGCAATGTGGCAGAGGAAATGAGGCAGCTGGGAGGTAAATTCTCTTACCAGAGTACAGCAATGACATCACCTTTGCATGGGAACTGTCATGCATTTCCAATTGATTCAAAGCTTTTCAAGTTCTGTAGATTAAATATAGTGCTTGTGATATCAATTAATGGAAACCCCTATAATTTGCCATTTTACGGAAAAGGTAATTTAGAAATGTCTTACAATGTTAAACTTTGATTGGAACCAGTTTTCATAACCCTCTCCTGTAAAACCAAGCTCTCCAGGCAGCCTGAGTCTAACTAAACAGGTTTTGAAGGAAAGGAAATTTTTAAAAAGTAATCCTTGAAATACACACAGACCTTAAAATGTCTTTTCGTACTATGACACAATATTTTAGGCTTGATACTTCAATATTTTTTGTAGGACAAGTAGTTCTTTATTCTAATGAAAAATTGGAAATCTGCCCTTTCTGGTGCATCACACAATAACCAATTCTAGCCGTATTGGCTCAAGGATGCATCTGATCTTAAATTTGTCATCAATCCAAGGCTGAAAATTGCCCATCCTGGGCTGTATATCACTGTATTTTGGAGTGTGGATTCCACATTTGAGGGAAAAAGGAATAATTCTCTCTGGCACAGGAAAAACAAACACACACACACACACACACACACACACTTACTTTTAGTTATATAATTGTACCAGTTTAAAAAACAACATTAATATAAAAATGTTTTAGTCAAAATTAATTAGCTCTTTGTAAAGTCACAAATTATTTCACTAATCAAGTTTTCATTAATCAAGTTAATTCTCTCTAAAATGATTTTAATGCTTTTTTTTTTTACTTGCTGTTAATAAATTTGTCACATCATAAACAAAGTCTGAATTAAAATTAAGGATTTGTTCATAGATTTTGAACTCTATCAAGAAATCAAACCGTTCCTTTTAAAAAAAGTCATCCTAATGAAATCAGATTTTTTTTTAAACTACCAAAAGTAGAACAAAAATGACATATATATTTAAATTAATTCAGGGAAGCTAAAACAAGATGCTTATTGTAATGCCATGGAATAATAATCTGATATATTGATTTTTACACCAGAGCAGCAATTTCATACAACAATCTCTTACTGTATATATTTACTATCATATCTAATAAGTAGCAAAAGGGCTCTGACTCTTGGAATATATCATCTTGCAGGATTCTCACTCCTGGGTTTCAGCATCTAAGTCTGATATAGGTGAAACTGCCTGAAAGTACTATGATCTCTTAAGGGTGTGAGCCAACCTCTCCTCCATACACTTCTTACCTGCACCTACAGCAACTGGCTTGAATGTTACAATTAGTTTGTGACTGACCTCCCTCAAATTAAGCCAATCACCATTTATTTGGAAAAATCAGGCCTCAAAAGCAGAAATAATAAACTCAGTACATGTACATACATAACATAACCAGTAACAAACAAACACCACACTCCAAACTCTGAGGGGCGATGGGAGAGTGAGAATCTTGCAAGATGATATCTCTAATGAAACAGAATGGAATCTTAGGCTTGGTCTACACTAAACCCCCAAATCGAACTAAGATATGCAACTTCAGCTACGTGAATAACGTAGCTGAAGTTCGAAGTACCTTAGTTCGAACTTACCTCGGTCCACACGCGGCAGGCAGGCTCCCCCGTCGACTCCGCGGTACTCCTCTTGCCGAGCTGGAGTACCGCAGTCGACGGCGAGCACTTCCGGGTTCGACTTATCGCGTCCAGACAAGACGCGATAAGTCGAACCCAGAAGTTCGATTGCCAGCCGCCGAACTAGCGGCGGGGTATAGACGTACCCTAAGTAGTTTTCTGTCCTCTGAAGGTATCATCTGTGCAGAATTCTTACTCTTGGAAAGCAATGAGCTCAAAGATGTCCAAAGGAAAACATTATATAGTAACTACTAAAACGGTTGAAAGAACAAAGACAAATACCATCAAGGAACAAGGTTTATGTTCTTTTCTTTTATTTATTTATTAAATAAAAGAGGTAAAAGTTACCTCCCATACACATTAGCCTTCACCAATAAAAAGCTGGGAAGATGCAGAACATGACCCAACAACCACAAAAACCATTCCAAAAATCTTATCAACTCAATGGAGGTACATGCCGAAGAAACAAAAATTCCAGAAAGTGGGAGTGACTAGACTCTCATGCCATGGAAAAAGAACTACAGAACTGCAAGAAACAGCAGAACACTCTGTATGGTATTCAAGTGTGGTTAGAGAACTGGTGCACTCTCCCTTTAAGACAGGCATGGGGAATGACTCTCTTGTATTGGCCACCTCTGAGACAGACAGCAAGAGCAAGACAGCAGGCAGGGGCGGCTCCAGGCACCAGCGCAGCATGCCTCCGGCGGCATGCCTGCGGGAGGTCCACTGGTCCCACGGCTTCAGCAGCAATTCGGCGGCGGGTACACTGAAGGCACGGGTCCGGCAGATCACCCACAGAAACGCCGCTGAATCCGCGGACCGCCTGACTGCCGTGCTTGGGGCGGCAAAAAACACAGAGCCGCACCTGACAGCAGGTATGCCAATGCAATGACCTAGGCTGCTAAGGCCAGAATATGAATTTGTATATAAATGCTCCTGTAAATAAACCCTGTTTAGTCTATCCTATCCTGTGTGGATCTCCATTCTTGTGAGCAGTTTGAGTGAAGACAGTACAGAGTCTTTGGAGATGGAGTACAAGTATTACTGTCCAGTTATCTGTCCAGCTCTACTAATTTTTCAGATTGGCCTACAAACTTAAAAAAAAATAAGAAAAAATATTTTCTGTTTTGAAAATGTTTGGAATTTGTCAGCAAATTGGAAGTCTGTTTCAGGCCAACAAATGTGTGCGTGTAGCTCAGTGGTTAGGGCACTTCCTGGGATGTGGGAGACCCAGGTTTGAATCCCCTCTCTTTAGCAAGACTTGAAACTCAGGTCCATTAGGTCTTCCCCCTGACAGGTGGGCATTTTAACTATCAGACTAAAGGCTATTTTGCTCAGTCTCTCCTGGTTAAACTGTTCACTGGAACAGAGAGAAGAAGAAGAAGTTACTCACCTTGTGCAGTAACGATGGTTCTTCGAGATGTGTGTCCCTGTGGGTTCTCCACTCTAGGTGTCGGTGCGTCGCTGTGCTGAAGATTTCTCGCAGCACTATTCGGTCGGGGGAAGGGCGCACACAGGAGTCGTCTCGTACAGCCATTGGAACCTCCTGTAGCATGCACATCCCCCACCATCCCCTCCGTTCCTTCTCTACCACAGAGCTCGGCTGTGTGAACTCCGAAGTAGAGGGGAGGAGGGTGGGTAGTGAAGCACCAACAGGGGGACACATCTTCAAGAACCATCATTACTGCACAAGAAGAGTAACTTCTTCCTTTTCGAGTGGTGTCCCTGTGGGTGCGCCACTCTAGATGCTTGTAGAGCAGTACCACACCAGAGGTGGTAGGGGTTCAGAGTTATGTATAAGTGTGTGATGAGAGTACTGTGAGGTCAACGACAGAGTCTGAGACAAGGCCTTAGGTGATAGTGTAATGCTTTGCAAAAGTGTGCTCCAATGTCCAGGTTGCAGCTCTACAAGAGGACATTGTTCAAGAATACAATCGATGTTGCCATGGCTCGCATTGAGTGCGATCTGATGCCCACAGGGGGTTTTTTGTGATGCAGGTGGTAGCAAGTTTGAATACAGGCAGAGACCCATTTGGAGAGTCTCTGGGTAGATATTGTAGAGCCCTTGGAGCGCTCTGCTGTAGAGACAATAGTCTTGGTGACTTACAAAATGGTTTAGTTTTGTCCAAGTAGAAGGCTACAGCCCATCTGACATCAACCATATGCAACGTTGCTTCTCAAGAGTTGTTATGTGGCTTGGGATAGAAGGCAGGTAAGTGTATGGTTTGGTTAATATGAAAATTTGTAGCCACTTTAGGCAAGAATTTTGGGTGAGGATGTAACATGATTTTGTCTTTGGTAAATATAGTGTACAGTGGTTCAGCCATCAATGCTCCTATTTTGCTGACACATCTTGCAGACGTGATTGCCACTAGGAATGTGACTTTCGTTGATGTATGTAGGAGCGAGCAGGTTGCTAGAAGTTGGAACGGTGGTCTTGTGAGATATTTGAGCACAAGATTGAGATCCCATGGTGGTGCAGGTTGGCGTACTTCTGGGTACATGTTCTGTATACCTGCTAGAAAGCGCCGTGCAATCAGGTGAGCAAATATTGAAGCCTCTTCTATCTGTTTGTGGAGGGCCATGATGGCAGCCAGGTGTACTTTAATAGAACTTATGGCTAACCCCGGTCCTTAGGTTCTAGTAGGTAGTCTAGGATCATAGATAGAGGCGCCGTGGTCCTGTCCAGCTGTTTTTGCTGACACAAAAGGGAGAATCTTCTCCACTTGTGGCGTTAAGTATTTCTAGTCATGAGGTGATGGCTATTTACTAAGACCTGTTTTACTTTTTCTGAACACTTCAATTCCCCATGTTGGAACCAGGGAGGAGCCACGCTTTGAGATGGAGTTTCACTGGGTCTTGATGGAGCGTCCTGGGTGTTATGGGACAGGAGGTCCGTCCGGAAAGGCAGCCGTTGTGAGGCACAGACTGCTAGACGTGAGAGGTATGGAAACCAAGTCTGTCTGGGCCATGTGGGGACAATGAGAATGATGTATGCTCTGTCGAGTCACATCTTGCAGATGACCCTTGGGAGCAGTGGTATCGGCAGAAAGGTGTACTTGAGTGACGCGTTCCACGGGATGAGGAAGGCATCCCCTAACAATCCCAGTGCCAGGCCTGCCCTGGAGCAAAATAGTGGACATTTCTGATTTGTCGCTGAGGTGAAAAAGGTCAATTACGGGGTGACCCCATTTTTGGAATATTGTGCCTAGAACACTGTCGTGGATTTCCCACTAGTCTTCCTATGAGAAGTGCCTGCTGAGGTTGTCAGCTGCAATGTTTTGGCATCCTGGTAGGTATGATGCTGTGATGTTTATACTGTTGCAGATGCAGAAGTTCCATAAATTCATGGCTTCTACACATAGCTAGTGAGACCTGGCTCCTCCTTGGCGATTGATGTAAAACATGCACGCCACATTGTCGGTGAGAACAGAGATTGAGGTTTCTCGTATGAGTCGGAGGAAGTGTCGGTATGCATTGTGTACCACGCGGAGTTCCAGGAGATTGATATGTAGTCGGGTTTCCGTTGCAGACCACTTGCCTTGTACATTGTCGTGACCCAAGTGGGCGCCCCAACCTATCAGGGAGGCATCTGTTGTAATAATCACCGACGGGGGGGCTCTTGTTGAAAGGGAATCCCGGAGCATACATTCCCCAGCTGTGTCCACCATTGTAGGAAGAGGATAAATCTTGGTGGCAGTGTCACAAGTCTGTTGAGAGAGTCTTTGCTGGGTGCATAGACTGTGCTTAACCAATGCTGCAGGCAGTGCATATGAAGTCTGGCATACTTTACTACAAAAGTCGTAGCTGCCATATGTCCCAGAATCTGAAGCCATGTCCTCACTGAAGTTTGCAGGCAGATGGTCACCGTGGAAATAAGACTGGTCAATGTAGCGAATCCGTGGTTTGGAAATACAGCCTTGGCTTGTATGGAGTCTAGGTCGGCTCCGATAAACTCCAATCGCTGGGTTGGTTCCAGGGTGGATTTCTATTTGTTTATCTGTAGACCTAGCTGGTGAAACAGGTCTATTGTGGAGTTTTTGAGAACATGTGGGGAGCGGTGGACAGTCCAAAGGGAAGGACCCTGTATTGGTAGTTTTGGATCCTACTGTGAACCGCAGAAACCGTCTGTGGGCAGGATGTATTGTAATATGAAAGTATGCATCTTGGAGGTCAAGGGCTGCAAACCAGTCTCCCCCCCATCTAGCGCTGGGATTATTGTGGCCAGCGTGACCATTTTGAACCTGTGGTTGCGTACGAACCTGTTGGGTTTTCGGAGATCTAAGATTGGTCTCCATCCCCCTCCTTTCTTCTCTGGTCAGGAAATATTTGGAATAAAACCCCCTCAGTTGGTATTGATATGGTACTAGTTCTACGGCACCCAGCAGTAGGAGGTGGTCTACTTCCTGTTGCAGAAGGTGCTCATGAGAGTGGTTCCTGAAGAGGGATGGGGAAGGGAGGAGGGGAGGAGGCATGGCTGTGAAAGGAATGGTGTAGCCAGATTGTATGATTTCCAAAACCCATTGATCTGTGGTTATCGCAGCCCAGGCATGGTAAAATGGGCGTAGAACATAAGAACGGCCATACTGGGTCAGACCAAAAGATCCATCCAGCCCAGTATCCTGTCTACCGACAGTGGCCAATGCCAGGTGCCCCAGAGGGAGTGAACCTAACAGGTAATGATCAAGCGATCTCTCTCCTGCCGTCCATCTCTATCCTGTGACAAACAGGCTAGGGACACAATTCCTTACCCATCCTGGCTAATAGCCATTAATGGACTTAACCTCCATGAATTTATCTAGTTCTCTTTTAAACCCTGTTATAGTCCTAGCCTTCACAACCTCCTCAGGCAAGGAGTTCCACAGGTTGACTGTGCGCTGTGTGAAGAAGAACCAAAATTGTGGGATGGGGTAGCTGTTGGCACTAGAGGTGTGGGGAGGTTGTGCATACCCTCGACCAAGACTTCAAAATTGTGGCTTAGATGTAGATGGACGGGTGGACGAGGCCTAGTTCTGTGGAGTTTATGGAATTGCTGACTGAAGCACCGCTTTGCCAAATGCTGCATCGTTTCTGGCATGCTGGGTAATGACATAATGAGAAGTAAAAGTGTGGACCAAGGACCATGTTGCAGTTCTACAGATCTCCTATATCGGGATCTGGGCCAGGAAAGTCACCAAGGAAGCCTGAGCATTAGTGGAATGAACCTTCAGCGCGGGGGCAGGTATGTTTGCCAGATCGTAGCATTCTTGGATGATCCATGATGATATCCTTTGGGAGGACACTGGGAGGCCCTTCATCCTGTCCGCCATCACAAACAAACAGCTGTTTCACTTTATGAAACAGCTTTGTTCGCTCAATATAAAAAGCCAATGCATGCCAAACGTCCAGGGAGTGGAGCCTCTGCTCCTGGCTGTTAGGTGAGGCTTCGGGGAAAAAAACTGGGAGAA
Organism: Trachemys scripta elegans; assembly: GCF_013100865.1. Classification (NCBI taxonomy): domain Eukaryota; kingdom Metazoa; phylum Chordata; order Testudines; family Emydidae; genus Trachemys; species Trachemys scripta. The sequence goes on along the minus strand of NC_048298.1, from coordinate 29,087,371 downwards.
AGATGTCTTGGTTGGCATGAAAATGTAAGACGGCCTTAGGGAGAAAGGCCAGGTGCGGCCGAAGTTGCATCTTATCCTTGTAAAAGATGACATACGGAGTGTCAGACGTGAGGGCGTTGAGCTTGGACACCCTTCTAGCTGAAGTTATTGCGACCAGGAAAGCTACCTTCCATGATCGATAGAGCAGTGAGCATGTTGCCAATGGCTCGAATGGAGGCCCCATCTGCCTTGAAAGAACCAGATTAGTGTCCCAAGCAGGGTCGGTTGCCAATCCTGTGAGTACAGCCTATCCAGTCCTTTAAGAAAATGCAGCACCATCGGGTTAGCAAAGACTGAGTGGCCTGTCTCTCCTGGATGGAACATTGAAATGGTGGCCAGGTGAACCTTTATCAATGAGAGACAAACCTGCTGCTTCAAATTTAGCAGGTGGTCCAAGATAAAGGGTACCAAAGATTGCATTGGAGAGGTATGGCTCTGCAAACACCAAATTGAGAATCTCTTCCACTTGGCTAAGTAGGTAGCCCTGGTGGATGATTTCCTACTGCCAAAGAGTACCCTCCTAACATGATCTGAGCATGTGAGCTCTATCAGGTGTAACCATGCAGCTTCTAAGCTAAGAGGTGGAAAGATGTGAGATTTGGGATGCTGGAGCTGGCCAGAAAGCTGGGTGATCAGATCCGGAACTAAAGTTGGGTGATTGGGGTGTCCACTAATCACTCCAGCAGCATGGTGTACCAATGCTGGCAGGGCCAGGCTAGCACCATCAGTATCACTGATTCTGCGGATCTTGAGGAGAACCTTGTGAATGAGCGGGGTAGGTGGGAACGGCCTTCCATGGAAGGAGAAACCTGTGTGCCAGTGAATTAAATTAATAAATAAATTAATTAAATTAAATTTAAATTATTTAATTTAATTTAGTGAGCCCAGACTGTGATTCAGGAAGGAGCAGAACTGCAGGCACTTCCTGTTGCTCTTTGTGGCAAAAAAGAGATTTGGGGAACTCCCCACCATTGGAAAATGTTGTTTACCACATCCAGGTGAATGGACCACTTGTGATTGTGAAAAGATCTGTTGAGATGATCCTCTAGCTCATTTTGCGATCCAGGGAGTTAGGAATCCTCCAGGAGTATCGAGTGGGCTATGCAGAAGTCCCAGAGCTTGAGGGTTTCCTGACATAGTGGAGAGGAGCGTGCTCCGCCCTGTCTGTTTATATAAAACGTTGTTGTATTGTCTGTCAGCACTGATACGCATCTGCCTTCCAAATGAGCCTACAAGTTTTGACACACCAGACGAACTGCACATCAGTATCAGGGAACTGAGAGTAGAAACAGCTTTGCTGGAGACCAGAGGACCTGAGTTCTGTGCTCTCTGAAATGTGCTCTCCATCCTACTGCTGATGTGTCAGTAACCAGACACAGCAACGAGTGCTGTTTGGAGAAAGGGACCCCTGTGCACGCCATTCGCAGATCGAGTCACCACTGAAGAGTCTCGAGAACCTGTAGTGAGAATGTGACTACTTTGACCAGTCAATACACTGATGCTAGCCAGACCTGGAGAGGTCTGAGTCTTTGTGACAATGCGGTTCTGGCGGAACCCAACTGAGAGCGCCAACTCAGGACAAATTGCTAAAATAGGGCAGTTACAGCCCAAGGCTGGGGTTTTTTCCACCTCTAAGGCAAACCAAACCAGCCAGACTAGGAGGACTTCGGTCTCACCCCCTGGCTAACCGCAAGTCTCACAAGCAATCTCCTTAGACACTCCAGTTTCCCAGTACTCCCACCAGTGCCACTCGTTATGGGGACAAATGGTTATGAAGACCAATACCCCAGTAAAAGAAAAAAAAGGTTCTCCTGATCCCAAAGGACCAAGCCCCAGACCCAGGTCAATATACAAATCAGGTATTACCCACAAATCACGCTGCTGCCAATCCTTTAGAATCTAAAATCTAAAGGTTTATTCGTAAAAGGAAAAAGATAGAGATGAGAGTTAGGATTGGTTAAATGGAATCAATTACATACAGTAATGGCAAAGTTCTTGGTTCAGGCTTGCAGCAGCGATGGAATAAACTGCAGGTTCAAATCAAGTCTCTGGAATACATCCCCCGCTGGGATGGGTCCTCAGTCCTTTGTTCAAAGCTTCAGCTTGTAGCAAAGTTCCTCCAGAGGTGAGAAGCAGGATTGAAGACGAGATGGAGATGAGGCATCAGCCTTATATAGTCTTTTCCAGGTGTAAGAAACAGCAAAATGGAGTCTGGAGTCACATGGGCCAGTCCCTGCATACTTTGCTGAGTTACAAGGCGTATCTGCCTTCTCTCAATGGGTCCATTGTATAGCTGATGGTCCTTAATGGGCCATCAAGCAGGCTAGGCAGAGCTAATCTCAGCTTGTCTGGGATGTCACCCAGAAGCATAGCATAGGTTTGCCATACAGACAGTATAGAGCCAATATTCGCCATACAGACAGTATAGAGCCAATATTCATAACTTCAACTACAAAACTGATACACACATATAGACAGCATAATCATAACCAGTAAACCATAACCTTGTCCTAGACACCCCATTTGACCCCCTTTATACAAGATTTGGGTGCCACTACAGGACCTTGGTTGCAACAATGATCTATATGGTCCCAGTTTATGTCAATAACGTCACAGTCTTGCGTGTTGCACTATGTACGGGCAAGATGCCATGTGCCAGACGAGTTTTAAGCAATTCCTTGTACTAGTCATGGGGTACTGCCTGAGGTCTTGTATAATGTTGTGCACAGCTTGAAAATGGGACTGTGGTAGGAAAGCGCTGGCTGGCCTGGAGTCCAACACTACCCCTATGAACTCTATTCTCTGAGTGGGGGTTAGAGTCGACTTTTGCACATTTAGCAAGAGACCCAATCTGTCGAATATGGACCTTATCAAATTGACCTGTTGTTTCACTGGCACCCTGGAACAGCCCTTGACCAACCAGTCATCCAGGTATGGGAGAATACCTGAACCTGCCTTTTCCTCAGGAAGGCGGCTATGACTGACATGCATTTGGTGAATACCCAAGGACTGTAAATTGGTAGTGAATGTGTTCCATAATCCTGTGGGGCAGGATTATGGAAATGTGGAAGTATGCATTCTTCAGGTTGAGGGTGGCATACCAATCCCCTGGATCCAGGAACAGGATGATGGTGGCCAAGGAGACCATACAAAACTTTAGTTTCTTCATGAGCCTATTAAGGTTGCGCAGGTCTAGGATGGGTCTGAGACCTTCTTTGGCTTTCGGTCTGAAGAAGTACCAGCAGTAAAAACCCCTTTTTCCTTAGTTCCTACAGAACCTCCTCCACTGCTCCTCCCAATAGGAGGATTTATACCTCTTGTATTAGGAGTTGCTCGTGAGAGGGGTCCCTGAAGGGGGGTGGGAGGAAAGGGTTGAATTGAATTAAAGGTAATATCCCAGTTCTACCATGCGAGATAATTTGGGACCACACATGGTAGGAATGGGATAGACGGGCCAAAAAGGATAGTAACGGATCCAAAATTTGGGTGTGTCACTCCCCGGCGCATCTTCAAAAAGCCTGCCTAGGTCCTGGGGGTTATATTGACGATCCCGACCCCTGGCTGTTAGGGGGTTGAGACTGGTGACGCCGATGGTTTCTGCCCCTTCTTCTATAGAAGTCCTGCCTAGAATGCCCCTGATATGGGCGCAGCATAGACAGGGGGTTAAAATGCTTGTGCTGTGTGGCGGATGTGTGCAGCCCCAGAGATTTGAGAGTGGCTCGAGAGTCTTTTAAGCCATGCAGCTTTGAGTCAGTTTTTTCTGAAAACAAAATGGAGCCCTCGAAAGGGAGATTCTGAATAGAATGTTTAACCTCCCCTGGGAGGCCTGAAGCCAGGAGCAACGATGCATTGCAATACCCGAAGACATGGTGCGGCTTACTGAGTCCGCTGACTACATCGAGGCCTGCAATGAGGTCCTTGCCACAAACTTGCCCTCATCAACCAAGGCCGAAAACTCAAGACTTGGAGTCTACTGGCACAAACTCCTTAAATTTCAAAATTGCATCCCAGGATTAAAAATTATAGCAACTTGAGGATTCCCTGCTAGTTCGCAATGCGAAGCTGGAGCCCTCCAGTGGAATACACCTTCCTCCTAAAGAGATCCAGCTTCTTTGTGTCCTTTGCCCAGGAAGTGGGCCCCTGTTGCCCCTGCCTCTCCTGCTTGTTGACAGCCGCCGCCACCACCACGGAGTCCGGTGGGGGGCACATAGAGAGATATTCGAACTCCTTAGATAGCAAAAAATATTTTCTTTCTAGCCCCTTTGCTGTGGGGGTCAGAGAGGCTGGTGTCTGCGGGTCCTAGTGGTCTCCTGAATTGTCTTAATAAGGGGGAGTGCCACCCTCGTGGAGCCCAGGAAGCATAAAATGTCCACCATAAGGTCCAATACCTCAGTGACCTCCTCCATCTGGATACCCAGATTCTGTGCCACCCTTTTTAGGAGTTCCAGATGGGCTCTACCATCCAGTTGGGTAGGCACCGAAGATGTTCCCACTGCTTCCTCATCGGGGCCTTCTTGACCATCCAGTTCCTCGAAGCAATCCCAGTTATCTGTGACTGTGCCCCTCTCGGTGCAGACTGTGGTGCCGACTGCAGTGTCAACAACTATGTCATCCGCAGTGCTGGCAGCATCCTGGATGGAGCTCATCCATCTGATGTGACCAAGAAGGATCATCCTGAAAAGGACCCTGGGAATTGATGGTATGTCCACAGGGTCCAAAACGGCCACTGTGCTGGCATCTGCAGGAAAGGACTGTGCCATCTCCGGGGCTGTCTCTGCCCTCAGTGCCAGCTACTCCAGGAGACAGGACTCCGCCTCCAAGTCTGCAGAGGAGTCCGAGTGCAGAGACCATGGTGGAGCAGTGCTGGAGAGAGGGCAAGCAGTGCCACATCATCGCCGGCTTGCCCCTGGGATGGCACCGGCAGTCTTTTGTGGTGCGGGAGGCTTCAGGATTGATGCCCTCTCACGCTGGTCGGGAGAGTGCAGGCTCGTCAGGGCTATTAGATCCCTGGCTGCCTCAAAAATCTCTGTGTAGCGAGGAGATCTAAGTCTTCCACTTGACCCTTTTCCACTGGTGCCAGCTCAACGGACCCCTCTGTGGGCCTGGAGTCAATGGTGCTGGTGACCCCAGAGTCCTTCATCAGTGTTGCATCCCTGATTGAGGCTGGTGTGCTGCACACCGATGCTGAAGAACCCGGTGCCTGGTCCATGGGGCTTGACTCCGACTGTGGCCGCAGGGCTGCCTCCATCAGCAATGACTTCAGCCTGTGGTCACTCTCCTTCTTGGTGCGGAGCCAGAATCCTCTGCAGATTTTGCACCTATCCATTTGATGGGATTCCCCCAGGCACTTCAAGCAGGACGTGTGTGAGTCGCCTCTTAGCATCAGCTTCTGGGTGACCCCATATGGCTTAAACCCCTGGCCCTGAAAATAGGAAGGGAATGGGGAAGAGAACCCTGCTAACAAAGGGGTTCAAAAAACTACAGTACATGTACTAAGAACTGTGACGTTGTGCAGTCTATAGGGTTTTATAAAAACTTGATAATAAGTCAATATAATGTAACTGAGATAGTTTGAGAGAAAATACGGTAATAAGTGAATGTAACGTAACTGGGCTATGCTTCATGCAAAAGGTTTCTTGTAAGGTATCATTGCAAAGCTTATAATCTACTGAGTATGATCATCTGATTTGTATAAATGTATCACTCTTGTATCTAAAACTAGAAATATAAAATGTAACTCTGAGGGCCTATTGTAATTGTGTAAAGTGTGGACCATTAATGATGGTTTGGAATCTTGATGACTCCCATTGTCTGCAGATGGCTGTATTTACCTGTGAGTCTTCCTGTATATGTGTGTGCTGGCAAGTGAGTAATGAAGTCTTGCAGTGACATGTGATCATGTCACCTGAACTGGAATCCATCTTTAACCTGGTGCTTTTCCAGTGAGGGGGGGTGGAAACCCAGAGGAACAAAGAGTTCCCGCCTTATGCAAAAGATATATAAAGGGGGGAAGAGAACAGAGAGAGAGAGGAGTCATCATGAAGAATCCCCTAGCTATCACCTGAGCTGCAACAAGAGCTGTACCAGGGGAAAGAATTGTGCCCAGGCCTGGAAGGTGTCCAGTCTGAGAAAAACTTACTGAAACATCTCTGAGGGTGAGATTATCTGTATTTAGTTTGATTAAACATAGATTTGCGCATTTTATTTTATTTTGCTTGGTGACTTACTTTGTTCTGTCTGTTACTACTTTGAACCACTTAAATCCTACTGTCTGTATTTAATAAAATCACTTTTTATTTAGTAATTCACTCAGAGTATGTATTAATACCTGAGGGAGCAAACAACTGTGCATATCTCTCTATCAGTGTTATAGAGGGCGAACAATTTATGAGTTTGCCCTGCATAAGCTTTATGCAGGGTAAAACGGATTTATCTGGGTTTAGACCCCATTGGGAGTTGGGCATCTGAGTGCTAAAGACAAGCACACTACTGTGAGCTGTTTTCAGGTAAACTTGCAGCTTTGGGACAGGAGATTCAGACTCTGGATCTGTGTCTGGAGCCAAACAGGAGTGTCTGGCTCAGCAAGACAGGGTGCTGGAGTCCTGAGCTGGCAGGGAAAACAGGAGCAGGGGTAGTCTTTGCACATCTGGTGGCAGCTCCCAAGGGGGTTTCTGTGATCCAACCCGTCACAGTCCAGGCACTTCAAGCAGGACGTGTGAGAGTCGCCTCTTAGCATCAGCTTCTGGGTGACCCCATATGGCTTAAACCCCTGGGACCGAGGCATGCCCTGGCCCTGAAAATAGGAAGGGAATGGGGAAGAGAACCCTGCTAACAAAGGGGTTCAAAAAACTACAGTACATGTACTAAGAACTATTAACTATTTAAACTATTTACAGGTAGGAACTAAGAGTCCACTAGGGGATCGCTCGAAAATGAAAGCGAACGCTCCAATGACCACTACTGGCAGTAAGAAGGAACTAGAGAGACAGCGGGTCAGGAGGGTCCTATATGGAGCACCATGAAGACGCGACTCCAGGGGACACCTGAGCCGACCCGACAGGTACTGCTAGGGAAAACCTTCTGGCAACTGTGCACATGGCGCGCACATACCTACTTGGAATCAACATGAGCAAGCACTTGAAGAACCACCAGGTTCATTAGCAGTTGCAGTTTCAAGGACAGGTGTGTGTCCATGCTGTGCTTCAAATTCTGCCCGCAGATGCTGAGCTCCTGGGGGATGAAGGCTGTGCTGCTGGCCAACACAGAGATCAATCTGTACTCCACCAACATCCCATTCACCAGTTAAGTCTCCTTCAGCTACCACCAGCAGGCATCTCAACAGCTGACCTGTTATAGTAGTACCCAAAGACCTTATTCAGTACGAGTCCCCCATTGTGCTAGGCACCCTACAAACCATTAAGGCAGTCCAGCTCCTGCCCCATAGACTTCAATCTACTCCTTATACTTCCATATGGCAGGCAGCCAAGTATTATTATTCCCATTTTACTGCAATGGAAACTGAGAGACAGTGTCCAAACAGAATGGTACTTAAAAAAAAAAAAATTAAAATAAATAAATAAATTTACACACACACACACACACACATACACGCACACCCAAACTCTAAATAATAAACAAGACTCAATTTTTTCCCTCAACTTTAAAATGTGGAATTTTCTTGGTGTCTGATTTTAAATATTCTCCTGTGAGACCTACAACTAAATCACTGTAGTGTAGTGTTGTGTTTAAGAACCTTCTGGAAAGTAACTAACTTTTAGACAGAAGTGAAAGTGACTTGAAAGTGTCAGTTTCACTCCTGTTTAATGTTAGTTTCTAGTCTATTATTATTTATAGTGGTCTAACACCCCTAGAGCCCCAGGCAGGTGCCCTTATAGGATGTTTCCAAAAGTTAAATGATCTATTCCAAGCTTGGTGAACTGCAAAAAGTAAGTAGACTAAATGATAGAAAGTAATCTAGATTTTTCTACAATTGTTTTAATTATTGTATTCAAGAGTTAGTAACAGAGTAAAAATATACATTAATATTTTAAACCTAACCAGTGTCCCTCAAGTGACTTGCAACAAGATGTCAGAACATGTTAGTATTAAAGCTGAGTGGGCCTAATATTTATTTATTTATATAGGAATTAGATATACTGCTCCTGTCAGCTAATTTCAGGGTATGTCTACACTACGAAATTAGATCAATTTTATAGAAGTCGATTTTTAGGAATCGATTTTATACAGTCAATTGTGTACGTCCTCACTAAGCGCATTAAGTGGGTGGAGTACTTCCTCACTACCGTGGCTAGCATCGACTCACGGAGCAGTGCACTGTGGAAGCTATCCCACAGTTCCCGCAGTCTCCGCTGCCCATTGGAATTATGGGTTAAGCTCCCAATGACTGATGGGGCAAAAACATTGTCACGGGTGGTTTTGGGTACATGTCGTCACTCTCCCCTCCCTCCGTGAAAGCAATGCAGACAATCATTTCGCGCCTTTTTGCCTGGGTCACCCGTGCAGACGCCATAGCACGGCAAGTATGGAGCCCGCTCAGCTCACTGGTGCTGTTGTGAGCATTGTAAACACCTCGCGCATTATATTGCAGTATGTGGGGGATGGAAGGTTGAGGCAAATCGCCTGGCTGCCAATTTTGAACAGCCAGACACCAGGGCGATTAGAAGAGCACAGGTTGCCGCGCTGTGCATCAGAGAGGCTTTGAAAATTAGTTTCATGACTGGCCAGGCTACAGTGTGACAGTTGTGTGCGTTTCTCCTTGATGCAAACCCACCCCCTTTGTTGATTTTAACTCCCTGTAAGCCAACCACCCTCCCCCCTTTGATCACAGCTGGCAAAGGAAATAAAGTCACTATAGTTTTGAAACCATGCATTCTTTATTAATTAAAAAAAAAAGGGAGATCACTGATAAGGTATCCTGGGTGGGATAAGGTGGGGTGGGGGAGGAGGGAAGGACAAGGCCACATTGCTTATTGTAGCCACACTACAAATCAAAACTCTTTGAATGACCGCCTTCTGTTGCTTGTGCCATCCTCTGGAGTGAAGTGGCTGGGTGCCCGGAGCCCTCCCCCCAACGTTCTTGGGCATCTGGGTGAGAAGGATATGGAATTTGGGGAAGAGGGCAGGCGGTTGTACAGTGGATGCAGTGGCGGTCTGTGCTCGTGTTGGCTTTCCTGCAGCTCCACCAGGCGCCTAAGCATGTCCATTTGCTCCCCCATTAGCCTCAGCATTGCATCCTGCCTCTGCTCATTGCGCTCACTTAATGCTTCCCTGTACTCTGCCACTGATGCTTCCATGCATTCAGTTGTGCCCTATCCGTGCAGGAGGACTGCATAAGCTCAGAAAACATGTCATCACGAGTGCGATTTTTTCGCCTTCTAATCTGCGATAACCTCAGAGACGGAGATGATGGGGGCACATAGAAACATTTGCACCAGCGGGGGAATGAAAAGGGAGAGTAAAATTTAAGATTATACATTTCTGAGAACAAAAGGGAGACCCTTTCACAGTGAATCAAGCAATTCACAGCAGACAGCCCATGTGCTTTAGGTACAAGGTCGCATTTTGCCTTTTATATTCAGCACCTGCCGGTATGTTGACACATCACGTACAGCTGGGCAACAGAATTCGGTTTCCAGGAAGCCATGGTAAGCCAAAGGGTACGCAGGTTTGGCTTCTAACACCTTCATAACATGTGGGAATGTTTTCAAACTGAAGCACTCTCCTTTCCTATAGCAAGCAATGCCGGTTGGGTTTGACATTTAAAAGGAGGGGCTGTGGTTTTTGGGCAGATGTGCAGCACACACTTCCCCCCACCTTTCCACATGGCTATTTGGGATGATCCCTTCACCCCTCTCCACGCCGCATGGCTATTCTCAGGGATGATCCCTTTTAGCCAAGCGCAAACAGCCCAGCATGAACGGGGTCCTTTTACTGTTCCCTTGCAAAAATTCCCTTATATCAACCAGGTGACCATGAATGATATCACTCTCCTGAAGCTAACACAGAAAGATATAGACCGAATGTTCCTTGAATGCGACCAAAACCCAGGACCATACGCTGCCATGCTTTGTGCTGCAATGATTCCAGATTACTTCCTACTGGCTTGGCGTTGTAAAGTGTCCTACCATGGAAGATGAAATAAGGCAGCCCTCTCCAGAAACCTTCTGCAAAGGTTTTCAGTGTACCTCCAGGAGAGCTTCTGGAGATGTCCCTGGAGGATTCCTGCTCCATCCCCAGACACATTAACAGACTTTTCCAGTAGCTGTACTGGCCACGAATGCATTCCAAGTCTTCAGGGCAAATCAAACATTAAACATTATTGCTTTTAAACCCTGTTCTGTAGTTGCAAATGTGCACTCACCAGAAGGGCTTTCTCCGCCTTCAGGGTCGGGGATCCTACCTTGGGAGGGTATTGGCTCCAGGATGATGAAAAGGTGCTGGCTGCCAGGGAAAATGGATTCACAGCGTGCCTGCTGCGCATTCTCATCCTCCTCCACAAAATCCTCCTCCGTGTTGCATAAGACTCTCCCCCCTTGCAGGTGTCCATGGACAGTGGTGGGGTAGTGGTAGGGTACCTCCCTAGAATGCCATGCAGCTGATCATAGAAGCAGCATGTATGTGGCTCTGACCCAGAACGACCGTTTGCCTCCTTTGTCTTTTGGTAGGCTTGCCTGAGCTCCTTGACTTTCACGCGACACTGCTGTGTGACCCTGTTGTAGCCTCTGTCCATCATGCCCTGTGCGAATTTGGCATATATATTAGCATTTCTTCTTTTTGATCGGAGTTCTGCCGCACAGATTCTTCTCCCCATATAGCAATCAGATTCTGTGTCTCCCGTTCGCTCCATGCTGCAGTTCGCTTGCGATTCTGGGGGGACTGCATGATCACCTGTGCTGCTGAGCTCGCCACGCTGACCAAACAGGAAATGAAATTCAAAAGTTCCCAGGGCTTTTCCTGTGTACCTGCCTAGTGCATCAGAATTGAAAGTGCTGTCCAGAGCGGTCACATTGTTAACAATGTAACAGAGCTATTGCAAGCTGAGAAAGATGGGTCCTTCAACCAAGGTTAGGGTGGGGAGAGGATTGAAGTCTCGGGGAACCAAATATAGGTGAGAAAAAACATCTTGAACAAAGCCTGTATCTCGCTAGATTAAGTTTTAGACTTTTACATGCATGTTTTCACTTTTATTTGATTGTAAATAACTTTACTCCTCTTAGTTGGCATCACTTAACCTATCTTCTTTTGTTAATAATCTTGTTTTACTATTAATATAAATCAACTCAGTGTTTTGTTTAAATGGAAGGTTATTTACCCCCGTTAATAAGCTGTGATGTGTTTTAGTGTCTTTAGAACATGCAAACCTTATTATTTCTCTGAACTGAAATTAGGACTGGGAGTGTGTTGGGGTTATTTTGCTGATTGTAACCAGTGTGGTGGAAGCCACAGTGGGGCTGCAGACAGGCTCCTAGGGCAGAGCTGCTAAACCAGAGCTGTCTAGTACAGATGCACTTCAAGGTGTGACCTGCAAGCTTGCAGGCTAGTTGTGAGCATCCCAGGTTAGGAACTACATCAGCAAACCACTGGAAGGCATCAAAGCTAGCAGGACAAATGGTGACAATGCCTCATGGGTGTGGACTGCATTCCAAACCTGTCTCAGAAGCTTAAGCCACACCTCAGGGAGTGGCTATACATGCAATCTCAAAATGCCATTTTTACAGCCATTATTCAGGGTGCAATATGATTTTTTCCCTAACATCAAGCTGCCAACAACTGGCTGCATCTAAAGAGAGCCCTCATTTGCCAATGTCATGTGACAATAATAGACTACATTCCCAGTTACCTGCGTAACTCTGAAAGGAAAGTATACCTGCCCACCTACTCACCTCTGGCAAAACCCTAAATAAACATGCCATTTAGAACTCTACTTCAGCCTTCAATAAATGATATATCAGACCAAAATTGGGAGCAAGTTTCCGGACTGAAAAACCTGTGCCAATAGGTGTTGCCATCGGCCTCCCAAACTTTTACCTCCTCAGACTATTGGCTAAAGCACAACACCACATCCCATGCACCACCTATGGTATTTGGTGAGAGGTAGCATGTACGTAACACCAAAACATACAGGGTTTTAAGATTCTTATTGGCATCTGAAATTGCACTTAGGAGCAAATAAGCAGCTAGTGCAGATTGTAGTGCGCTAACGGGAAGTGTCCCCTACATCCAACAACATTCGGGAATTGGGCCGTTGCCTTCTGTTCTAACGTGAAGTTTTCAAATGTAGCCTTATATTATACTTTACACTGAAAACAAATTCACAGAATAGAAAAATTCTGGTTTAAAATCTTTTAATTAAACATTATCCAGTACCTGAAAATAAAATTACTCATTTTCATAAGTAAGACACGGTTGTTATAGTATGAAAATACCCATCAGAATATTCAGGATTCAGGAGCAGAAAGATCTCCAAACTGCAAATAGGGTAATAAATTAATTGTACTGTACGTTGCATCATTGTAGTACAACTCTATTAGCAATAGCTTAATATGAATAAAATTACAATAAGATCATTTTCCTAATTGGTCACTTTAATTATGTAACTTTTCTCTGCCTCCCTCCACCAATCACCATTCTCTACCTGCATCAAAGATAAGCTCCGGTCATCATTTTCCAGGCCTTTCATCACCTATCCCCACTCCACCTAGCATCTCTGAATCACTATCAAGATGTCGATTCCCACTTGTGATTGGACCAGCATACCACCTTCCATCACCCACTCGTTAAATTTTCAAACAAGTACCTTTGTTCTTTCCTCCCATGCTGCCACCTCAGTCTTAGGAGAAACTTCCTGTAAATATAGGAACATGCAAATGTAGGGCTGGGAAGACCTCAAAAAGTCATCAAGTCCAGCCGTTTGTGTTACGGCAGGACCAAGTAAACCTAGACCATCCCTAACAAGTATTTGTCCAACCCATTTTTTAAAACTTACAATTATGGGGATTCCATAACCTCCCTGGGCAACCTATTCCTTGAGCTTAACTACTCTCATAGTAAGAAGATGTTAAGAAAATCTTAACCTAAATCTTCCTTGCCGCAGATTAAGCCCATTACTTCTTGTCCTACCTTCAGTGGACATGGAGAACAACTGATCCCCATTCCTCTTTATAATACCTCTGAACATATCTGAAGATCGTTATAAGGGCAGTCATCTTTTCTCAAGTCTAAACATACATAATTTTTCAACCTTTCTCAAAAGTAAGATTTTTTTTAAAAACTTTTATAATGTTTGTTGTTGTCCTCTGGACACTCTCCAATTTGTCACATCTTTCCTAAAGTGTGATGCCCAGAATTGGGCACAGTACTCCAGCTGAGGCCACATCAGCACCAACTACAGCAGGACAAATATCTCCCGTGTCTTACATATCATACTCCTGTTAATATACCCCATAAAGACATTAGCCTTTTCTCGCAACTGCATCACTGTTGACTCATTAAACTTGTGATTCACTCTAACCCCCAGATCCTTTTCAGATGTACTACCGCCTAGCCAGTTACTCCATATTTTATAGTTTGCATTTGAATGTTCTTTCCTAAGTGTAGTGCTTTTCACTTATGTTTATTGAACTTCATCATGCTGATTTCAGACTAATTCTCCCATTTGTCCCAATTCTAATCCTGTCCTCCAAAGTGCTTGCAGCCCCTCCCAGCTTTGTGTAAATTGTTCCAATAGTTAACTTGCCTGGACAAAGGTAATTAATTCTGTTGTCGTATGGCATAAACCACACCGATTCATCAAATACAAGAGCAGCAGGAACCACTGTGATCATCTAGTTTGGCCTTGTCTATTGACAGATAATAGGGCTACCCTGATCTAATTCTCATTTGAACTATAGAATATGTTATTGTAGCGGGGCAGTTATCCCGCTCCAGCCCTGAAGGGGTTAAAACAGCCCTGGGAAAGGGCTGCTCCGGGGAGCCAATAGGGTAGGCTGACTGGGGAAGCAGCCACAGCTGGGGCTACGCCCCAATCAGGCCATAGCTGGCCCTATAAAAGGGCTGTGAGCCAGAGGCTGAGTAAGGAGGACTGGGCTGCCTGGGAGCTGATAAGGGTACCTGGAGTGGAGCAGGGCTGGGGGAAGGCCAGACGAGCTGGGGAGCTCCAGCCTGGGAAACACTCAGGCTGCAGGCCTTGCTGAAGGCCCAGAGCAGGTACTGGGGTTGCAGAGGTGTACCCCAGGGTTAGGCAAAGGCAGCAGGTCCAAACCCCCATTGCCAGTCATGAGTGGATTACAGACTGCAGTCTGCCCCAGTGAATGGGGACTAGATGATGACTGGCAGTAGCCACTGAGGCAAGGTGGGGATAGAGGATTGGGGGTTCCCCTGGGAGGGGAGACCCAGAGATTGCGGGAGTACTGCAGTGGGCAGAACCCTGACGAAAGAGTCACCGGGGTCTGGGAGGGACCCCTGGGCCAACGTAAGGCGAGCCACCGGCCAGCAGAGGGCGCGCCGGAGCTGGAGAGTTAATTCCCAGGACGACCAGCAGGAGGCGCTGCACCGGTGAGGGGTCGCCTTGCTACAGTTATCAAAAAATTTCTAGTCTTGATTTAAAAACCGTCAGTAATGGAGAATTCATCACAGCCCTTGGTAAGTTGTTTAAATGGTTAATTACCCTCCCCGTTAAAAATGTGTGTCTTATTCCCAGTCTGAATTTGTCGAGTTTCAAATTCCAGCCACTGGTTCTTGTTATACCTTTGTCTGCTAGATTAAAGAGCCTTTTATCAAATATTTGTTCCCCATGTAGGTACTTAAAGACAGCCTTATCCTTCTTAAGCTAAATAGATTGAGCACCTGGAATTTATTACTATAGGACATGTTCTCTGATCCTTTGATCAGTCTCATGGCTCTTCTCTGAACTCTCACAATTTATCAACAACCTTCTTGAATTGTGGACCCCAGAACTAGACACAGTATTCCAGCAGTGGTCTCCCCAGTGTCAAATACAGAGATGAAACAACCTCTCTACTTCTACTCAAGATTCCCCTGTTTATGCATCGAAGGATCTCATCAGCCCATTTGGCCACTGCATCTTACTGCATCCTTGTATTCAGCTGATCTCCACCATTATCCTCAGGTATATTTCACAATCTCTGCTTCCCAGGATAGAGTCCCTCATTCCGTAGTGATGGCCTAAATTCCTTGTTCCTATATGTACAATTTTACATTCTGTCTGTGTTAAAACACACATTGCTTGATTGCATGCAGTTCACCAAGCTACCAAGATCACTCTTTATTGGTGACCTGTCCTCTCTATTATTTACCTCTTCCCAATCTTTGGGTCATCTCAAAACATAATCTGTGATTATATGCTTTCTTTCAGGTCATTGACAAAAATGTTAAATAGCACATGGCAAAGAACCAATCCCTGTAACATATACATCCTTAGGGCTCAAAGTAAGCATTAGAGGAAGGTGAAAGTCATTCCATAGAGGATGCTTTGTCAGCTCACACAGGTAGTGTCTCTAGCTAGATGGCCTTTCTCCAATCCAAAGGCTAAGAAAAAGAGCTCTTGAAATCCATCCAAGGTCTGTTGTTATGAACATTGTGAGGATGCCATTCCATTATCCTCGTTTTCTGAAGAGGAAGATGTACTCTCCGCACAGGTGCCACCTAGAAAGCACTCATTTTCCAAAGCCAATCTTATAGGCAGCCCATTTCTCCCTGTCCAGAGAAGAATTCAGGTGCAAATGTGTCTTGTAATTAATGAACCATAGGAAATGAGTGTCAGCGCACAGAGCACTCTCCGTTTGAGATGCAGATCTAGCTTTTGACATCAACACCCTTTTTGACTAGGTTGCCCTGGTTGGACACTTGCATCCAAATTTTTTAACCTCAGTTACTACTGAAAAGCCAGTACACTTCCTTATCAATCCCTGTATGGCACCACAGGAACAGGACTTCCAGTTTGGATCTGAGCAGCGTTTACATTTGTATTTTCCCTGAATCTGTGCCAGCACCTTCATTAAAGGCTCTTACATTTCCTTAGTTTTTTGAGTCATCTCCTCATGCTCAAACATCTTAATCTTGTACTCTGAAACACTCACTCTCTTCCCTTGAACTTATGTCTGAAGAACTCCTCTTGCAGATCAGATATCACTCCTTTCCCCCTTATGCATTTCCTTCAATGTTGTGAGACCCAAGGATGAAGTAAGAGTAAATCTCGTATAGCCTTAAGTTCTGTGGCCTTTCTGGATGAGCACAGGAGTAATTGCCCATTGAAGAACATTGGAAGAAAAGCTATCATCTCAAAAACCACCTTCCCAAGAAAAATCTTAGCCTGTCCACCTAAGAGGTGATACCATAGACTCAACTGCAAGAGAGACCTGTCCTTGAGGTGGTCCCTCCTACTTATTCTGAATAGTCTAAGATGATATCTTCCCTTTGTAGTGTTTCTAAGACTTTCCAGATAATACTTTGTGTAACCCATATTCTGGACAGCTCAGTGTCTTCAGTTCTGGAAAAAGCCTCACAAGCCATGAACTGGGCATGTAGAGTACAAGCATGGTGATGTTAACCATCCATATGTTATGTTGCTGGAATCTGCAAGTGGTCTATATTACCAGCCTACCTTTATTTAATCAGAATATCAGGAAACCATACTGTATGTATCAGATCCCCCAGAATAATTTCACCTTCTCCTTTACATGTTCTTACCTAGGCTCCCTAATGGTCTTGGCAATCTTAACGGATCTAAAGGGAATTTTTTTTTTAAATCTGCTTAAGATAAGATAAGAAGTCAAGGAAGAAAGATCAAATGTGCAGGAAGACTTACTTTTTTCCGGTACTTTCTATACATATTGTAAATTATTAAATTGGTATAGCATACCCTGTGATTTTCACAGGGTAACTGCCTTCCCATAATTGCTCTCCCACCACAGGCTGACAGAACATAAAGACCACAATTCAAAAAGTAGCATGCTATTTTTTCTTTAGAAAATGTGTGTGGTTGTGTAGGTTTATGTAAGTAAGTTTTTTAAACTATATGTATAACAGCCAATATATGTATGGATTTTTTTAGTAGTGAGTAAGGTTCTATAGCCTATTAGTATACAATCCACCCAACAGAGCAGATGTCGCAGGGAAATTGCTGGATAAAATGTATGAAAGAGAAATTGAGCAGTGTGAAAAAGGTCTAGAGGGTAAAATTGTTAATCTGAGTCTTGATGGATCGAGCAATGTCCACAATGATCCTGTTGTATATGCTTATGTGACAACAGAAGACGGGAATATCTTCCTTATAGAAACAATTGCTACATCAGGAAATGCACACACAGCAGAATACTTACAAGAAGTAACAGTAAAAGCTATAACAAACTGAAAAAAAAATTCAAATGTCTAGTACGCAGCTTGGTCACAGACAATGCTGCAGATGTATCCAAGATTAGAAGAAATTATTTAGAAGAGAGTCCCAAGCTAACAACATACGGTTGCAGTGTTCATTTGATTCACCTCCTAGCCAAAGACTTCAGTGTTCCAGAAATAAAGGCTAAGGTTTTGAAATCGCAAAAAAACACTTCTGTAACAACCATTTTGCAGCAGCTGCTCTGAAAAAAGTGGGAGGAACCAAGCTAACTCTCCCACAAGACGTGAGATGGAACTCAGTAGTGGACTGTTTTGAGCACTATATCAAGAACTGGCCTAATCTGATGATAGTTTGTGAACAAAAACGTGAAAAAATAGATGGCACTGTCACAGCCAAAATTCTCAACATTGGGTTTAAGAGAAATGTTGAACACATGAGGAGTTAGCTGAAGCCTATTTCTGTAGCCTTGAACAAAATGCCGGGAAATAGCTGTTTTATTGCTGACGCTGTTGAAACTTGGAAGGAACTGAGTGAGATCTTAAAAAGAAAAATATGCAATGACAGAGCTAAATTACAAACATTTTAAAAAAAAAAAATGGGACAAGTATTATCTCCAGCTCATTTTCTTGCAAATATTCTCAATCAGTACCAGGATCAAACCTTAACTGCTGAAGAAGAGAGTTGGCTAGGACATGGACATCCAACAATCATCCCTCCATAATGCCAACTATAATAAACTTCGGACCTAAGGGTGAACCATTCAAGAAATATATGTTTGCTGATGATGTTTTAAAGAAAAAGTCACACCAGTGAACTGGTGGAAGTTACTTAAGTACTTGGTATCAGAGACTGTTGAAGTGATAATCTCACTTTTAACAGCAGTAGCTTCTTCTGCCGGTGTAGAAAGAATATTTTCTTCCTTTGGATTAATTTATTCCAAATTGAGAAATCGTTTGGGACCTAAAAAAGCAGGAAAGCTTGTTCTTCTTTTCCAGATTATGAACAAACAAGAAATCAAAGGTGAAGACGACTGAGTTAGCTGCAGAAGCCAATGTTTTAAGTTTCTCATTATGTTATGTTATGTTCTCATTATGTTCTGAGCTGTTGACCTGGCTGACATAGTCCATTTAATTTTTGTTTCTTGTTTTTTAAATATTTCATTTAACTATTTTAGTTAAAAACAATTTTAACAAAAACAAACCTGATTTTAAAATTTGTTTATGTTTAATTAAATTCAAAAATTCATATGCTGGTTTTGCTAAAATATATGTTTGCTATTGAAGAAAAAAATTCAAAATACATAACATTGTTGTTTTAGTTAAATAAAACAATTTAAATGTCTGTCTGGTGATGTTCTCCTCCTAATACAGCATGGCAAGAAAATCCTCCAAATATTAATGATTAACCTGTTGACTTGGAGATACACCTCTACCCCGATATAACGCTGTTCTCGGGAGCCAAAAAAATCTTACCGCGTTATAGGTGAAACCATGCTATATCGAACTTGCTTTGATCCACCAGAGTGTGCAGCCCCGTCCCCCTGGAGCACTGCTTTACCGCGTTATATCGGGTCGTGTTATATCGCTGTAGAGGTGTATTTATGAAGTCATTGGGAGATGAACTATCTGCTTCAATTACCTTTGGTAAATGAAATAACCAAACAATCATTCATGTTCTGAAATAGCTGTAAAACTAATCTGAAAAGTTTTCAAAATAAATCACTTAAATATATAGTGTGTACCTTCTAAAAATGAAACCTACATCTATCTCCGAGTTGTGAAGAATATCTATTAAGGTTATAACAACCAACAAGAAAGCACTTTTATGTAGAAATCCATGATTAAATCGAGTCTTCCTGACTAGTGATTTAAATCAATTTGATTTAAATCAAATCCAACCTGAGTGTCCCTCAATGGGATTTTTCCAGGATCAGAAGATGGCATTAGGGATTTCTCCATAAGAATCATATTGAGTCACAGATCTCTATCCCACCTCACTCTGGTTTTGAGGTTGCTGCAGTGGGCACATTTTTGAGAAATGTGCACCTCCCCTAAGCAACGGACGCACTGCGAGTGCCCATTGGAGACAGTCATAGCATCCTTGCACAAAGTGCATCTTAAAACTTAGAGCCTGGCATTTTCATTTTGTGTCTTTTTTTTTTTTTTGGAAACATTTCAATGAAAGAGAAAAATGGATAGGTTTCTCCCAGTGTTTTGTTTATTTAGAGAAAAAGCTAATTAATTAAAAACGGAAATGTAAGCCTAAGAATGAAAAAGTTAAACAACTATTTTTAACTCTTTTCTAGGTTTTTTTCGACACTGCTTTTGGAGCTCGGTCTGCACCCAAGAATGATTGAGAAGGAACTGAGGGGGTCAGGCCACGCGAGTGCTCGATGAAGCACCAACAGCACAGTGAGACAGCCACTGCGCCCGCACGCCCCAACCAGGCACTGCTAAGGAAAATCTCCAATCAGCGGCACTGGGACACACCGACACCTGAAGTGGAGAACCCACAGGGATAGCACTCAAAGAAGAAATTAAGGTTAAAATTAAAGCTAGCTATTTATCTTATTGACAAAATTAAGACCATAATCAAAGCTGTTTCTATAGTGAACCATTTCTAAACCTACACTTACAAATATAAAACAGATCATCATCCCAAAAAAGAACAAAATCTCGCTAAGGGCAATACACTCGATGTAGTTAAAAGAGAGTTGAGAACAAAGAAAGGAGACAAGATATTTAAATACATCATCAGTTAATTTGAGAATTACCTGAAACAGAAAAGAAATATAATAAAAATCTATAATGGAAAATTGTTTGTGGCACCTGTCAATTTATTTTCTCCAAGACATTGTCTGCCACAATGCATATGGCAAAGTACCTCTATAAATTAATAGAAATGACCACACCTTATGAAGCAGTGCTTATTTATCCAAGAGTCAAGAAGGATGCACTTACGCAATTGCCTTTTCCAGTCTGCTTCCCTGTGATCCAACTATCTCTCCTAGTGTACAAAACACTTGTCCCAAAAAATCCTGAAAAGAGAGAAAAAAAATGTCATAAGACACCAATACATCCTGTTTTTATATTGATCTGGTCTTTGAACTTTCCTAGAACATATTTATCCTGTTTTTCATTATTGAGCTTTATCTGTATATGCATTTATATTCTGCCAAATAGCGTGGGATTACACAATGATTCATAAATCAGACTTTACTTATATTTGATATAAAATTAGGTACATTAAAATTAGAAATACGGTAGTATGTACAGTATATAATGCAACACATCCCAGGTTTTTAAACTAAAAGGAGTTTCTTTCAGTTACTCTTTTACATTCAAAATTAAACTTTTAATTCTTTTAATACTTTCTTAGAAACTTAAATAGCATTTTCTAGCAATAATTCCCCTTTGCCTGATTTTTTGTCCTTTATTTTCAAATAAACCTGAAATTTAACTTTGATTTCTGATGACTATTTTGTGCACCTGTAACATCAGTGATCTCTGGGTATCCCGAGAGTAATGATTAGGTTTAATTTACAGAAGCAGAGCACAAAATGTTTCATCTACTGCTTTGTAAATTATTAATCTCATCAATAAATGTAATTTAAATAAAAATAAGTATAAATGAGTATGTCTATCAGACTCCCCCGAACCAAACTATAACACAATGGACTGAACTCTACAGTGATTTGTATCTTATACAACTTCAGAGATGTCACTGTGACTTCAACTAGTGGAAAAAGTGTCCCTTTCATGATGGATACTTCCTTTTTTATTCTGGTAAGGCTACTATGCATACTGGAAACCAAATCACATTTCAAAATCCATCTCACTTCAAGACAAGAGGCATTCCAGAGCATCTATTCCCATAAATTCTATACCATAAGTTATGAGAAAGACCTAACTCAGTTTTACAAATTGACAAATGAAGACCTATAGTGGTTTAATTCCTTTAGTGAATAAGTACTTTAGATAGAAAACAATATTCATATTAAATAGAGTGATTGCAGTTCTCATCAAGATAACTAATGGCACAAGAATCATTCATTAAGACATGCTGCACAAATCAATATAATAATCACAAATAAATATACAGTCATTAAATGCAAAGTTTCAAAAATGTCCTTGTATCCTAAAACACTGCTATAGAGGTTTGACAATATTTTTATACATGTTTAAATAAGGTACAACATACAGAAGGACCTGTTGTCTCAAAACATCCATCTGTGATACGAATAACTAAATAGGAAAAAGAGCCTGAAACAACCACCCTCAATTCCCTTTAAAAAAGCTTCAGTTGACTTCAGTGGAACTGTAGATGCTTGATAACACTCAGGAATTACTCCATAAATACAAAGTTACGGTCCTATGAAACACCTGAAATTCACATGGAAACATTGACAATATAACTGTTAATTTATCTTTCAGAAATATCAAATGAGAGATATACACAAATATATTCAGTAATAGCAGACTTAACATTTTAAAATGTATGACTTCTCTACATTCAAATAAAAGGTAAACTTATTTCCATAGGCATGACACTAGGTAAAGTGAGGTTCTGTGGTTATTGACCTTGGAAACTAGGCTATGTTACTACAGTGTCTGTTTTGCAATTTCGATGAGATCAATATGCATATTGACCTCAATGGTGGCTGTTGGGTGCTCAGCGCTTTAAAAAAAAAAAAAAAAAAATCAGGCAGGTGCCTAAATGTGAACTTAGGAGCCTAACTTCAGTCTCTTATGTTTAAAAGCACTATGTGTGTGAGAGAGCGTGTGAATTGTGTGAGAGAGTTATAATATAGTCTTTTGTCTGGTGAAAAAAAATTCCCTGGAACCTAACCCCCCCCCCCCATTTACATTAATTCTTATGGGGAAATTGGATTTGCTTAACATCGTTTTGCTTAAAGTCGCATTTTTCAGGAACATAACTACAACGTTAAGTGAGAAGTTACTGTAATGTATGAGGGCATAATGCAGCTCAGAGAAAATGTGACCTCACAGTAACCAACCCAAAAATAAGACAGTACCAACTGAAGTTTGTGGTCATGGATGCTAAGCTCCACAGACCTCATTGGGGAATACATCCATACAAGTCATGGATCTGATCAGGGTGTAGCATCAGAATTCTATAGCTGCAGTGCAAGAAACAAAAAGGGGAGTCCCATGGACAATGGAGACTATTTTAAAAGCATATGGGGATGTTTTCAAAGGCAATGGGTGCCTTGAAGGAAAGCTGCAACTGAAAGTAGACAACAAAATAGAACCTGCATGCTGCCCATGAAGGAAAATACCAGTGGCACTTTGTAATTCAGTACTCAAGGAGCTTGAAAGTCTGCAGAGTAGGAGTATCTCACCACCTTCAGAAGCCAGTACAGCCTGGATAAACAGCAGGGTGGTGTAAAGAAGTCATCAGACATATTCTTCTGCACAGACACACAGACATTGAACCAGGCACTGAAGAGATGTTATCAATTGCGGTCAGTGCATAGCAACATCTTACCAGGACTTCTCAAAGCCAGACTTTACCATCTGATGTGAGGAATGAGTCTGGCATGTTGACAACCTTTGCAACATCATTTGCTCACTACAAATAGCTTTGCATGTTGATGGGCATATGGTCAGCACCAGAGGTGTTCCAGAGAAGACTCACTGCTTAGGTAATAATGGCAGATGATCGCCTCATTGTAGTGAAGAGAGTAATTATACAGAAGCTGAATCAGACCATAGCAGAAAATTACAGGCTTTTATACAGGGATACAGGAAGAACATAAAACTGAACCCAGAAAAAAAATGGTACTCAGACAGCATGAGGTGACATACATTGGATATCTGCTCATAGCAGAGGGACAAAAGCAGATCCCAACAAGATAAACACAATCAGAGATATGCCAGCTCCAGTGGATGTGAAAGGGTTACAGCACTTCATAGGAATGATAAATTTTCTGACCAAGTTCTGTCCACTCCTGGCTTCAGTAGCGGAACTAATATGTCAGCTCACTAGGAGGATATTGAGTGGGACTGGGAAGGTCCCCAACAACAAGCATTTGGCATATGAAACAAATAACAGACATCCATCCTAAAGTACTACTAGCCAGGAATGCCAGTGACACTTCAGCGTAACACACTAGATAAAGGATTGGTCGTAGCTCCCTTGCAGGAGCAGTCAGTCGCTTATGGCAGCAGAGCCCCATCAGAGACTGAACAGGTGTATGCCCAAATAGACAAGAGCTTCTGGCTGCAGTATTTGGAGTGGAGCAATACCATCAGTACACATATGGCCGGCCCCCGAGTAACAGTGAAATCAGATAATAAACCCTTTCAGACAATAATGCCTTTGTAGTGCTCGAAAGAGATTGCAGCGCATGTTGATGCACCTCCAGCACTGCCTGGTAGAGTTCAATTACTGTACTGGTGTTAGCTGGCATCCTGAGCAAGATATATATACCCAACATCAGCAAGATGGGGGAAGGGGATTAGGACGCCAAATCCACTGACATGATGCACAACTTCCCAGTTTCTACAGCAAAGCTGATGGAAATCAAAGAGGCTACAGAAAAGGCCATCCAAACTACAGGTGGTCAAGAGAGCGATACTAGTAGGGTGGCCAGAACACAAAAGCCAACTACATTTGATTCTGCTGATTTGCAGTCTCTTGGTTCCCAACAAAACGTTGCCATTATCCGGAAGTAGCACAAAAAAGGTTAAACAGATCCTTAAGGAACTTCATGGTGAGCAAAGACAAAAAAGGGGGGTGGGGAGGGGAGTGAAAGGTTGTAATGGCAGCCAGATGAACTTTGACTGAGCTCAGTGATAAACCCAGGAGTTTTAGATTTAGCAGGAAATAAAGAGTGGGTGTAAGGTGAACTCAAGAGGAAGTATGGATTACACCAGGCTTAAAAATGTTTCCACTTCTGCTGGTAAATTTTCCTTATGATGGGTTTTCTACTGATGATCAGTTCTGCTTGGAGAGAGCCATCTCGGAGCCAGGCTTTGAGGTGAATTAATGAGAGGTTGGGTGAGTCATGGCTCCTGATTCCTGGGTGAGGAGGTCTGCTGTCAGAGGAAGGCAGAGGCAGTTGCAGGGACTGGGAATCATACCTGTTTTTGGCCAGGATGGCACTATGAGGATGGCCACCAGTCTCTCTTGCTCAGAACCTTGAGGAGTGACAGAGATGAGGGAATAAGGATATAGTAATATTCAAAGCCAACAGGTAAGGACAGCATCTCTCAACAACTTGCAACTGTGTCCTCCTTTCAAGCAGAACCCTTGAGACTTCATATAGGACGGTGTCAACATAGAGATCTCTCTCTGGTGAGTCCAAGTTAAGACAAGTTTTCTGAAATACTGCCTTGTTCAGTACCCACTTGTGGTCATGACAGAAACACTAATCAAGGAGTCCACTATGTTGTTCTGCAATCCCAGTAGATAAATAGCTGAAATCTCTATGCGGTGGGAGGTGCACCAATTCCAAAGTTTTATGGATTCTAAGCGTAAGGCTGGGGGGGTGGTCTTTCTTCTCCTTGGCTCTTTAAAGAATATACTGCTCCTCTATTGTCCAGGGTTACTCTGATCAAGTGTCAGGAATTAGCTCCTTCAGCTGAGACTGAGGACTGGCCAGCCCAGTCTCCACGTAAATTAATAAGCTCAACTGGGTTGTGGTAGGACTGCCTGATTGGCTGAAGGGAGCCAGCAGGTCTGCTCACCAGCAGGTCATTGGCTGCTCAACACTTATGTCCACAAATGTGATTACTCCCTTGACAGCCTTGTCCCCAGTCTTGCTCCAGCCTTTCCCCTACCTCATTCACAGCCTTGTTCCTGTCTTACTCCAGTCCTCTGCTTCCCTGAGAGCTCCTGACTCCAGCTCCGATGCCCCAGCTTGGCCCTTGGCGCCAACCCTCAGACTTGACCCCTGGCTCCCACACCAACCACTAGGCATGACTTCTGTGCTAGCCACTGGGCCTGACCACCCACACCGCAGTTGTAACATTGAGTGGCCCTTGATGTTGGATAGGAAGTGATGGCAAGCATATCAGGAGAATGTAACAATGGAAAACCCTTACAATTAATGGATGGATCCAAAAGGTCTTTGTGGGAGTTGAGGACTCATTGAGATATTGATACCCCCTTAGACAGATGATGCTTGATGGGTGTATAGACAGACCTGAGCCAACGGGAGTGTAGTCTTGCCAGGGATGTTACAAAAGGACGAGCTGCCATGTGGTCCAGGGGTTGAAGGCAAAACCTTGCTATGGTTTGCAGGCTTTGCTTTATCATGGAAGTGAGACTGTGCATTGTAGTGAACCTATCCATGGACAAGTATGTTCAGGAAGTAGCGGAGTCCAGACTGGCTCCAGTGAAGTCTATTGATTGTATAGGTATGAGAATAGATTTTTCCATATTGAGTCAGATGCCCAAGGAGCAGAAAAAAGATAGGGCCTCATTGGTTACCAACTGCACTTTGAGAAAGGAGCAATCCTTAAAGAGCTAGTTGTTCTTGTGCTTAGAAAGGCGCCAATCCTAATACAGATGCTGATGCCACTCACTCAAGATTGTTTCTTGGAAGGTTTCTCAGAATGCAACATGGTCTTCTTTGGCAGTATTAGGGTCACCATACTGGAAGATGTAGACACCTCAGCAGTAACCCATGCTCGGACATGTCGTCTCTTTTTTCTCAAGTCTCTTCCCCTTCTTTTGGTCTCTCTTTCCGCAAAATGGAATATCTTTCTTTCTGATAGTCTGGAAGACTCTGAGGGTCCCCCAAAGCCTTTTCTTACCGAAGCCAGGATGGTCACCAGAGCGAAGAAAGGCTGAAGCCAGGGAAGGCCAAGTTGGAAGGTAGGATCAGACCAGGCAAAGAAGAATGAGGCAGGGGAACTCCGCAAAATAACAAAGGTATCTTAAATAAATTATGAAATGGAAAATATATATATATATAATAAAAATAAAAATAAAAATTCACAATCCATTGTCGTCAATTGCAATCACCAGATTTTAAACATAATAAATTTCATGATTTCAGCTATTTAAATCTGAAATTTCACCATGTTGTAATTGTAGGGGGTTGACCCAAAAAAGAGTGGGGGGGGGGTCGCAAGGTTATTGTAGGAGGGGGTTGAGGTACAGCTACCCTTACTTCTGTGCTGCCTTCAGAGCTGGGCAGCAGAAAAGGCAGAGCCGCCGGCAGCGAACCACTGCCCACAGAAGTAAAGATGGCATGGTATGGTATGGTATTGCCACCCTTACTTCTGCGCTGCTGCCTGCAGAGTTGGTCCCTTGGTCAGCAGCTGCCACTCTCTGGCCGCCCAGCTCTGCAGGCAGCAGCATAGAAGTAAGGGTGGCAGGGTATGGTATTGCCACCCTTACTCCTGCACTGCTGCTGGCGAGGCGCTGCCTTCAGAGCTGGGCACCCAGCCAGCAGCCACCTCCCTCGAGCCGCCCAGCTCTGAAGACAGCGCAGAAGTAATGGTGACAATACCACAACTCCCCTAAAATAACCTTGCACACCCCCTGCAACTCCCTTTTGAGTCAGCACCCCCAATTTGAGAAACAATGGTCTCCCCCATTAAATCTGTATAAGATAGGATAAAAGCACACAAAAGACCAGATTTCACTGGGGGGAGAGGGGGGGACCAGATTTCATAGTCCATGAGGCATTTTTCATGGCCCTGAATTTGGTAGGGTCTTAACTATATACTAAAGAAATAAAAACAAATAAGAGAAAAAAAACAGCAAGATAGGTAGCTAGCACGCAGACACAACACTCCATCTCAAGCACCTGTGGTTGAGAAGGAACTGGAGTGGCAGCAGGACCACCCCTTCCTACATATTCATGTGCCAGACCAGGAGGGTGCGTAGGATGCAGGCGCAGACCCATGGACACTGCTGACAAAATCTCTGACAAAGAGTGCATGGGTGCACATGTGGAGTACACATAGGGACAATAACTGGAAGAAGCGGTAATATTCGCTCATACCATCAACCTGTATGAGATTTTCAAAATCACTTATAATTTTGTTATTTCTAAGCATTATTTCATCAAAGCACATTGAAGTCACTCTCAGTTAAGTACTAGGGTCTGCTAAAATGCTCACTGAAATAAATGGGAAATTTTCCCAGGACTTCAATGAATCTTCAATCAGGCCAGAAGTTTGAAATTTTACAATTAAGCCATTTTTAATTACCTAAGCACAGTGAAGCATATTAATTTTCTCAAAACATGGACAAGGTTTGTTTTTCAAACTTTAGACAACTTTAACTGAATATTTCTCCTTCAAACACATCCACTTTGGGCTGACAAATGTCAGAACAAAAGACAATTTTATTATTATAGATATAAGCACCTGAAAACAGGATCCAACAACTAACGTGCCTTTAAAGCATATGTTTTAGAATTGTGTAACTAACACATGATGAATAATACTTTAATTTTGCCTCCATTTCAGTGGACCAAATTCTAAAATGTAATAATTAATTATAATTATTTATGAATTTCTATTCTATTGTGTGTTCTACATGAATAGCCTTTGAACCTTTTCTCTGCCCTCCCCATTTCCCTTCCCTGGAACATCCCACACCTGGAACAGCCCCGCATCCAGGGGCTTCTCTGATCAGCCCTTCCTCTTCTGTTTCCTCAGGCTCCCCTTGGTCCTTCTAGGCCAGAGCCCCCCTTCACTCCACTGGCAGGAGATAGACCACAGCCCCTGAAGCTGGGAAGGCTGGGACAAAAGCCCTTTGCAGGGGTGAGGGGTCTCCCTCCTACCCACTCTGAGTGAAAGTGACATTTGAATCCATCCAGGGCCCTATGGAAGTTATGAAATTTGGCTCATTCCCTCTGCCCTCTACCCCCAAATGGCAGCTCAGTGAGTGGGGCTGGGATTAGGGAACCCCCTGCCTTTCCCAAGGAGAGATCCCCTATAGCCAACAAACAGACCTCACCCACCCTTTCTGTCACCCTACCATAGCCCCACTCCAATTCTCTGACCCCCAAATTACTCCCATTCATTGCTCCCCAGAATAACCTGTTATAACATATATGGAGACATACCTACCTCATAGAACTGGAAGGGACCCTGAAAGGTCATCGAGTCTGGGACCCTGCCTTCAATAGCAGGACCAAGTACTGATTTTGCCCCAGATCCCTAAGTGGCCCCCCTCAAGGATTGAACTCACAACCCTGGGTTTAGCAGGCCAATGCTCAAACCACCTCTTCCTGCCACAACAAATAAACCACTCACCTTCCCAAACATATGGAACCGTTCTCCCCCCCCCATCCATATTATAAGATCCATTGAAAAGAGCCTGTGATTGATTATTTTATTTATTTATTTATTTAAGGATTTGACAAGTAGTTTAAAAGATGTACTGAATTCTACAAATATTTGCTTTGGTTTGTGTGGGTTATGTGGACATATATTTAAAAAAATGCAAAACAGAAATGCCTTTAATTTAAAAAGATGATATTCCACATTTAAATCACTGTCCTTTTTTAGTTGGTGGAAATTCTTGAGATGCAGCATCTTGATTTTTTTAACTTTCTCTTGAATATAGATTATAATGAAACAGTCTCTGCAACCCAAAATTTCTGAATCATTTAAATGTCAGCGCCAAACCACTCTCCCCATCCTGCAGCCCTAGCAAACCTACCCTTTTTCTTCCCCAAATGAGCTGTAGAGTTCCCTGCAGGCCCCTGCACAATGCTCCCAGTGAACCTCTTCTACCCTCTTCTTCCAGACAGACTACAGATTCCCAGGGATTCCTCTTCCAAAGTCTCCCTTCATTTATTAATAAAATAGATATACTCAACAGATATTACAGCCTCTCTATCGTGCTCTAGTATATCTGAATTAAAATACTGCATAATCTGGAACTTTTCCTTTCCATGACGCTACAAGTGCTAAAGATTTCTAGTTAGAAAAATCCATGCACCAGCAAGTAGATTGCCTCAACTCTTGGGCCCCACAAAAATGTCAATAAGGAGATGATGTCCTTCATTTATCTAAACAGATATTAACTTTTAAAAAAATATGTCCATTCCCAATGTACATTCTGCGTGATGGACATGTAAAAATCCCATTTTAGCAAAGAGTTATGCACATCTAAATCACAACACACCACAATCCCTGTATTTGTGTCTGCTGCATTTGACACTATTTGCCGGTAAATACCATAAACGTTCTAGAAGATAGCGTAACTTTTTAATTACAAGATAAGGAAAAAACCCACAATAAAGTAGAGTATTATAACCATCCACTTACATGCTTTGATAGGTTGGGACTCTTTGAATCAACATCATACCTAAAAAATTAAAGAAAAACAATTACTCCCAGGTGACAGAGTTAAGGAAATGTAAAAACAGACATTCCAGTGTATTCATATACACAAAACAAATATGCAGAATTGATATAAAGACTTTTGAATAGAAACTTCAGTAGTAAATGAGATTCCCTCATACCAGAAAAAAATGGTTACTAACCTGTTCCATAAAAAAAAAAAAAACGGTTCTCTATCTTTAGTAACTGTTGTTCTTCTAGATGCGTTGCTCATGTCCATTCCATTCCAGGTGCGCGTGTGCCCACGTGTGCAGTCAGAGATTTTTGCCTTTAAAAATAAACAGTGGAGGGTCAACAGTGGTGCCCCCTTGAGTGCTGCGCTCATGTGCCGGTATATCTGGAGCCACTGACCCTACTCTCTCTCAGTTCCTTTTTGCTAGCAACTCCGACAGAGGGGCAGGAAGATGGGTAACAGAATGGACATGAGCAACACATCTTGAAGAACAGTTACAAAAGGTAGATAACA
This sequence comes from Trachemys scripta elegans, assembly GCF_013100865.1. Lineage (NCBI taxonomy): Eukaryota > Metazoa > Chordata > Testudines > Emydidae > Trachemys > Trachemys scripta. Next base: position 29,057,151 of record NC_048298.1, on the reverse strand, counting down.
GTTTTTCTTAAAGTGATTTCTCATGTCGATTCCATTCTAGGTGACTCACAAGCAGTGCCAATGGAGATGGGCTCGGAGTTCACAGTCTTGCAGCTTGCAGCATTGCCCTGCCGAAGTCAGCATTGTCCTGGGCCTGCTGTGTCAGCACATAATGGGACGTAAATGTAGACAGATGTCCAAGTAGCAGCTCTACAGATCTCCTGGATTGGCACCAGGGCTAAGGCCACAGATGACACTTGTTCTCTAGTCGAGTGCGCTTTGACTATTGCCAGTGGAGGTACACTTGCCAGCTCGTAGCAGTACTGGATGCAGGCTGTGATCCAGGACGAAATCCTTTGAGCAGAGAGCAACCTTTAATCATATCTGCCACGAACAACTACGCTGACTTACAGAACGGCAGTGTCCTATCAATGTGGAAAGCCAGAGCCCTCCGGACATCCAGGGCGTGTAACCTGCCCTCCGCTTCAGATTTATGGGGTTGCGGAAAGACGACCAGTAAGAAAATGCCCTGTCCAGTATGAAATTGGGAAAGTACCTTGGGCAGGAATGCCAGGTGCAGCCACAGCTGGACCTTATCTTTGTAGAACACTGGTACAGGGTGGTTCTGACGTAAGAGCTCTGAACTCAGGCACACTGCAGACAGACAGAACCGACACCAGGAACACCACTTTCCAGGAGAGAAGGAGAAAAGAGCAGGAAGCCAGAGGTTTGAATGGAGGCCCCATGAGCCTTGACAGCACTAGATTCAAATCCCCAGGAGGAACAGAATCCCAGATATGAGGGTAAAGATGCTCCAGACCTTTCAGGAACTGGGCCATCATGTCATGAGTGAAGACCGACCTGCCTTGGAATGGAGAGTGGAAAGCTGAAATAGCAGCCAGGTGGACCATGACTGACAACAGGGACAAGCCCTGAAGTTTAAGGTGCAAAAGATAGACCAGGATCAACTGCAGCGAGGCCTGCTCAGCCCGCAGACGCCGAACCGAGCATGTGAATCTTTTCCACTTTGCCCGATAGGTCGCTCTGGTGGAGTACTTTCTGCTTCCCAGCAAGATCTGTTGCACCCGGGTCGAGCATTCCCGCTCGTCCGCATTCAGCCATGCGGCAGCCACGCTGTCAAGTGAAGCGCCTCCAAGTTTGGGTGCAGGAGACTGCTGTGGTTCTGGGACAGCATGTCCAGCCAGAGAGGGAGTCGCAGCTACCGAAAGGTCCATCAGCATGCCAAACCAGTGCTGGCGAGGCCACTTGGGGGCTATCAGGATAACCCTCGACCTATCCTGTTTGATCTTTTATGAGGACTCTGACTCAATGGCACTGGTGGGAAGGCGTACATCTGGGCTCCTACCCGTGGAAGCAGGAAAGCATCTGACGGGAACCCCTGTCCATCCCCTGGAGCGGGCAGAATACATGGCATTTCCTGTTCTGGCGGGATGTGAACAAGTCCACCTGGGGAGTTCCCCACTTTCAGAAGATCATATTGGCTGACTCCGGATGGAGCGACCACTTGTGCTGAGATGAAAAGGTCCTGCTGAGGCGATCTACTAGCACATTCTTGGTGCCGGGCAGGTGCGCAGCTACCAGATTAATGGCATGCCGTACGCAGAAGGGCCAAAGGCTGAGAGCTTCTTGGCAGAGGGTTGACGACCTGGCTCCACCTGTTTGTTCATGTAGTACATTGCAGTGGTATTGTCCATGGGAACCTGCACCACCTTGCCCCTCAGGTGGGGTAAGAAAGCCCGGCAGGCCAGGCAAACCACTCTGAGCTGCCTGACGTTGACGTGGAGGGCTAGATTGTCCCGCAACCATCGGCCTTGGGTGCTCCGCTCGCCCAGGTGGGCTTCCCAGTCCAGACCCAAAGCAACATAGAGCAGGGTCAGCAATGGGAATAGGGTCAAAAAAGGGACTTCCTCCAACACTGACCCAGTATTCCACCACCAATCCAGGGATGACAGGATGTGATCCGGCACCCTGAATATCCAGTCTAAATCAAGTCTTTTGGGGATGTAAACTGACGCCCCAGCCATGCTTGCAGACGCTGGAGGTGGAGCCGGGCATGACTGACCACATATGTACAGTCTGTCATGTGGCCCAGCAACCACAGGCAAGTGAGAGATGTAGTGAGCGGGAGGTTCTTCACCTGGGATATGAGGTCCAACATGGCCTGAAAACGCACCTCCAGGAGGAAGGCTCTGGCTCAGGTGGAATAGAGAACCACTTCTATTAACTCTGTGTGTTGGACCGGCTTTAAGTTGGATTTTTTCTCATTTATCAACAGGCCCAGGTTGTGGCAGATGGAACGAACCAGATAGAGACTTCTCTGCACTTGATCCCGAGACCTGCCCTTGATGAGCCAGTTGTCAAGATACGGGAAGACCTGGACTCCTTGACACATGAAGTAAGCGACCACTGGTGCCATTCATTGACTCCAAAGGTCATTACAAAATGTAAGGCCAAAAGGGAGCGCCATAAATTGGAAATGGCGTTCGCCCACCATAAAACAGAGGAAACATCTGTGACCTTGAAATATGGAGATGTGGAAATAAGCACCTTCAAAGTAGAGGGCGGCGTACCTGTCTCCCGGATCCAGGGAGGGGATGGAGGCCAAGGAGACCATGGAAAACCTCAACTTTTTGAGAGACTTGTTGAAACGTTGCAGGTCCCCTTTTACTTTCGGAATTAGAAAGTAGTGGGAGAACCCCTTTCATGTTCCCAGGGACCTCCTCCACTGCCCCTCTTGAATGAGAAGTTGCTTGTGAGAAGGGTCCCTGATGAGGGAGGGACAGCCGAAAACTGCAGTGTGCAACCATGAGACACTATGTCTGAGGTGACTTGGGACCAGGCCGAACGGAAGGGACAAAGACGGTTGAGGAAAGAGCAGGGTGGATCCTGAAAGGTGACTGGGGCGCCACTCTCGACCACACCCACAAAACGAGCATTTCTGGCCCCCGGGGTGTTTTGCCAGGTCAGGTTGCACGGGTGAGCGGAAGGAGGAAGGGCAACAGCAGCTGTCCCTTCTTCTTGCAGATCCCTCACGGGACTGCCAAGACCTAGGCGGCAGGGGCGACCGGAACTAAGCTGTGGGGTATGCATGCCCAGCAAGCAAAGAGTGCAGTCTAGACAAGGGGCTGAACTAGGCTTCCGTGCCGGAGAAATCCCCTTCCAGTGACTACGGTTGGGCCGTCGATGCCTGGGTCTGTTTACTGACCGTCACCATCAAAGACTGGTGCCCCGAGCGAAGTGATCAGTGCTGGTAACAAGGGGAGAGGCTGCTGCTGGGGGGGGGGGGGAGAACAGAGACAAGACGGGAATCGCTCCCACAAGGCAGGCGACAGGGAACTGCACCTAAAGGACAATCAGTGGGAGGGCAAGCAGCGTCGGTAGTACAGAGACCAGCGTCTTGCTCTAGGCGATCTGTATCGAGATGGTGGCAACCGCAAACATGGTGAACGAGGATGAGCCCCAGCAGACCTGATCTGCGACTTCGGCACGGAGGTGGAAAGCGGTACTTTGTCGGAAGATCGGTGATGCTCCTGTGCCACCTGAGGAGTCTTAGCTGCTGACTTGCCCTCGTGGGGAGCCTTTGCCAGTTCCTCGGGCACATACTGCATCGGCAGCACAGGTGAGACCTGTGCTCTCTCGGCACCAGGGGAGTCTGTGAAGGAGTTGGTGCTGCCAGGGTTTTTAGTCCCATACCACTCCCAGGAGTCAGTGGTGGACCTTTCACAGGGCTAAGGGCCCCGACTGGGAAGGTACAAGCACACGGCTGCAGAGTGGCCAGGTAGCCTGAAGCAGGTGCCTTGCCCGGTGCTGGGGAGCCATGTTTTTTGGTCTTCTTTTTGGGCACTGGCAATGGGGGCACACTGCACATCAAGACCGAGGTACTTGGCGAGTCCTTGCGGGGCTGCACGGAGGCCGGACACAGGCGGACTCCATGAGGCGAGCCCATAGCTGAATGTACACTTCAATGTTTTGTCTAGTTTTTAAATTACAGTATTAAGATTTCATACATTTAAAAAAATTAAAAGCCATTATAAGGTGTTGGGGATCACTATGCAGGTTTGCCTTCCTAAGTGATAGTACTCCACATGGGTTTCCACCTGCCACACAACTTGTCCAAGACAACAGATTCTAGAGTCTTGGTAAGTAAACAGCTCTTTATTGAGGAAACAAAGTTACAAAACACTGAAGCTCTGCTGATCAGACAGAGTCACGGTGGGGTAACCTCTCCAGCAGATAACTCCAACAAACTACTAAAACCACACAGCTTATATTTACTAAAGGCCATGTCTACACTACAAAATTATGTTGACCTAGGTAATGTCAGCATACAGCTGTCAGAGTTATTACATTGCTTGTGAGTGTGCATACTACGCTCCTTTTTGTTAGCGATGCACATCCTCACCAGAAGTGCTTGTATCAATGCAGAATGCAGTGCACCATGGGTAGCTATCTCACCGTGCAACTTGCCACCATCCAGTGCAGGGTGTTTTAGGACGTTTTTGCAATGCTTCATGAAGCCGAAATGAGTCACACAAGAGTGTCTAGGAGCATGTGTTCAATGTCCCACAATGCAGTGTTCTCCATCCTATAATTTCATCTATATTTTATATTTTTGCCTCTTTTCAAAATCCCCACAAATTCATGCATCCATCCTCACTGTCCACCATCTTTGACAGAAGCTCAGACTCTGCACATCTCTGCACTACTGTCACGGGCATTGCATGCACCGGGTACCTGATCCTGCACTATTTGCAGAGCCGCAAGATGATTCCTTGGAAGCTAGATTGCTGTGGGACATAGAAACAATTCGAGATGGTTGGCGGTATTCACGGAGCAGCTGCAGATGGTGGAACGCTGTTTCTGGCCCTGAGAAAGAAGCACTGACTGGTGAGATTGCATTATCATGCAGGTTTGGGATGACTAGCAGTAGCTGCAGAATTTTCAGATGCACAAGGCCACATTCTTGGATCTGTGCCAAACTCACCCCAGCCCTCCAATGCAGGGACACCAAAATGAGAGCTGTGCTGACAATTGAGAAATAAGTGGTGATTGCACTGTGGAAACTTGCAGTGCGAGATTGATTACCGACTGACCGGTAGCAATTTGGAATCAGGAAATCCACCACAGGAGCAACTGTCATGCAAGCATGCAGCGCCATTAATCACCTCCTGTTACACAGGACTATGACTCTGGGTAATATGCAGGACATAGTGGATGGTTTTGCTGCAACAGTGTTCCCAAACTGGAGTGGGGCAATAGATGGCACACGTATCCCTATTTTAGCACCCGGCCGCCTTGGTACAGAGTACATCAACAGAAAGGGCTACTTTTCTATGCTAATGCAAGTGCTGGTGGATCATTTTACCACAATGAATGCATTTTAAAGAACGCAGGACTGTTCAGAAAGCTGCAAGCAGGGACTTTTTTTCCCGAGCAGCGGATTACCATTGAAAATGTTGAAAGGCCAATCAGTGGACATGAGAAACCCAGCATGTGCCTTGCTCCCAGGGCTAATGAAGTCATACACCAGCCACCGCAACAGCACCAAGGAGCACTTCAACTACAGGCTCATCAGGTGGAGAATGACAGTTGAATGTGCCTTTAGTCATTTTAAGAATTGCCAGCGTTGTCTAATTACGAGATTGGTTATGAGATTGAACCTCCGTGAAAAAAATCTTATTTATTATAGCTGCCTTCTGTGTCCTACAAAATATCTGTGAAGCAAAGGGAGGAATTTCCTCTGGGATGGAGTGGCTGTCTGCTGAATTTGAACAGCCAGATACAAAGGCTACAAGTAGAACTCAATACCAAGCTAGATGGGCTCAGGGAGGCTTTGAAAGAACATTTGAATAGTGAGCCAGAGTAGTATTACTCCTGGGAGAATTCTGCACCATTGCATGGGTGCAGAATTCATGCTGTCCACAGATTTCTTTGCTTCCCCACACAAAAATGACTTCTAAGGGTAAGCAAAGGGAAGCCACAAGAATGGTCACTCGCTCCTCCCGGGCACCCCAGAGCAGCCAAAAATCAGCGCAGGGAGGGGGGCTGGGCCTGTGTTCTTGGGGAGATGTCAATCACTGTTGGGGGGGCGTGGATGAGCAAGCGAACGAACGAGAAAGAAACTATCCCATTGGCTCACTATTGCGGCGTGCTTGGCGTGGAGGAGCAGGGCTTCGGGGTATTTGGAGGCAGGTGTGATGCAGGCTCTGTTCCCTCAGGCAGAGCACAATGTAGCAGCCTGCCTGTTTAGTTGTTCCCACTGTTAGTGAATTGTTCCCATTCTTAGTGAATTCCCCCAGAAGCATAAAACAAGTTTTAATGCTCCTTTATATTTACAGTAAGATTCCTTTACATCATCCTGGCAATGACAGTATAAATGGTGCTTTAATGATTAGAACTGGTCTAAATTTTCAGACTGAAAATTTTCCTATCAAAATGTGCTCCATGAACTGTTTACTACTGACCTTTCCAGAAATGGTCAGTAGCGAATATATATTGTGAATTTGATTCCCCAGCCCTCACTTGCTCTTCCAGTTGCCTATGATGTAATACTGACCATATAACTGCATGTATTTGTTTACTAATAACTATAAATAAAGGGTCAAACCTAGCTGCATTACTATTAGACAAAGAGCATTTGGGGATTTCCTCCAGTGTTCCCTGCTCCCATTCTCCATCCATTATACTGTAGTTACCTTGCTCTTTTACAGACCAATATGAGTCTTTCAGTGAGGGCTGTGTGTGCAGGAATATAACATTGCCAATGCACCTACTAATATTGTCTGAGAATTACGTTATGGATCCTGTGATAAAATGAAGTAACAAGAAATTGGTAGGTGATAGACCTACTCAGCACCAGTTAGCATATATTGTAAATTAAAAAAGAAATTATGTTCCAAAGAATAAAATTTTATTCTTCTGTAACATGAACCAGGCAAATAAACATTTAGAATGTTATAAAACTTAAAAAATGAAGGAACACAATTTATGAAGGCAAAAGAGCAGTCATTTCCACTTCAGTACACATACACCAACCATGTCTTTCATAGATCAGTGTATGTTCAGCTGAGATGGTCTTTAATGTCTCCCAGGATGAAGTGGTAGGAGTAGAGCAGCAGCCCCTGATGCCACGTGGAATGTTGGGGGGGAGGGGGTATAGGGCGATCCAGACATTGAGTTGTGTCTGGCTTGCAGAGGAAGGCGAGCATGGGATTCTTGGACCTACAGGTCTACCAGAGTCTGCTGCATCTCAGTTTGTTGTCTGAGAACCCCTATTATGTCTTGGTGCATCTCCCTCTCCTTTTCCTGCTTGAACTGCCAGGGCTTTCTCCATGCTGTCTGCAAGGATCATCCTCCAGGCCCTGGTCTCGTTCTCTGATGCTGCAAGTCTGAGTTGCATCTCCTGGAACATATCATCCTGAGTCCTTTTCTCTCTCTTCCTTATTTGACACAGATGTTCCACGAGAGCCCCTCAAGGCCAAAATACCATCAGCTGCAGATACAGCACACAGAGGTACCACTGTCAGTGTATTCACACCAGAAATTGAAACTTAGGATACTGAACTCACTCCCCTTGATCCCAGAAAGTTGTAAGCACTACATTCTCACTTCTCCTTGGGATTGATACAGCACGGCACCAGTCAGAGCACCAGCCATGGTGAGTATGGCCCTCATGGGTACGAGGGGGGTTGGAAACACAAGGGGGGAAACTCACAGGCTTGAGTATGTATGTATGTGTGTATAAGGCAATGGAACGGAATATCGGCATTGTTTTCTCCAGGTGGTGGTGATTTCAGCTGACCTCACTCCTGAGGGTAACAGAGGCAGAAAGAGCACGATGTCCCAGTGCCACCCGGGCCTGTATGCTGCTGGCTTGTGTACTGCAATAGTGCCTGCTGAAGTAATCACTAAGTGGCATAGGAAAGTGTCCTACCATGGCAGAAGATATAAGGCAGCCCTCCCCAGATGCCTTTGGCAAAGGATTGCATGAAAGTGTCACTGAGATCTCTATGGAGGATTCACAAGACATCCTGGTACACATAACTGCTCCGTGTGGTCCCCCTTGCCTAGAGGTGAATAAAAAGCAGATTACTCTACCTCTCTTGGTTGTTTCACTAGCTCTTCTAGCACAAGCAAAAAAGAGTAAATCAAGGAGCTTGTTCGAGTAGCTTTGTTCTTCTACTTTGAGGGTTCCATCCCTGTAATTTCAAAGCAAACTGCATACTTACCAGAGGTTCCATCCTTGCATCAGGTTCACCCATGCTGGACCCTCGGGACTTGCTGGACTGCGGTGGAGTCAAAAACATGTTCTGACTTGCTGTGCAGCTGGATCCCCTGATCGCTTGCCCTCATACCACTCCTCTTCCACCTCCTCCTCCTCTCTATTCACGTCAGGAGCCTGTGACTCAGACTCCTCCAAAGTATCCATTGGGCTCTTAGGGAGTAATCTCTGCCGCTACTCTTTGTAGAAGCAGCAGATCTGCAGCTTCGCATCGGAGGGATTGTTGGCCTCCCTGGCCTTCTGGTACACCTGCCGCAGCTCCTTAGCTTTCACACAGCACTGCTGCTGGTCACTATTGTAGCCCTTCTTCTGCATACCCGAATCAATCTGCTCATAGATGTCAATGTTTCTAAAGCTGGATCAGAGCTGTCCCTGCAAAGCCTCTTCACCCACAGACCCAAGACATCCAACACCTCCAGTGTACTCCAGACTAGAGCACATCTGCAATGTGTTGCCGACATGGTAAGCTGGGCGGTTGCACGTAGCAATCGAGAGCTGCTAGGTTTGCTCACAAAGCCGAGAGACCAGGAAAAGGAATTTCAAAAATTCGTGGGGCTTTCCAAGGAGTCTTCGCTTCCTGTCTACATGTTCCCTGGGCAGTGGAGCTCACAACAATGACCTGAGCGGTCACTGTAGGCATTATGGGACAGCTCCTGGAAGCTAGTAACAGTCAACATAAGTAACACAGTGTCTACAATGGTGTACTACATTGTGTCAACCTAACTAAACTGACCATTCTATGCTGCTTGAGGAGGTGGTATTAAGTCAGAGTAGCAGGACAGTTACGCCAGCGGGAACAAGATTTAAATGTAGAACATCCACAGTCAAGAACATAAGAAGGGCCATATTGGGTCAGACCAAAGGTCCATCTAGTCCAGTATCCTGTCTTTCGACAGCAGACAATGCCATGTGCCCCAGAAGGAATGAACAGAACAGGTAATCATCAAGTGATCCATCCCCTGTACTTGGCCATTAGCTTTTTATTATAATGACACCTTTGTTCATTACCAAGGAATAACCAAGATGATAAAATGTCTTCTAAAACCAAGGCACTGCAAACATGATGCCTTAAAATGGAATGATTAAATATGAATTTGATTTAGAGTCACAGTAAAAAAAAGACCATTGTTTTAGTGTCTAAGCTACTTAGACTGAGTTCTTTGGAGCAGAGACCATGTGTTTGTTCAGCATCTAGCACATTTGGGCTCCCAAATCCTGATTAGGGCTTCTAGGCAATAATGCAAGACAGCTATTAATAAAAAAAGAAATATTTAATACTAACCAGTATTGACAATGAACAGTTATGCTACACTATAGGTTTAATGTATGGCCATTATAAAGTAGCATATGATCAATTATTTTATTAACCAACTATATGGCTAACTCAGATTTAAACATCACTGAAAGACTGATGAAGTACTGAGAGTGAATCATAAGTACATAAGTTTGCATCTGTTGATTTCTGACAAGAGGGTCTGCTTCTCTCCCATAATATTTTAACATAAACATTAATCTTCTCTTCCATTCCAGAGATAAGCAAGAGTCTTCACCAGCATCACCTCTTAAAGGCTTCAAACTTCTTACGAGTAGCATTAATTTCCCACAAGTCACCTCCATAAATTGCTATGGAAGAAAAGTTTTTCACTTTATACATTTCAAGATGCCATTGTTTTTCCAAACTTTTGTAAAGGAGGCCATGACTGGGAGGGCCATTCCTACTCTTCTTCTGATTTCTTTAGAACAGCATCCACGGTTGGATATGTATAATTCCAGATAACTGAATTCATTTGTTGCCTCTACAACTGGACTATTGATTGTAATGTCCACTCGCACCCTGTTTTTGTTAATCACGTCAACGTGCATGCCTTTCACTTTTGCTTCATTCATTCAGGGATAGTCCACATTCCTCAACCTATCCTTGCAACAAAGCCCATTGCCAACTCTGTCCACAAAGCTATTCAAGGGACACCATCATAGGATCTAATCACATCAGCCACACCATCAGGGGCTCGTTCACCTGCACATCTACCAATGTGATATATACCATCATGTGCCAGCAATGCCCCTCTGCTGCCAAACCGGACAGTCTTTACGCAAAAGAATAAATGGACACAAATCAGATGTCAAGAATTATAATATTCAAAAACCAGTCGGAGAACACTTCAACCTCCCTGGACACTCATTTACAGACCTAAAAGTTGCAACTCTTCAACAACAACAAAAGAAAACTTCAAAAACAGATTAACAAGGAACTGTAGAGGATAAAAACTACAGAAAAAAAATAGGAAGGACAGAATTAGGCTATTGTTTGGAACAATGTCAAATTTCACTCGCTTCTTAAACAATTATCTCCAACTTAAAATGCCAAGCCAGTATTATCAGATGTACACTTGTATCTGTGGGTGGAGTCATGTCTTATTTTGATTAAAAAAACTAAATCTGCAATTAATGTGTGATAATTTACACTTGGAGTGTTTGCTTCACACCTTGTTTGCTAATATGCCACAAGTACATTTACCATTTCATAACAATTTAATGAACTTTTAAGTTTTTCAAAACTCTGATCTTATAAAAGATTTTATAAAAACAAAGCAATACTTTTAACCACTAGACATCCACTCATTCCTCACACTCGCTCGTAATGGCTTACCATTTTACATAATTATTTGATTTGGATAAATATAAATCACCACATTCATCCAAATTAATCTACTTCACATTAAGATGTCACTTGTTCCAAAGTAAACCACTGGTTGCCTTAACAAAACATCAGTGCATTTTCACAGTGCTAATGACATTCGAATCAAAGGTCTGTTGATTAACTTACAAATCAAACCGCAGGTTCTCTCTTTCTTCAAAAAAGTAGTCCATGATGAATTTTCTTACAAAATCTGGATTTAAAGTATTGTCAATTACTTCTGTTCTTCCAAACTGTAAAAGAAAAGTAATAGCTTATGGCAAGCATAAGATCCTGTTATAAGAAGTTACATATCTATATCACAGCATATAGCTCCAGGAACAAAAACATGCAAGAGACATGAGGTAGGATGCAGCAAAGGTCTCTCCTGGAACAGAGATTTTGCAAGGAGAGGATTATGTCCACATGAAAACACCAGGAAAGTAAGAAAAGCCTGCCAGAAGTCCACCCATTCCAGCATAAACAGCAGCATGTGCCCATCCCCATTCTATAGACTGGACTGAAGGAAGAGCTGTCTGGAAGTTCAAGACATTGAAGCTACAACAAACAGTTTCCCCCCAAACTTAGAAAAACTACTCCCCACCATAAACATTAGTTATATTAACTCTTCCCAATTTGAAACACTATAGTCCCTAGAAATCAAAGAATCATAGCAGGATAGGACTGGAAGGGACCTCAAGAGGTCATATAGTTCATCTTTCCCCACCCCGCCCCACTCTCCTGGGGACTGACATGTGTTTGTTTAACCTGTTCTTAAAAATATCCAATGACAGGGATTGCACAACCTCCCTAAGTAATCTCTTCCAGTGTTTTATTATCCTTATAGTAATAAAGTTTCTCCTAATATCTAACTTAAATCACCCTTACTGCAACTAAATAGATGACTTCTTGTCCTATCCTCAATGGACATAGGAGAAAGTGTATACTCCCCTTGTGCAGTAACTGAGTCTTTGAGATGTGTCCCTATGGATGCACCCTGCACCTTTGGTCGTAGATTTTTCATAGCAGCATCTATGCTGCCCGTATGTGCGTATTACTCAGTCTCATGGTCCATATTGTTATATAGCACTGAATTGGTGAACCGCCTTCAGTTCCTTCTCTACCACAAAGCTCCATAGCAGAGAACGAGAGCAAGTGGCAGAGCACCCACAGGGGGACACATTACGAAGAACGATAGTTACAGCATGGTGTAAGTAACCATTTCTTCTTCTAGTAGTGTCCCTATGGGTGCTTCACTCTAGGTGACTACCAAGCAAAAGTTCCCTTTAAGGAGGAGGGGGCTTCAAGGTCAAGTCCAGTACTAAAGAAAATACAGCCGAATCATGAGCTATTGCATAATGCTCACCAAAAAGGTATGTATGGGGCCCAAGGGTCAAGGTGGATTTTTGAAGTATTCAGTTGTAGGCCCAATTTGAGAAAGAGATCTATGGCTTCACAAGTTGCATCCGAAGTTAGGTCCAGGAAGCAGCCTTTCAGAAGCCAATCATTTAGCGGAGGTGTGCTGCTACTACTGATGATCTTTGAAAAGGCCTTTGGGGCAGACCATAAGCAGACCATAAGCCAAAAGGGAGCACCCTGAACTGAAAATGGGCCTGAACGACAGTAAAACATAGGAATCTTTTGTGGGATGTGTGGACTGCTATATGGAAATATGCATCAGAAAATCGTCCGTGCAAACAGCTTAGTGCCATCAAAAGGAAAGTCTTCAACTGTATTCTGGATATTCTTTGGAAATCCTGAGATCTGAATCCAGGAGGCCCTCTTCATAACTACCACCATAGAAAGCAAACGAATGGCAGCAGCAGCAGCCAGGGAGGTCTGAAGAGATCAGCTGGCCTTTGCAATAATTGCCTGGAATTGCTCTCTGTGTTCCAATGATAGATGTTCAATAAAGGAGTTCAGCTTGGTATAATTTGTATAGTTGTACTTGGCCATTAATGCCTCGTAGTTGGTGATTCTAAATTATAAAGTTGCTGACAAATATGATTTTGTACCAAACAGGTCAAGGTGCTTATGATCTTTATCATAGGGACCGCCAGATGAAGCCCAATTGGGCATCTTCGGTACTGAGTGAAAAGAGGTAATGCTCTTCTTGCTGCCTTGATCCGTTGACAGTACCAAATGTCCTCTCAGAGCCTGGGACTTCATAGTCTTTAGGCTTGATCATGCCCTCAGTACCTGAGGAACCAGCAGTCTCGTAAGTACCAGATTGGAGAGCAGTGGGTGCTGAAGGGGCTGGTGTCATCGGAGACACTGACTTCCTTTTGAGGTAGATTCCCTATCTGGAGAACTTGAGGGACGGTCTTTGGGAGTATTATGAGAGGAAGCTTGGGTATTCCTGTTAGATACCCTTGAGGAGTGCGGTTTGGAGACAGTGGAGACAACAGACTTATTCAGAGACCAGCCAACAGGGGCTGGTCCCCTGGCTAGGGTCAGAGGCCAGGCACAGTGAGCTCTCCATCATGAGGAGTTGAAGTTTGAGCTTCCTGTTTTTTCTGGCTCAAGATTTTAATGCCAGACAGAAGTTGCATTTTGGGGAACTATGAGATTCCCGAAGCAACAAATGCACCGGGATTGCCAGTCACGCACCAGGGATTGCCTCCTGGCATGACAGGCAATGTTTGAAACCAGGAAAACTAGGCATGCCTTTTCAGTAAAGTAAAATTCCCAGGTGGGGAGAAACTAAAAAAAAAAAAAAATCCAAACACTTTTTAGAAACTACTACAGCTAAAACTACTACTAAGAACAACTATAATTAACTACTAAAAGAACTAAGGGGACACAGTTGGAGATAAAACTCAATGCAGACATCTGCTCAGGTTCTGTCTCAGGTGAGTGGCTGAGAAGGAACTGAGGGTCGTTTGCTTGTACAGTGCGATATAACAGCATAGAACACGAGACTGAGTAACACATGTATGTGGGCCAAATGGACACGGATATGCAAAATCTCTGCTCAAAGGAGCCTGGGGTGCAAGTGCACCCAGAGTGGAGCACCTATAGGGACATTATTCAAAGAAGAAACTAATCACAGTCCTCTTTATAACAATCTCTCTATATTTGAAGATTTATCATGACCCCTCAACCAGACTTCTCGTCTTTAGAATAAACATGCCCAGTTCTTTCAACTGTTCCTCTAAGGCAGGGGTTCTCAAAACTTCATTGCACTCCAACCACCGTCTGACAACAAAAATTACCACATGACCACAGAAGGGTGGACCAAAGCCTGAGTCCTACCGCTGCAGGCAGGGGGGCCAAAGCCAAAGCCTGAGACCCACTGCCCCGGGGGAGAAGGGAGAGAGGGGCTGCAAAGCCAAAGCCTAAGCCCAAGGGCTTCAGCCCCAGGCCAGGGGCCTGTAACCAAGCCCTGCTGCCCAGGGCTGAAGCCCTTGGGCTTCAGCATGGGTGGTGGGGCTCGGGCTTCAGCTCCGGTCCCCAGCAACTCTAAGACAGCCCTGGTGACCCCATTGAAATGGGGCTGCAACTCACTTTGGGGTCTCAACCCACAGTTTGAGAACCGCTGCTCTAAGGTCATGTTTTTTAAACCTTTTATTTTGTTGCTCCTCTCTGGACTCTCTCCAATTTGCCCACATCTTTTTTAAAGTGTGGTGCCAAAAACAGGACACAGTACTCCAGCTGAGGCTTCACCACTGCAGAGTAGAGCAAAACAATTACATCCTTTGTCTTACGTACAACACTTCTGTAGGTATATCTCAGAATGACACATGACTTTTTTTGCAACAATATCACACTGTTGGTTCATGCAAATTTACAACCCATAGATTATTTTTCTGCAGTATTACTGCCTAGCCAGTTATTCTGGGGGGGAGGGATAGCTCAGTGGTTCGAGCATTGGCCTACTAAACCCAGGGTTGTGAGTTCAATCCTTGAGGGGGCCACTTGGGGATCTGGGGCAAAATCAGTACTTGGTCCTGCTAGTGAAGGCAGGGGGCTGGACTCAATGACCTTTCAAGGTCCCTTCCAGTTCTAGGAGATGGGATATCTCCATTAATTTCATTTCATTTGCCATTTTATTTTTTTCTTCCTTTGCTTCCTAAGTATAGTACTTTGCATTTATCTTTACTGAATTTCATCCTACTGATTTCAGACCAAATTCTCTAAATATCGAAGTCATTTTGAATTCTAATTCTGTCCTCTACAGTGCTTGTAACCCCTCCCTGCTTGGAGCCTGTGATAAATAAAGTGGGGGGATAGCTCCCTTTGATGGACACCCAGCCAATCAGTTAGCTGTAAAATCCCTCTTGGTAGATGTTCTTTACTCGCTTTACCTGTAAAGGGTTAAAAAGTCTCCCAGGTAAAGGGGGGGGGAACGTGGGCACCTGACCAAAAGAGCCAAGGGGAAGGCTAGAACTTTTTAAAATGAGGAAAGAAACTTTCCCTTTGCCTGTTATTCTCTGGGCTGGAGGGACAGAGCAGCCATGCTATAAGCAGCTTAAGCCAGGTATGATTATAATTCATCAGCTCATACCTAGAACTACTTATATGAACTCCAAATGTGTAGGCAGATCAGAATGTTTAGCTAGACACGATCAGGTTTATTTCTGTTTATATTTTTAAGGCTTGTGGCTCTCCTCTGTGCTAATCCCTAATGCTTTTGTTTGCTGGTAAGCTTTTCTTTAAGCTGAACCCCCAAGAAAGCTATTTTGGGTGCATGATTTTTGTAATCGTTTCTTTTAAGATATAGCAAAAAGCGCCAGTTGTATTTTTTCCTTTTTTGTTTTAATAAAATTTACCTTTTTTTAAGAACAGGATTGGATTTTTGGTGTCCTAAGAGGTTTGTGCATGTTGTTTGATTAGCTAATAGCCAAGGCTAATTTCCTTTGTTTTCTTTCTCAGCTCTTCCCCCGGGTGGGGGAGGAGGGAAGAGGGTGAAAGGGCTTGTGGGTACCCCACAGGGAGGAATTCCCAAGTGCTCCTTCCTGGGTTCAAAGGGGTTTTTTTTGCATTTGGATGGTGGAAGCGTTTACCAAACCAAGGTCAGAGAAAAGCTGTAACCTTGGGAGTGTAATACTAGCCTGGAGTGGCAAGTATTAATTTTTAAAATCCTTGCGGCCCCCACTTCTGCACTCAGAGTGACAGAGTGGGGATTCAGTCTTGACACATCCATCCACAAATTTTATAAGCATACACTTATGGCATGATTTCTTCTTGACAAATCCACATTGGCTCTTATCACCTTATCTTCTAGGTTTGAATAAAATGATTTAATATTTATTCCAGTATCTTTCCAGGTATCGAAGTTAGACTGAATGGTCTGTAATTCCCTGAGTGCTCATTTTTCCCCTTTTTGAACATAGGTAGTATGTTTGCACTTCTCCAGTTTTCTGGGACCTTACCGATCCTCCAAGACTTCACAAAAATAATAGCTAATGGTTCAGAGATCGTTTGGCTAGTTCCTTAAGTATTCTGCAGTGAAGTTCACCAGGTCCCACCATCATGAAGATATCAGATTTATCTAAACATCTTTAACCTATTACTTCACTATTCTGCCAAGAGACACCCTCCCTCTTGTGGTTAATATTGTGTTAAGCATCTGGTCACAATTAACCTTTTTAATGAAGCCTGAAGCAAAAAAGGCATTAACGCACTTCAGCCTTTGCTGTGTCATTCATTATTTGCTTCCTTCCCTGTTAAGTAATAGGCCTAACTTTACTTTACCTCTCTTTTACTTTTATTGCACTTACAAAACATCTTGTTATTGCCTTTTACATCCCTTGCTAGGTGTAACTCATTTTGTGCCAAAGCCTTTTGATTTCATCCCTAAACGCTTGTGCTATTCTTTTATATTCATCCTTATCAATCTGTTCTTTGTCTAGGATTCCTTTTAATGGTCATGTTATTAAAGAGCTCCTGATACAGCTATATGGGTCTCTTGTTATTTTTAATCTTTCCTTAGCATCAGGATAGTTTGCTCTTGTGTAATACAGTCTCTTTTAGAATCTGCCATCTCTCCTGAATGTAGAATACCAAGCAAAAAGTTAGACAAAATGCCCATTTCACTGGTAACTTCATCCACTTTCAGACATGGAGGCCCTGACATTAGAAATATATGGCTCCATCATTATCCACTTATCTCTTGCCCCCATGGTCTTTTGATGCATCCATTAAAAATGAAAAGACTCACTGCTTTCACCTTTCTGTACAATGGGGCTTTGACTCCTCCCCATAAGAGGAGCCTGATCCTCCTTTTAGCTGTAAAAATATTAGGTTTACAGCAAATTGTATTTGGTTTGGATGAGAAGCTTTTGATTCAGTTTCCAATTCACAATGTTAAGGATATAAAATAAAGGTTACAGAACTCATGCTTTTATTTTGCTTTATGTGTTTGCTTTTCTTTAAATACATTATTTTTCAAGATTTGGTAAAAAAAATCTGAAACTAACAAGGTAGGTGTGAGAGTGGGAGCATCCACAGGGACATCACTTGAAGAAAAGGGTAAGTTTCTCTGGGGTGGCTGGAGGTAAGGTGAGGAAGGTACTGCAATAAGAGAAAGGGATACATAGATGTAGAGAAACTTGGTGTCTAGGAACAGTTGAAGTTACAGACATAGGAGAGGGGGATGGAGGGAGAAATAGTTCTTATTATTGTATTAGTCAGAACTGTAAACCAGTAACGAGGCAGCAAAGGCCCAAAGGGTCTCAGAGGCTTCAAAGCAGAGTACAGCATGGCTCTGAAAAGCCAGTGGCTCAGCCTCCCACTGACCCTTCATGGTGACAGGCCCATACCTAGCATAAGGAAACTAAGCCAATTGAAACAGGGGGAGCCTCTTGGTTCACAGCCTTTGACAACACAAATGGTTACTACTATTAATGGGAACTGATCCAAACATTTATATTTTATTTAACAAACTAGCAGAGAAGAATGAAACAAGCAATTCTTTTAAAAAAGAGGCTTCGACAAATTGGTACACCAACTTTTCACAACAGAGATTCTCTTCCAATGATAGAGAATAAGGAGTCCGGTGGCACCTTAAAAAGACTAAGGTGCCACAGAACTCCTTGTTGTTTTTGTGGGTACAGACTAACACGGCTACCCCCTGATACTTGACATCTTCCAATGATGTTTGAAAGGAACTAATGATTGCAGCATTAGTGGTTCTTCAGTTATAGGCTCAAAACAGCTTAGAGAATTCCTATCTGGTCACTAGAGCATGGATCCAAGATTCGTTTTCTGTAATAGCCTGCAGCTTTAAATATTATAATTTTGAGATTCAGAATGAATCATTTAAAAACACATTTCTAAATCTATAGGATAAAATATTTCCCCTTATTGCTGTTAATGAATTTAGTGATGAAAGGTACAGAATTATCAGTTCTGCAAAAGGAAGTTGTAATTGGAGAGCAGATACAACACAAGCAATACTGTTGTTTTCCCTCACTGTTATATCAACGTACCTCTGCTTTGACTAGGAGGTTAAGACAGTAATCCAAATTCTACATCCACTGAATGCCTAGCCTCTTTGCTAAGAGTGCCAACAAGTGTACTGTACTACACGTAAGTGATGTTGACATCTCTCCCCTAGAAAATGAACTGAGACCACTAACTTATTTAGAGCAGGGCAATGAACAGTTGTAAAGTAGTAACTTATTTCAGTCATTACCACCTGAGATGATTCCAATTTCTGAT
This sequence comes from Trachemys scripta elegans, assembly GCF_013100865.1. Classification (NCBI taxonomy): domain Eukaryota; kingdom Metazoa; phylum Chordata; order Testudines; family Emydidae; genus Trachemys; species Trachemys scripta. The sequence continues at coordinate 29,038,528 of NC_048298.1, read as the reverse complement.
ACAACAATGAAATGTTCTTCTTCGCATTTAGAATCTGGAGGCACCCAGGCACCACACTTAAGAACTCTAACACATGGACTACTGTAAAGTACCAGTAGGCCAAATCTGAAATGTCTCCATTATTAATGGTTTTACTAAAATTGTTAGTGATCTATTCTCCTCCTCCCTCCAACTTCCTCCTCCTCCCCTTTAGGGTGACCAGATGTCCCAAATTACAGGACCAGTCCTGATATTTGGATCTTTTTCTTATATAGGCTCCTATTACCCCTCACCCCTGTCCCAATTTTTCCACACTTGCTATCTGGTCAGCCTACTCCCCTTCCCAAATGGCCTTTCAAACCTGGCTAGCCTGCTCCATATTTTTTAAAAATAAAGTTGGTTTTACTTATGGTGGAGGGAAGTATGGGGGACACACCTTTCTTCTTAAATGGATTTAACCATTTTTAAGTGTAATACAGGATATATAAATACAAGATTTCAAAATAAAGTGACCCTAATTTTTTGGCATTTTTTCCTGTACATTTGAGGGTTTTATTTCTTTCGCATAGCAATCAACCAACTAATCATGATTTCTCTTTTTTTTTTCTTTTTTGCCATGACACAAACAACCACGCTTAATTAAAAAATTAAAAACAAAAATATACACAGATATTAAAAAAAAAACAAAAAAAAAACAAAAAAAAACCACCACACACAACCTTACCTCTCTCCATTCTTTGCTTCCAATACCTTGTGTATACAAAACACATACTGTGAAAAGAAGAAATGCTCAGTCATTTTCATAATTTCTTTTAACATTCTTTCATTTAATGAATCTGTTTTAGTAAGTCTTACATTGCTGTTGAAATTACTAACTAGGACAATCAAATATCAAATGCTTGCACTCAGTTCCTAATACTCCTATGCTGATAGGAGACAATATGGACAATAAGGCTGGAAATAGGATGGCCTTAAAGTGGGCTGTGATACTTACTGCTTGACATTTAGCAAGTCACTTGACAATCGTTAGATGTAAAATTGGATAAAAGCAAGATTTCATTAAAATCAGACTGAAGTATTGGTCTGACTATCCTAGTTAATCTAAATCATAAGTATTCTAAAATACACTGTCTTCAGGAGACGAGAATTAAAAGAGAAACAAATAGGGACCCATATAGGAAAGAGAGAGAGAAAATAGGGTGGGAGAGAAAAAACTACCAGGGCCTTTTTTCCTTAGATCTGCTCCAAATATACAAAAAAGATAGATAAAAAGTGTATCGATATACAACATATTATAACTAAAATTCCCACAAACAAAATCTTTGTTTAAAACCAGTTAATGTTGCCCAAGTTATCCACCCAATACAAGCCTTAAAAAAGGAAACACCATAATAAAGTACATTTATGAGCTGTCACTAAATGCCCACACAGACTATTTCCACTTTTAGCAACAGACTTCACGCCGCTGCCTCCTCCCCAAAAAAGAACTCCCTTTGCTTCCAACAGATATAATGTTTTTGGGGGTTTTTTTGTTTTTGTTTGTTTTTTAATATATCTTACTCTCCAGCTCCATCTCAGGAGCTGAGAGCAGGAAAACTCAGACCTGGAGGTACAAGAATCGGGAGTTCTCTGCACTTCTGTAATATAGTTAATAGCAATAGTTATCCAATACCTGTATAAACTTAATTAGGGCAATCAACTCATTCACATCAAACAGCCATTACAGATTATCTTTTGTTCACTACATGTCACTCTTGCACTACGTGTAAGCCAGCAACCTAAAATAGTACCAGTCCTACTTCTGAATAATGCTGTTCTAGATCCGCCATACATTGTTTTCTGACAGATTATTCTCCTGCTCCTATACATTTTTAATCTCTAATTTAAAAAAAAAAAAAAAAAAAAAAACACGCTTTGGGTTGCAGTCTTTAGCAACAAAGGGTAAGGGCCAACTCCACTCCCATTGGAGTTAAAGGGAATCACCCTACTGATTTCAGTGGAAACAGGGTCAAACCCTAAACTGGATTTTCTTTCTCCTCTAAAAGATACTTTGCTCCATACCAAATTTGCACTGGTCTGTAGTTAACAGAATGAAGGTAAAACCAAGTCCCAGGAACACAGAAGATAGCCTGCCAGTGCAGGATCAATATGCGTGGGTTAAAATAGAGAGTTGGGAATAATTTATACCCAATGGGGGAAAAACAATAAAACCAAAATTAAATAATACCAAGACAAGATCATCATATTCTATGGAGGATGAAGTTGATATTAAGGAAGTACGGGGGGGGGTGTCTATAATCAGAGGGGGAATTTTTGATTTTTTTGATTTTTATTATTATTATTATTATTAAATTGGAACCATCAAGTTGTGTACTATGATTTTTATTATACTAACCATCTTCCTCTATCCTCCTTCCATCCTATTCTTGTACTCAGTCTTTAGGTCTTGTCTTAATTAAACTCTTCATGGCAAGGAATGTGTCAATTTGTGTATGTTTATAATATTGCCCAAAACGATGGTGCCCCAGAGCTAATAAATAAATAATAATAAATGAAATAACGAGAGGTTACTTACCAATAACTTTTGTTTGTGTGTTGTCTCTATGTATTCACAATTGTGAGATATGACACCTTTAGAGTCAAGCAAAGGAAAGGCCTTGAAAAGCCACCTCCAGTACAGTTACCTGAAAGATTTCACGCAAAGGTGTCATCCCCTTGTGACGTTATTGACATAAACTGGAACCGTATAGATCATTGTTGCAACCAAGGTCCTGTAGTGGCACCCAAATCTTGTATAAAGGGGGTCAAATGGGGTGTCTAGGACAAGGGTATGGTTTACTGGTTATGATCATGCTGTCTATATGTGTGTATCAGTTTTGTAGTTGACGTTATGAATATTGGCTCTATACTGTCTGTATGGCAAACTTATGCTATGCTTCTGGGTGACATCCCAGACAAGCTGAAATTAGCTCTGCCTAGCCTGCTTGATGGCCCATTAAGGACCATCAGCTATACAATGGACCCATTAAGAGAAAACAGATACGCCTTGTAACTCAGCAAAGTATGCAGGGACTGGCCCATGTGACTCCAGACTCCATTTTGCTGTAATTTTCCACAGTAAGAACAAAGAGGTGTTCTTACACCTGAAAAAGACTATATAAGGCTGATGCCTCATCTCCATCTGGTCTTCAATCCTGCTTCATACCTCTGGAGGAACTTTGCTACAAACTGAAGCTCTGAACAAAGGACTGAGGACCCATCCCAGCGGGGAATGTATTCCAGAGACTTGATTCGAACCTGCAGTTTATTCCATCGCTGCTGCAAGCCTGAACCAAGAACTTTGCCATTACTGTATGTAATTGATTCCATTTAACCAATTCTAACTCTCATCTCTATCTTTTTCCTTTTATGAATAAACCTTTAGATTTTAGATTCTAAAGGATTGGCAGCAGCGTGATTTGTGGATAAGATCTGACTTGTATATTGACCTGGGTCTGGGGCTTGGTCCTTTGGGATCAGGAGAACCTTTTTCTTTTACTGGGGTATTGGTTTTCATAACCATTTGTCCCCATAACGTGTGGCCCTGGTGGTTATACTGGGAAACTGGAGTGTCTAAGAAGATTGCTTGTGAGACTTGCGGTTAGCCAGTGGGATGAGACCGAAGTCCTCCTAGTCTGGCTGGTTTGGTTTGCCTTAGAGGTAGAAAAACCCCAGCCTTGGGCTGTAACTGCCCTGTTTTAGCAATTTGTCCTGAGTTGGCACTCTCAGTTGGGTTCCGCCAGAACCGCATTGTCACACCCCTTATTCTATATAAAGAGAAGTGTGTAGACACAGACCCAGCCTCAGTTCCTTCTCCCTAACTGCCAGTCCTAATGTTCTACAGAACTCTGAGGTAGAGAGTAAGGTTGACAGGTATTGGGACTACACCCAAGCAACTCTTGAAGAACAGCAGCTATTGTTAAGTAAAAAACTGCTACTTAACTCTCGTAACTGTTGTTCTTTGAGATGTCTTGCTCATGTCCATTCCAATAGGTGTGTGTGTGTGTGTGTGCACGCGCGCACCACATGCACGATCGCCGGAAAGCTTTTCCCCTAGTGATACCCATCAGGTCGGCTGTGGAGACCCCTAGAGTGGAGCCTTCATGGCGGTGCATATATGTCCCTGCCGACCCGCCGCCTGCTCAGTTCCTTCTTGCTGGAATACTCCGACAGTGGGGAGACAGCGGGATTTGGAATGGACATGAGCAACACATCTTGAAGAACAACAGTTACGAGAGGTAAGTAACTGTTTTTTCTTCGAGTGATTGCTCGTGTGCATTCCAATAGGTGACTTCCAAGCAGTTACCCCGGGAGAGGGGTCAGAGTTCATATAATTGCTAAGTGTAGGACTGCCCTACCAAACCCAGCATCATCCCTCGCCTGCTAGATGATGGCGTAGTGGGAAGTGAAGGTGTGAACTGAAGACCAGGTTGCCGCCTTGCAGATGTCCTGGATAGGGACCTGCGCCAGGAAAGCTGCGGACACCGCCTGTGCTATGGTAGAGTGCACTGTAATCGGAGGGGCTGGAACTTTGGCCAGGTTACAGCAAGTCCTGATGCAGGACATGATCCATGATGAGATGCGCTGGGATGAGATTGGGAGCCCCCTCATTCTTTCTGCGATAGCAATAAAGAGCTGAAGTGACTTACAAAATGGCTTTGTGCATTCAATGTAAAATGAGAAGGCACGTCTAATGTCCAAGGAATGGAACATGCGCTCCCTTTAGTGGCATGGGGTTTAGGAAAGAAAACAGGTAAGAATATATCCTGGTTCACATGAAACTGGGAGACAACCTTAGGCAGGAACTCAGGGTGGGAGCGTAGCTGCTCCTTGTCTTTATAAAATACCGTATAAGGCAGTTCGGAGGTCAGTGTCCTGAGTGCGGCTATCCTTCTAGTGGAAATTATAGCCACCAGAAAAGCCACCTTCCAGGAAAGGTAGGAGAGAGGGCAGGTAGTCATTGGGCTCAAAGGAGGGCTAGGTTGAGGTCCCAAGGGGGAACGGGCTGACGTATTTGGAGGACAAAGTCTGTCCAGGCCCTTAAGAAACCTGCCCACCATGGGGTTACCAAACACTGACCCACCCGCCGTTCCCAGGTGAAAGGCCAAAATGGCCGCAAGGTGTACCCTCAGGGATATTCCTAACCCTTGGTGCTTGAGATATAAAAGATAGTCCAAAATAAGGGGAATTGGGGCCGATTTTGGCTCAGTTCCCCTTTGTCAAGACCAAATGGAGAAACGCTTCCACTTAGCCAGGTAAGTGGCTCACATGGAGGGTTTCCTACTTCCTAATAGGACCTCCCTCACTGAGTGCGAGCACTGAAGCTCAAGAGAGTTCAGCCATGGAGTTTCCAAGCCATGAGGTGGAGGGACTCCAGGTTGGGGTGCTATAGATGGCCGTGGCCCTGCGTGAATAGGGTTGGAGAGAGAGGGAGCGCTACGGGTCTGTCCACTGAAAAGTTCAGTAACATGGTGAACCAGTGCTGGCGAGGCCACGCTGGCGCTATAAGGATCAAGGAAGCCCTGTCCTGATGAATCTTGAGGAGCACTCTGTGTATGAGGGGGAATGGAGGGAACGTGTAGAGCAGGTGACCCATCCAAGATAAGTAAAAGGCATCCGCGGTGGAGCCTGGGCTGTGGTTCAGGAAGGAGCAGAATCTCTGGCACTTCCTGTTGCTCCGCGTTGCGAACAGGTCCATGTGGCTAGAGCCCCACCTCTGGAAAAAAATCAAGTGAGCGATGTCCAATCTGAGGGACTACTCGAGTCCATGGAACGAGCGACTGAGGTAATCTGCCAGCTCGTTCTGCGCCCCCCGAAGGTGCGACGCCTGCAGGTGTATGGAGTGGGCGATACAGAAGTCCCACAGCGCAAGGGCTTCCCGACAGAGGGGAGAGGAGCAAGCACCCCCGTTTGTTTATACAAAACATGGCTGCAGTATTGTCCGTGAGCACTGATACGCACATGCCCTGAGGATGGGCCTGAAACGCCTGGCATGCCAGGCAAACCTCCCTCAACTCCCTCATGTTGATGTGCAGCAATAGCTCTGCATGGGACCAGAGGCCCTGGGTTCTGGGATTGCCCAGATGCACTCCCCAACCGAGCGCCGAGGCGTCCGTGACCAGGGAAAGCGTGGGATGGGGTTTTGCAGAGGGTACTCCCGCACAAACCAGCTGTGGTTGCAGCCACAATGAAGAAAGTGGAGAATGCGAGGCAATAGGGTCACTATTGAGTCCAATGGGTCCCTGCCCTATCTGTGCACCTGCGCTAACTATGCCTGGAGGGGCCGTAGGCGCAGCCTGGCATGCTGTACCACATATGTACAGGCCGCCATGTGCCCCAATAGTCTCATACAATTTCTCGCCGTGGTTGTGGGGAAGCAGAGAAGGGTCTGGATAATGTCCATGAGCGCTCTGAAACGCAGTTCCGGAAGGAACGCCCTCGTGGAGGGCAAGAGAGCACCAACGAACTCTATCTTTTTCGTGCGGGTCAGTGTGGACTTGGACTCATTCAATATAAGACCCAGCCTATGAAACGTCGCCCGGGCCAGGGACACGTGCTCTGCTACCTGTGCTTGGGACTCGTCCTTGATGAGCCAGTCATCCAAATATGGGAATACCTGCACCTGGCGCCTGTGGAGGAAGGCCACCACTACCGCCATACACTTGGTCATCACCTGGAGAGCTGCTGACAGGCCAAATAGAGGTACCCTGAACTGGTAGTGCCAGCCACTGACCACGAATCTGAGAAAGCATCTGTGAGCTGGGATAATAGCAATGTGAAAGTACATATCCTTCAAGTCGAGGGCAGCGTACCAATCTTCCGGATCCAGAGAAGGAATGATGGCGGCTAGAGAAACCATGCAAAACTTCACCTTTTTTATGAATGTGAAGAGGTCTCATAGGTCCAGAATAGGCCAAAGCCTGCCCGTAACCTTGGGGATGAGGAAATAGTGGTAGTATATCCCCTTGCCCCTGAATTCCTGAGGAACCTCCTCTATTGCCCCTAAAGCTAGGAACAATTTCACCTCTTGTAAAAGGAGTTGCTCATGAGAGGGGTCCCTGAAGAGTGACAGGGAAGTGGGGTGGGAGGGAACAGAACTGGATAGAACATCGCGCCCTCACCGTGCTGAGGACCCAGTGGTCTGACGTGATCAGAGACCAAGCACGGTAGAAGAGGGAGAGTCGATTCACAAAAGGGGGGGGGAGGGGAAGAGAAGGATCCAAGATGGCGACTGGTGGGCTATCCTCGGGCGCATCTTCAAAAGTTGGGCTTGGGGCCGGGGGGCTGTTTGGTTGAACCCTGGCCTTGGCCCCAGGAGGATTGCGGTGGGTGCTTTCTATTATTTCTGCCCCTCCTCCTAGGGGGATCTCACCGAGGCGGCCCCGGACAGAAATGGGACGAGGGCTGAGGTCTAAAAGGGCTTTCTCTGAGGCGCTGGGGTGTGTAGCCCCAGAGACTTAAGAGTCACCCGAGAGTCCTTCAGACTGTGCAAGTGCGTGTCCATATTTTGGGCGAACAGGCACTCACAGTCAAAGGGGAGGTCCTGTATAGTGTTCTGGACCTCCGGCGGGATACCCGAAACCTGTAGCCACATACTGCGCTTCATTGCTATTGCGGGGGCCATGGTTCGAGCCATAGAGTCCGCCGCGTCCAGGGTTGCCTGAAGGGCAGTCCGAGATACTACTCTACCCTCCTCAAGGAGCACACCAAACTCCTTGCTTGAGTTAGCCGGGATTAACTCCTGGAACTTAGCCAATACGCTTTTAATTCCTGGAGCTTGTTGGCTAAGTACTGCCTACTGATTCGCTACCCGAAGCTGGAGCCCACCAGTAGAATAGACTTTACGGCCAAAGAGATTCAGTTTCTTGGCGTCACATGACTTAGGTACAGGGCCTGGTTGTCCTTGTCGCTCCTTGTGGTTTGCTGCATCAACCACCAAAGTCCCCAGTTGGGGGTGGGTAAAAAGGTGCTCAAAGCCCTTTTGCGCACAATGTAGCGTCTCTTGATCCCTTTAACCGTTGGTGGTATAGAGGCTGGGGTTTGCCAGAGCACCTTTGTGGTGTTCTGAATTGTCCTTATGAGGGGCAAGGCCACTCTAGAAGGACCCTCGGGAGTGAGGATGTCCACCATCGGATCTGAATCCTCCATAACGTCCTCTGCCTGGAGGTTGAAGTTAACTGCCACCCTCCTAAGCCTTTGGTGGCCTTTGGTGTCTATTGGTGGTAGAGTGGTGGATCTGCCCACCACCGCCTCGTCTGGTGATGAGGAGGAGGTTCCCGGGACGGGGTCTTCCTGCCCCTCGGGTTCTCTAGAGGTCAGGCCAAGTACCTCAGAGCTGCGCACGACCGGAGGATCAGGTGCAACCGACGTCAGTGGAGGAGGGGCTGTGCTTGTCTGTGGCTGCTCAACAGCCGTGTCCCGTACTGGGTTCTCAGGGGGCCTAGGGGTGTAGTGTGCCATTGACGTCGCTGATGGAGGGGCAAGGGGGGCCTCCCCAATACCACCAATACCAGCCTAGATCCCTGACTTTGAGCCTGGTGGTAGGTCCAAGAGGTCCAAAAAGGCCATAGCACTGGGCTCTGCCACTGGCATGGCTAAGTGACAGCCGGTGCCGGTTGTTCCGCTGGCCTACGGTGCCGGGATCAGTGCCGGGACCAGAAGCAGTGGTGGCTGCATCGGGACACAGAGAATTCTGTGTCTGACTCTGACGAGTACTCTATACCTGACCACAGGAGAGCAGAGCCCGAAGGTGCCGGGTAGACAGAGATCAGTGCCGTAACATCATGGACTTTCCCCGATGATGAATCAATGGCAGTGCTGCCATCAGTGCCGTGACGGGTATCAGAGTCATCCAGGGTGCCGGGCACTACGACGCAGTTGATGAGTTTGCGAAGCCGGGCCCCGCACCTGCGGGGCCAGGTACTGCGCCGTCATGGCAACGAGGTCTTGAGCCGCCTCATATGTGTCCGGAGTGGAGGGGAGATCAAGCTCGTCCTCCAAATCGTTCCGGCTAGGAGAGTCCATTCTTGCTGGACTCAACGGCTCTGCAACTGGGGCCAGAGTCAACTGCGCCGGTTCTTGGGGATCAGACCGAGGGTCGCACCTCACTGGAATCTCTACAGCAGGGAATCATGTATCTCAGCAAGGGCTCATTCAAGTGGGAAGAAGTAGTCCCCCTCCCTGGCTGGCTGATTATGTAATGTACTGTTGAATATCCACTGTTCCAATGACATGGAAAAAAAGTAAATGGAAAGCCATCAAAGAAACTATAACCATTGAAACCACTTGAGGTAAAAATGAACATTATGACAGACAGGGGATCACCCTTTCTAGGAACAAACACACAAAAGACTGGTTAAGTCAGTATATCACAAAGTGGAGAAAGACACTCTGGATCTGTTCACTGAGGAGACATCTTGTTCAGCAGTTTCGTGGAAGATTGGATCCTGTTTCCCGAGAAGCAAGCCAGCTCCGCAACAGATTAAATTAGGGGAGGGGGAATCCTATTTTATTAGATAGCTAAGGGAACGAATAATGAGTAATGTAACTAATAAGCATAGGCCCTAGTTTGTGTTTTATGTGGACTTTCTAATTGTAACCATTTGTTTCACTCTTGTTTCTAGTGGAAACTCTGTACTTTCTTAAATAAACACTCGTGTTTTATTATAAAAACACAAATGCTGTGTGTTATACAGGAGCACCAATTTAAGGTAAAACTGGCAAACAGGTACACTGCTCCTTTGGGAAAAGAGGATTTGGGATTTCTGTGAGTAGCAGGTGTCAGTGGCTGGAAATCACAAGAGAACACTTCAATGGGAGTCAGGGAGTGTCATGTCTCTCTTGTTTAGCTCCAAGGCAAAGACAGGGCTGGCACAGCCCAGAGGAGAGAGCTTGAGTGGTTGAAAGGCTGGTGGTTTTAGGGAGCTAACACCAAACCATCACCGACCAGACTCCCTCTTGCTAGAGACAAGGGGTAACAAGTTAACTCTCATCCCGGGTACTCCAAGAACCATTGCAGTACAGTAATATAAATGAATGTTCTTCCACTGGTGTAAGATACATCCTGTGTACTCTCAAACACAGGTGGAGATGAAAGGGGGAGACAGACAAAATCTTGATTGGGTTGAAAAGAGCGGACCTAATGGTATAACCAGCCTCTCCATGGTCTGCATCTCTAAAATGTCTAAAAAGGGATCCGAGGTCTCCATTTGGAGACAGAGAATAATTGTCATTCTCCCCAGTGATTCCTGAAAAAAACATCTTTTTTCACCATTTTGTTTCAGGATCCAGCTTAGACATAAAAGGGTTATAAATGTCCATTATCTGCAATGTCTACAACTTGGAAGTGCATAGCTTTGTCATGCACAATGTTACAAATAAAGCAAACTGGAGAAGAAACGTAAAAGAAGATAATGAAAGGAACCTGAAACTTATAAAATATGGGTGCAGATGCATCTTTTAGATGAAGACTTAAGGAAACTCCAGGAAAAAGAAAATCTTACTTTCAAAACAACCACTTCGCAATTTCAGTATTTGGCTTCAGCTTCACTGAAGAAAGTAAGATGATCCAAACTACACCTCTACCGCGATATAATGCAACCAGATATAACATGAATTCTGAGATAATGCAGTAAAGCAGTGCTCGGGGGGGGGGGGGGGGAAATGGGGAAGCAGGGCTGCGCACTTCAGCAGATTAAAGTGAGTTCAATATAACACGGTAAGATTTTTTGGCTCCCGACAGCGTTATATCGAGGTAGAGGTGTAATTCTCATCCAAGATGTACAATGGAATTTAGCAGGTGACAGTTCTGACCTATTTATTAACATCTGGCCCATTCTAATGGCATTTCTGGAAGAAAATTGTAATGAAAAAACAGATGGAACTATCACAGGCAAAGTAGTCACCATTGGAATAAAGAAAAATGTAGAAGATAGGCTGAATATACTGAAACCTATTTCCACAGCCTTGGACAAACTGCAGAAAGATTGCTGCTGCATCGCTGATGTTGAAATATGGAAAGAACTTTAAGAGACACTGAAGAAATACCCAACAACAAAGCTAAATTGCGGGCAGGAAAGAAATGCACGGAGCAAACACTTACTCCACCCTCGTTTTCTTCCCAATATTCTCTACCCAGTCAGTCAGATGCCTAACTGCTGAAGATGACAACGGTGCTATGATATGGGTCATAATCTATTTCAGGACTGGAGGTGAGCCCAGGGCCGGCTCCAGGGTTTTTGCCGCCCCAAGCAGCGGGGGGGGGGGAAGCTGCCATCGCAATCGGTGGCCCTTTGTCGGCAGCTTCATCACGCCACTTCATTCTTTGGCGGCACTTCAGCAGCAGGTCCTTCCCTCCGAGAGGGACCGAGAGATCCGCTGCCGAATTGCCGAACGTGCCACCCCTTCCCCTTGGCCGCCCCAAGCACCAGCTTGCACCGCTGGTGCCTGGAGCCAGCCCTGGGTGAGCCATTCAAGCAGTACATATTTGCAGATGATGTTTTAAAAAGTCACACCACTGAACTGGTGGAAGTCGCTAGCTAAGCACCTGGAACCAGAGTTTGTCAAAGTGCTAAACCAACTTTTGACAGCAGTAGCCTCTTCTGCTGGCACACAGAAAGAATATTTTCCTCGTTTAAACTAATTCATTCATAGTTGAGAAAGTGACTGGGAGTTCTAAAAGTAGGAAAACTTATCTCACTCTCTCTCTTCCAGTCTATGAATAAAAACGAGAATGGAAGGGATGAGAGCTAATAGACTGTCCTTCAGACTTTTAAATCTAAGTAACCTAAGAGACTGTTGTCTCATTGTCAAGAAACTTAAGCAAACAGGAACTTAAGTTCCAGTCACTTTCGCTTACACATATTTGAAAATTTCCCCAGGCTGACCTGAAATAATCTGTTTAATTCATTGACTACAACCATCCCTCTGTTCCTTTAATAAGTCATTTAACTATAAATGCGAAACATGTTTTGATAAGAGAAGTTTATATATCCAAAACATTTAAGGTTTTAATAGCTATATATTTTATATCCTCTTTTGTTTGATCAATTAAATTCCAGTTACTATCCTAATGCAGCTAGACAACTCATTTTTGCTCATGATTTAATAAATAAGCAATATCGTTCACCATTTACTAACATACTAAAATGTACAATTAATAAGAATCTGAAAATACTAAGCTATATAATTGCTTAAATAAATGTATAGGGTTATAGCGTACCCTCCTAGATAGCAAAAAGATGTACCAAATCTAATGTAAAAGCTCTATTTAGTTGTAATTCAACGTTTGCATGGTTATATGAATCAATGAGAATGCACCTTTCTTTAGAAAATAAATGAAGTACAAATGGAAAAGCTGATTAAAATCACAAATTGAAATTAATTCACTATGCCGAGGCAAGACAAGAACTATCAGAAATTATTAAAGATCATAATCCAGAAGAGCACTTTCCAAGGCATTTAAAAAAAAAAAAAAAAAAATCTAGCCAAATATACGAAGTCAACTTTCTACAAATTAGTTATAACCTGGCTATCATACATAATTATAACATCAAAATCAATTGATGGTTGGATTTGTTGACAATAAATCATTAGAATACCAGATAACTATATTCAGAATCATCTAGAAAAATCTACCATGATGAGATTACTGAGACAGACATTCTCCTATCAAATGACTTCTCTGCTGGGGAACTGTACACTCAAATTCTGCTTAATTAGCATGCGCGGAGACAGCAATGTCACATAACATTCCAAATTTTCTTGGTATTATGCATATAACCTTTCTGCCCAAGCTGTTGCTGTCACTTGAGTAAAGTGCTCTCTGAACTTACGAGGTGGAAAAGAACCTCTGTCTTTAAGTTTGAGGAACGTGTGAACTTATCCACCTCAATAGTGAGACTTCTGACACATTATTGGCTTTGACAATAAGAATATTATAAGAAACAGTTTGACTTTCTGAATTGGTTAGTCTTTTTTTATATACATACTTACTACTCTTTTGACATCAAATTTGCGCGTCTTTTTCTCTTGTCAGAAGCTAAATTTAGTTATAAATGAAGGAATGTTATCTATTCTGATATTTGTGGAAGATGGTATTTTGTGGAGTGGGAGGGGTCTCTCCTCAAGGATATTTTATCATTTGAACTGTACAATACTGAGATTATACTGATATAACTTCGGAACTTGAGGTTACTATTTGAGGTTACCATCACTAAAAAAGAAACTTTGTAGAAGTGGTCAATGAGGTCAACTCCAGAGATTCAAACAGAGGTTTAAAATTGTAATCCACCAAAACAAAAATGTTTAGTGTTGCATCCTGTACTTTGAAAAGGCCCAGTGAGAGTGTTGCTGCTTATAGAATTCTTAAAATGTAAAAATAAGAACAAAACATGCTTTGCACTCTCGTAATCTGAAAGCAAATGTATGGAAAGTCTGACCTGTAGGAAGTCCAAAACATGAGTAATGCTGGCCTTCTTCACAGAGGTTCTCCCTTTCCAATGCATGAGTGCTTAAATTTGAAAAAAACAGATAGTATGACCTTAAATAAAGTGTTTTCTTAAGGCCCAAATTTTAATCAGTTACCCAATGTGTGCATCTTTTGTCATTTGCTACCCTTTCAGTCTCCATCTTGTTTATTCAAAGATTCATAGATTCTAGGGCTGGAAGGAACCTCAAGAGGTCATCAAGTCCAGTCCCCTGCCCTCATGGCAGGACCAAATACTGTCTAGACCATCCCTGATAGACATTTATCTAACCTACTCTTAAATATCTCCAGAGATGGAGATTCCACAACTTCCCGAGGCAGTTTATTCCAGTGTTTAACCACCCTGACAGTTAGGAACTTTTTCCTAATGTCCAACCTAAACCTTCCTTTTTGCAGTTTAAGCCCATTGCTTCTTGTTCTATCCTTAGAGGCTAAGATGAACAAGTTTTCTCCCACCTCCTTATGACACCCTTTTAGATACCTGAAAACTGCTATCATGTCCCCTCTCAGTCTTCTCTTTTCCAAACTAAATAAACCCAATTCTTTCAGCCTTCCTTCATAGGTCTTGTTGATCTTCTCTGTACCCGCTCCAATTTCTCCACATCTTTCTTGAAATGTGATACCCAGAACTAGACAATACTCCAGTTGATGCCTAACCAGCACAGAGTAGAGCGGAAGAATGACTTCTCGTGTCTTGCTCACAACACACCTGTTAATGTTAGAGAAAGCTTTCCTGGTTCCTGATATACAAAGGTCCCTTGAATCAGCTATCTGAGCAAGAGAAATTATAGGAAGAGCAGAATGCATCTCTAAGTCTGAGAAACAAGGGAATCTTGTTCAACTGGGAGTTGGGGGAGGGCTCCAAGAATGCCTAGTGATCTATTCATATTGCTTTAGATTCTTTTAACAAGAAGTAAATGTGGCATAAGTAAAGGAGACTTTTCACCTGTTGTACAGTGCCACTAGAGCAGTGATTTTCTACATGTGGCTCATGGACCCTGAGGGTCTACATACTAGGTCTAAAATTTCCAAAGGGGTCTGCACCTTTATTTGAAATTTTTTAGGGGTCCGCAAATGAAAAGGTTGAAAACCACTGATCTAGAGCTATTGTCCCTTGTCCTTTACGCCTGCAGAAGGCAGCTCTGACTTTGGCATTTCCTTTGGGCCTCAAAATCTGGCCACTATTACTTAAAATACTAAACTGCGAAGGAGTCATCGCTCCCAGTCTACCTGGTAAAGACTTAATGAACTCAGATATTCAAGATGTTCATTTGTTCTTTGACAAGGCTTTTCTGTTCATATGTACTGACATATAGGTTCTTTGGAAGATCATCTCTTCCCATCTTGGTAGTTCACATTCACCTGTATTATCAAGTTCCTCATCATTACCAGGTTAATCTTACTCTTGATCTTGTCTAGCGTTCAGAGCATAGCTGCTAGTTAATGTGCATTTTTTAAGAGTACCTATTGATGTAGCTTCAACTTGAGATACCTTAGTGGGGAAACATATTTTGCAAACAAATTCATGTCCAACAGAATTGTTCTTATTGGTTTCTGGACACTGATCAGTTGAGAACCTGAATGATCACTTTTCAAATTTGCAACTTTGGCATCCAGGTTACATGGGGAAAAGGTGGACATGGAAAGGAGAAACTTCTGCAGAATCATCATATGGAATAAAAGCCACTCAGTAACTCAATGCATATACCATCTTTCCCTGTAGCTTCATGGGGAAAAAAAAATAAAAATAAAAAACAACCTTAGCATTAAACAAGCAAGAATTAAGACCTACTGAATGGCTGTCATGATCCCCATGAGATGGAAGCTTTTCTTCTGGTGGTTTAAAGTTGCATCCAGGTGTAGTCACCAGTATGGGTCACAAATAATTTTTTCCCCTGTGTATTCTGGGTTGTTGGTGGATTTTGTTTGCCCCCTCCACCCCACACACTTTTTTTTTTTGGGGGAAGTCTCTTTTCTCTGAAGCATCAGAGATGGCCATAGCTAGAGATGGGATACTGGAGGAGGTGGGCCAGTGGTTTGAGGTGAAACCAAGGGTTCTCTCTCTCTCTCTCAGGTGCTTGGCTGGTAATTTCTTGCTCAGATGATCAGGGTCTGACTTCCTTACATGGGGTAGGGAATGAATGTTCCTCAAGTCAGACCTTGAGTTCCCCTCCCCCACTATCCTCTGCAGCATGGGGTGCATGTCACATGTTATGATCATCTGGGCTTATCTCACCTGATCAATGCCCCTGCCATTGCAAAGGCCTTGGGTATTGATGCACCTCAGTCACTCCTGTTTTTTTGCCTGTGGCAAACAATAGTTAAGTCTCCAGAGTGCAGTAACACTCAAGTCTAATTCTGGTTTTTGGGTTTAGTGTGTGGCTGGCTGGGTGATGCTACTGGCCTGTGATATAGAGGAGGGCAAACTAGTCTTACACTCCGTCTCTAAGATACTAGAACTTTTGAGTTGGAATTTAGTGATTTCCACACACACACACACACACACAGTCTCAGGGTGATCTGGCCCTTTAAAGGGATTGAGGCTCAGCACTCCCTATGACAGGTATAGCCTGCCTCCCCAGGTCAAGGGAATGAACGTAGAGATTATGTGACAAGGAGGAAGCATGTGGCTAAACCAGGCCTACTGAGAGATAAAAGGGCAGCCTGTGGTGATTCTTGGGGAAATTCCATTAAAGACCAAGCTGAACATACAGAAAGACCATGGGATGAAAAACAGAGTAGTTTATGTTACCGGGCAGACCTGTCAATTGTTTAGGTACCGAGGGAAGGAACCCATAGTAGAGGGTGAATGTAGGTTCCTATGCTGCCAGCATCAAGGGACTGATTGGAGCCCAGAAAAAAATAGAAGCTGATCCCTAGAGAAGGGATATAAATTGTTGTATGCAGAGGACAGTCATGGAGAGGAAGGGCTATGCCCAACAAGAGTATGGGACGGAACCTTTGGGTTCTGTGTTTCGGTTTGGACTTCAATAGACTCCAGAAGGACTCATGACTTGGATGGAGGGCTAACCTAATCATGCTAGAAACTGGTGGGAAACTATCTGACACGAAGGCAAACTAAGGTAGAAGCAGAGCTTGAAGCTAGACCAAGTGTGAAGATTTAGTACTTGTGTGTAGGTATCTATAGCAGCTACAAACTGCATTTTGTTTTGTTAGCATTCTTTTGACTGTAAGACCGTGCTGTGCCTTCCTCCTTGTCTTTTTACCTCCTTCTTGGATGATAATTCCAAGGGGTATCGATACAATGCGAACAGTACTAATCAATGAAGTGTCATTACCATTGAATGACTTTGCTCTGGCAATAAAATCGGTATGCTAAAGAGTGTGGCCAAAGTTGCAAGAAACCAAATTTTTTCCAGTCTGGACTCCAGATGGACAGTAATCAAGCAACAGATCACTTGATGGGGCCTTAAGAGATGGACAAGGAGGATCACATGAAAGGAGGCCAAAAGTTTTAAAAAGGACAAGGTCCTGAGCAGCAGCTTCCCCAACCAGAATAAGAAGACAAGACCAGCCAGGAGGAAGGAAGGGAGCAGAGTCCTGTGAACCTGAAAAAACACTGACCAAATTCCAAACAATGATCAAGAGTATTGAAGAACTTTAGCCAGGGGTCTTACACAAATGTAGTCAATATAATAAAACTGCTTACATCTCTTGTAATTTGTCTATATTCAGTTTAGAAATCCCTTTGCAAAGTCTGTGTATTACTTGCTTCAACTATCCCATGTTGCTGAAGGATTAAGTTATAAACTGGATTACCCATGGGACTGAAGCTCTAGGGAGGATCTGTTTGACTGGGTAGACTTGGGAGGATTCAACACCAGCCCTGGAGTCCAGGGCAGCTGGAACACAGGGTCCTATTTCCTAGAAGTAGTACCAGAAAAAGTCTATGTATGAGTCTATGGCTGGAGTCTGCCAAGATCCAGAAGAGCTCAGAAGCACATGGATCCACCACTGAGTCAGTCCAAATACCTGCCTTGTGTGAGCATCCACAAGGAGGAGCTCAGCCAGGACTGTAACACCAGATAATTCCTATTATACCCACAGGACTGAAGCTTATCATTGCCCGAGTATTGAGAGCTCTTTTCTCCCTCGAGGAGATCTCTTAGGAAATGATAGAAATGCACTCCTTTTGGAATTAGGGATGCAATCAAAACTACTAAGATTTTCATAAATATTTGAGGATTTGCCAGTACAGATAGGAAAAGCCTTCTATCAGTAATGCTCCATTCCATAAGCAACCTGGAGGAATCCCCTGAGGCTATGTCTGGAAGGAATTTGCAGAAACACCACCCTGAGATCTACCCTGTTTCCCCGAAAATAAGACAG
Organism: Trachemys scripta elegans; assembly: GCF_013100865.1. Taxonomy (NCBI): domain Eukaryota; kingdom Metazoa; phylum Chordata; order Testudines; family Emydidae; genus Trachemys; species Trachemys scripta. Next base: position 29,020,674 of record NC_048298.1, on the reverse strand, counting down.
TGTCTTATATTAATTTTTGCTCCCAAAGATGCGCTAGGTCTTATTTTCAGGGGATGTCTTATTTTTCAGAAATGAAAAATGCCTTATTATCGGTGGATGCCTTATTATCGGGGAGGTCTTATTATCGGGGGGATGCCTTATATTACAACGAGAGGCAAAACTGTAAGTAGGCCTTATTTTCGGAGGATGTCTTATTTTCGGGGAAACAGGGTATCACTACTGGGCCTCTCAGAGTGTGCGCTAATGATCACAGATCTTTCTGTCCCTTTCTCCTCCAAGACCAATGCCTTCTACCCCATCCCTTCCAATCTGTCCTCATCCCAGTCTTATCTCTTCCCCACCCTGACTCCTCATCCCAGTCTCCACTCATCTAATCTCGCTATCCTCTCCCCTCCCCCTTAGCTCTCCCCTCTCTGTCCAGCCAGTCCCAGTTTCTCCCCACACACACTGACACCTTGATCTAATATGCTCCTCTCTCCCAAATCCAGTTCTTGCCCCTTCTACATTTGAGTCAGGCAATCTCCTTCTCCACCCTGCCTGGGCCCAGCAGGGGGAGCATTGAGAGCACAGGGAAATGTCCCTGCTGTCAGTTCTAGTGCCTGTTGTCACTCCTGTAGCAGCAACGGCAGAGAAAGTCCTGCTTATCCCAGTAGCTCTAATAAGTCTCCGAGAAATCTCGGAGAAATCTCAGTTTGCACTTGCTCAGAGGTTTACAACCTGCCAAATTTGGGAGAATACTCGGGAGGACAGCAAAAGGCACCCCAGATTTATCTTTTATCAGGTGTAAAGTACTTGGAGGCACCAAATTGCTGCAGAAAAGACAGATAGGCTATGAACATCAGAATAGGTAAGATTAAGTAATAAGAAATTAGATATAAAAGCAAGAGGAGCAGGCAGAAACAAAATATTTTCTAAAGTTACACTCTATAATAAAAATATATAGAAAACTACTAGAACTCGCAATACATGTCCCTATCATACATCTCAGAATGGAAAAACAAACAAGTCTCTTGTTATCTCAAACATACCTATTTCCTGAGTTCCCTATCCAATAAAGGCCTAAAGCACTTGCCCCCAAAACAAGGACCAATAAAGAACGGACTACTATTTGAATTAGCTTGTCTAACACGGCTGCTACTCTGAAACTTGTCTGAGATGGTTCACCCTTTCCTTGCTAGATAAGCAACCACTAGAAATATCTTAGATTCCACTAGTTCCACTCCTGCATGACATCACCACTCAGGAGGCATGTTCCTGTCCCCGCCTGTTTATGCAGAAAATGGTCTCTATTTAGTGTATTTTTAAAGGATTTTTACTACTCTGCAAGCACCCAGCTAAACTGATAAAATGAGCTAACTGCCTGTTTGAATCAGAACCATATTTTGGGATACCAGATCTCTGAACTGCCATCATCCCCAGAGCACGTGTGTGCAGTTAATCAAGAAGAGACTAAAATGTCTAAAAGGTGAGCAGCTCCTGTGTGTGGAGGCAAGATGAATCCATGGTTACTCCAGAAAGGATCACAGAAGTCCATTCACAAATGCAGGCTTTACTTGCACGGACACCAAGCCAGTGAGGCTTGGAGATACTCCATTACTGTATGCAATGCAAGGCTATGTATGACTTCTGAACACTATGACCCCAGAGTCTACTGAGCTGGTATAATGTGGAAATGTGCCATGAGTGTAACAGATACTGGTATGGCGATTAGGCCCACCATCCACAACATCAGCAGATCATCTGCTGGAGCCAGCAGATGATCTGCTTCATTCATAAAAGCTAATCCCAACCTAAAGTAGGAAGGCTTGGAATTGAACGTCAATAGTGAGTTTATTCCCCCTGTATAATCCAGTGGACTAGAACACTCCTAGGCACAACTCAACTAAAAAAAAAAACCACACACACACACACCCCTACCTTACCTCCTATTGTGCATATCTGTAGATCTTAAGGAAGAAATCTATTGAGTTTCTGTATCCTACCTACTTTTTGTCTACCTGTAGAAACAATTGTGGGGAAACAGAACAGGGGGGCCTTTTTTTTTTAAATAGCCAGAGCTGTGAATCTGAAGGCCCCGAAATGAACCCTAACAGAGGACTGTTATGCTGACTGCCTTTACAAAAAGTAGTACAGGCCAGGGCCTGAACAAGACTGAACTGCACAGTTCTCTGCCAAATTCGGTCAAGGGTCATGACCAGAGGAGGGAGGGGGGAGGAAGTAACAGTGGTAAAGGCTTCGGCAACCTAATAACCGCAAGTTTATGAAATATAATAACCGCTTGTATGAAGAAATTGCTTTTGCAAATGCCAACTTCTCCTGTGATTCCAGCTATCTGCAAAATTAGCCAATCATAGATCTTCTTTTAGTGTCCCCTGATAAACCCCCCCCTTAACCCTTCACCGAAAACCCTCAGAAAATAATATGTGCCTTGCCAAAAAATGTACTCAAACTGGTGCCAAGTACCACCCCTGGGGAAAACTACCAAACGCCCCTCTACCCAAATAAACGCCCAGCTCTTGGGAAATAATGAGGAGGATACTGGGTGGAGGGGCTGACCCCAACCCCAATTTCTTAACTCATGATGTATTGTTTGTACTTTGCTTGCGGTTTAATGAAATAAAAACCCGCCTGCGAGCGGTCCTCGGGGTGTCAGTCTTAGGACTGCACCCCCGTGCACTGGTATGTATGTCAATAAACTGGTCCAATAAAAGGATATTACCTCGCTCGGCTTGTCTCTCTATTCCCAAGGTTGCATTTTACATTTTTTCTTTTGCCATATAAAAAGAGAGATCTCAAATCCACGATTGGTCAGAACTCACATCTCCGTCAGGAAGTAACTGGAACAAAAGCCTCTCTCTCGCTTTTGTTCAGTGGCACAAACTCAATGGCATAGTAGCGTGATTTCCTGATGCAACTTAAAATTCTTTATCAACTGGGGAATTTGATAGAATTTCTCTGAAGCAAGTTTTTCAGTGCCCCTGTGTCCAAGGTGATTAGGGGCCATCAGAGATAAAAATCTTACTCTCTCATCAACTGGAAGGTCTCCAAAAGTAGATCTTGATAGGTTCCAGACCAAGCAGCAACCTTTTACAAATGTGGAAATTTTTATTGCCTATGAAAATAAAGCCTAGACCCCTTTCACTTCCGCAGAGAAGGAGGCAGCATACACAGTAAAATCTGTGTTATCCTGCACTTTACCAACCATAAAGCTGTAGGGTAGGCCCACTGCTTAGTGAAGAGGGAGAAACAGTAACAGGAAACTTGGAAATGACAGAGATGCTTAATGACTTCTTTGTTTCGGTCTTCACCGAGAAGTCTGAAGGAATGCCTAACATAGTGAATACTAATGGGAAGGGGGTAGGTTTAGCGGATAAAATAAAAAAAGAACAAGTTAAAAATCACTTAGAAAAGTTAGATGCCTGCAAGTCACCCGGGCCTGATGAAATGCATCCTAGAATACTCAAGGAGCTAATAGAGGAGGTATCTGAGCCTCTAGCTATTATCATTATGTAAGCGGGGGAATGGTCCCGCTATTGTGGGGAACTTTCCTGGCTTCTGCACTACCCCGGTGAAGAGGGCTAGCGAAAGGATCCGAGTCCTCGCTCCCACTTCCTTTACCCAGAGGCCTCCCTGCCCTTGAGGACTTCCCTTCCACTCTCCTGTCTGGCAGAGTCCTCATAAACCCCGACAAGGCTGGGCCCAGGATTCCTGGGGGGCTCGACCCCCAACCCTGCGGTGGTCACCCAGGACAGGGGCTAGGGTGTCCCCACTCCGGGGTACTCTCTCTGCACTGGGCACCTTCCTGACCCACTGATCATTTCATACAATTTAAAGCAAATACAAGTTGTTTAATTAACAATTAATTTTAAAAAAAGAATAAGGAAAAATGGGAAAGGTTAGAGGAAAACACATCACCCTGCTCTGTGGCAGGGAACATTACAACCAGTGTCTCTGGAACGTCAGGGCAGTTCAATCTGTTCCTTGTAGGTCCCAGGCCTGCTTCTCAGGCCCTGTCTGTGCTGCAGAGACGCTGTGGATTGGACACTTGCTCTGGCGGTGGCCACACGCTCTCAGGCTCTAGGTGGCAGGACCCTTTTTTCCAGCGTCGCCCCTGCCCAGTCGGGGTTATGATCCCCCTGCAAGTCTGGCCTGCAAGGCCTCTTGGCTGAGGCGTCTCCCTGTGCTGGGCCCACTGCCCAGGGTCCCCCTCACTCTCCCCAGCTGCTCACCGCACTCGGACTGCACACGGCTCCGGACTGCCCCAGCCCCAGCTCCGGACTGCTCCAGCCTCAGCTCCAGCTCCGGCTCCACTCTGCCTCAGCACGGCTGCTGCTGCTGCTCTGCCTTCAGCTCCCTGGGCTGCTTCTCTGGCCTCTCTGGCTCTGGTTGCTGCAGCTCTGCTCCCAGGACAGCTCTGCTCTGCAGGCTGCTTCTGTGACTCTGCTCCCAGCTCTGACCTGCTTCCTGGCTGCTTGTCTGGCCCCTCTGGCTCTGGTTGCTACAGCTCTGGTCCCAGGGCAGGTCTGCTCTCTCCGGGCTGTGCTCTGGCTTTTGGGGCTGCAACTCTGCTTCCAGCAGCTTAGCTCGGGCCCCTGCCCTCTCCTTAGCTCGGCCCCACTCTGTCTGACTCAGGACATTCCAGTTTCCACGGAGGACGGGACCCACCCTGGCCTCCTGACTCTCTGATTAGCCTGCCCGCCCTGTCAATCAGGCTGATCTGGAGCATTGGCCTCTCCCCATTGCCCCTGGGGACTGTCAGTCTCAGGCTCCTGATTTGCCATCGACCCTTCCCCTTTCAGTGCTGGGAGCTAGCCAACCAAAACACCCCACTGAATGTTAGTAAGGGGGCAACAGTCCCCTTACATTTGGAAAGTCATGGGAGACGGGAGAGATTCCAGAAGACTGGAAAAGGGCAAATATAGTGCCCATCTATAAAAAGGGAAATAAAAACAACCCAGGTAACTACAGACCAGTTAGTTTAACTTCTGTGCCAGGGAAGATAATGGAGCAAGTAATTAAGGAAATCATCTGCAAACACTTGGAAGGTGGTAAGGTGATAGGGAACAGCCAGCATGGATTTGTGAAGAACAAATCATGTCAAACCAATCTGATAGCTTTCTTTGATAGGATAACGAGCCTTGTGGATAAGGGTGAAGCGGTGGATGTGGTATACCTAGACTTTAGTAAGGCATTTGATACGGTCTCGCATGATATTCTTATCGATAAACTAGGCAAATACAATTTAGATGGGGCTACTATAAGGTGGGTGCATAACTGGCTGGATAACCGTACTCAGAGAGTTGTTATTAATGGTTCCCAATCCTGCTGGAAAGGCGTAACGAGTGGGGTACCGCAGGGGTCTGTTTTGGGACCGGCTCTGTTCAATATCTTCATCAACGACTTAGATGTTGGCATAGAAAGTACGCTTATTAAGTTTGCGGATGATACCAAACTGGGAGGGGTTGCAACTACTTTGGAGGACAGGGTCATAATTCAAAATGATCTGGACAAATTGGAGAAATGGTCTGAGTTAAACAGGATGAAGTTTAACAAAGACAAATGCAAACTGCTCCACTTAGGAAGGAAAAATCAATTTCACACATACAGAATAGGAAAAGACTGTCTAGGTAGGAGTACGGCAGAAAGGGATCTAGGGGTTATAGTGGACCACAAGCTAAATATGAGTCAACAGTGTGATGCTGTTGCAAAAAAAAGCAAACATGATTCTGGGATGTATTAACAGGTGTGTTGTGAGCAAGACACGAGAAGTCATTCTTCCGCTCTACTCTGCTCTGGTTAGGCCTCAGCTGGAGTATTGTGTCCAGTTCTGGGCGTCGCATTTTAAAAAAGATGTGGAGAAATTGGAAAGGGTCCAAAGAAGAGCAACAAGAATGATTAAAGGTCTTGAGAACATGACCTATGAAGGAAGGCTGAAAGAATTGGGTTTGTTTACTTTGGAAAAGAGAAGACTGAGAGGGGACATGATAGCAGTTTTCAGGTATCTAAAAGGGTGTCATAAGAAGGAGGGAGAGAACTTGTTCACCTTAGCCTCTAAGGATAGAACCAGAAACAATGGGTTTAAACTGCAGCAAGGGAGGTCTAGGTTGGACATTAGGAAAAAGTTCCTAACTGTCAGGGTGGTTAAACACTGGAACAAATTGCCTAGGGAGGTTGTGGAATCTCCGTCTCTGGAGATATTTAAGAATAGGTTAGATAAATGTCTACCAGGGATGGTCTAGACAGTATTTGGTCCTGCCATGCGGGCAGGGGACTGGACTCGATGACCTCTCGAGGTCCCTTCCAGTCCTATAATCTATGAATCTATGAATCTGTAGAAACTGGCATTTCTGATATCTCCATTAAAAGTCCGGCTGGCACGGGGCCGCCAGGTTCCCTACCTGGCTGAGCATGGCTCCCCGCAAGCAGCGGCATGTTCCTGCTGCTCCTAGGCAGAGGCATGGCCACAGAGCGCCCTGCGCTGCCCCTACCCAACCCCGGGTGCTGGCTACACAGCTCCCATTAGCCAGGCACCGCGGCCAATGGGAGCTGCAGGGGCTGCGCTTGTGGGCGGAGGCAGCACGCAGAGCCACCTGGCCATGCCTCCGCCTAGGAGCAGCAGGGACATGTTGCCACTTGCAGGAAGCCACCTGAGCAAGTGCTGTCCGGATCCAGCATCCCACAACTCTGTGCTCCGACCCGCCTCCCGCACCCAAACTCCCTCCCAGAACCCACGCCCTGCACCCCCCTCCTTCGCCCTAACCCCCAGCCCTGAGCCTCCTCCTGCACCCAAATTCCCTCCCTCAGTAAGTATAATAGTTAACAGGAATTTCTGACTAACCGGCACCCTCCATTCCCCCAATACGTCAGATAACAAAGCTTTTCCTGTACTAAGAATCCAGTCACTGCTGCAAAAGGTTGCCTCCATTAATAAGCAACTTCTTGTGCTGAACTACTACATAACTGCCTGAACCCTACAAACACGTGTGTCTACAGACATCAGTACTGGACACAGTTACCTTTACTGTTGTATCCCCAACATCAAAGCATGACACTACTGGATATCTGGCTGATGCCACACACTTTTTTTTTTTTTTTTTTTAAGTTTATCTTTGCAGAGACAACTGACAATGAGAGACCTTTTTTCTGCAGCTCAAATTGGTAGTTGCATATGGAGAGGTATCTTCCAAATTCAACAAGAAGAATCAGCTCCCTAGTCAACAAGATGAAGCTCTCCTAGGAGTTGATGCCTTGATGGGATAACAGAAACTAACACTTAACTAACAATAGGGTAACTATACACAGAGATAAAGTAAAGTAGCTAGGGAGTAATGGAGCACTTGCGAGCAAGAGACCACTGTTCCAACAACCTGGCGGTAAGAAGGAACAGGGGGGGGGGGGGGGGGTCGGGCCGGCAGGGTCATATATAGAGCACCATATCGGCACCACTCCAGGGGGCTCCACAGCCAGCCCGAAGGGGAGCTGCTAGGGAAAAATTTCCAACATCCGTGCACGTGGCGTGCGCACACACATAACTGGAATTGATATGAGCAAGCACTCGAAGAAGAACTATTGAACTATCGAAGATAAGAGAGGCGCTGCTGTCGTTCCGACTCAAGCCAAAGGCAGAAGAGAAGGAACTAGGGGACGGTTGACTGTGCACACTAGGTAACTGCTCAGAGCACTGTAAGATGGCTGACGCATGGGCACGGCCAACCAGGCACTGCTACTACAAATCTCCGATTACAAACACAGAGTGCCAACACACCTAAGGTGGAGCACCCACAGGGACACGCCTTGAAGAAGAAGAATTAGTACCATTATACAAGGCACAGGTGAGACCTCATTTGGAATAGTGTGTGCAATTCTGGTCTCCCACATTTAAGAAAGATGAATTCAAACTGGAACAGGTGCAGAGAAGGGCTACTCGGACAATCCGAGGAACGGAAAACCTAGTTTATAAGAGAAGACAAACAGCTTGACCTGTTTAGCCTAACCAAAAGAAGGCTGAGGGGAGATACGATTGCTCTTTATAAATATATCAGAGGGATAAATACCAGGGAGGAAGAGGAGCTATTTAAGTTAAGCATCAATGCGGACACAAGAACAAATGGATACAAACTGGCCATCAACAAATTTAGGCTCAAAATTAGGTAAAGGTTTCTACCCATTACAGGAGTGAATTTCTGGAACAGCCTTCCCAGGGAGCAGGGGAGTAGGCAAAAAACCTAACTGGGTTCAAGACTGAACTTGATAAGTTTATGGAGCAGATGGTATGATGAGACTGCCTACAAAGGAAGGTGGCCCATCAACGACTGCTTTTAGCAAATATCCCCAAATTGCCAGAGATGGGATACCGGATGAGGAGGACTCTGAGTTACTACACAGAATTCTTTCCCAGGTGTCTGCCTGGTGAATATTGCCCACATGCTCAGGGTCTAAGTGATCACCATATTTAAGGACGGGAAGGAATTTTTCCCTGGGTCAGGTTGGCAGAGACACTGCAACATGGGGCATGGGTCACTTGCAGAGTTAAACTAGTGTAAATGGTGAATTCTATATAACTTGAAGTCTTTAAACCATGATTTGAGGACTTCAGTAACTCAGCCAGAGGTTAGGGGTCTATTACAGGAGTGGGTGGGTGAGGTTCTATGATCTGCAATGTGCAGGTCAGACTAGATCAGCATTTCTCAAATGTGGCTACCATGGCCGCATGTGGCCACCAGGGGCTTTTCTTGCAGCCACAGCCTCCTGGGCAGTGACGGGGTGTGTGGGGGGAAGAGGGGTCTTGACCACAAAAGTTGGAGGAGCAGACAGCTGGTGTGAGTTCCCCACCTTCCCAGGGGTGGTGGGGCTCAGGCTTCCGGCTTCAGCCCTGGTGTGGCAGGTGGCAGGCTCTGGCCACGGGCTCTGACCGTGGGGCTTTGGGCTCCGGGCTTTAGCTGCATAGTGGCAGTCTCCACTCCCAGGCCACTGGGCTTCAGGCTCTGGCCGCTGAGCTTCAGGCTCACACACACCCCTGGCTCCTGCTGTGGCCTCAGTCCATCACCCCATCATCCTTGGCCCTCACTGCCTCCCATCTCCCCATCCAAGGCTTATATTTGCCCCCCCAGCTTGCCAGGGCTGAGTAAGTCTGCTGTGAAAAAAGTGATATTTGCATGTTTGTTCATATCACTTTTCACTGCCTCCCAGCTAGCTTACAAGCCTCTGCTGTGAAAAGTGATATTAAACATACAAATATCACTTTTCACAGCAGAACCAGACTTCCTAGCTAGCAAGTCTTAAAAACAAAACAAAACAAAACAAAAAAAACCACACACAAAACAAACAAAAGAAACAACAACAAAGACAAGAACATGCAAAGCACCTTGTGTTTCTATTCTGTTTAGGTCCAGTAAAGAATAGAGACAACTGTATGTTATTATTATTATTGAGTCTGAAAAAACATCCCAACATAAATAAGTTACTAAGACTGGACATGTATATGCACATATGTATTTGTTTTTCCTAAAGTTAATTAAATATTTTAGGAAAAATTGTCAAAGCGGCCACCAGCAAGAGTTGGTGGCCTCAGTGTACGGCCACCAAAAAATCTGTTGTGAGAACCCCAGGATTAGATGATCACGATGGTCTCTTCTGACTTTACAGTCTATGAGTAGAAAGTGTCCATTCTGGACCAAAGCCAAGAATTTCAGGCCAAGGACAATCCTGCCAAGATCACGTTCAGGGACATGGTTCTCTGCACAGCTGCATTCTTACATTAGTCTAGGAGTTGTCTATTGTCGTTCACATCTGCTCTTTGAGGGCTTACAACCAAGATGCCACATTGCCCAGTGACCCAAGGCATATTGATTTATCAACACAAATGTAAATGGCATTTCTCATCTTTTGACTCTAGATTTAAGATTAATTCTATTCATTAGGAGCATTAGCAGAAAAAGGAGATTTTAAAAAGGTTTCTATATGGTTTGCATAGCAGCCTGGAAAAAAAGAGGTGAAAAGAATACATTTAAAAAACAACAACTATGTTCTGCATTTATTACTTCCCAGCAAATAAACAAACAAAACAAACCAACCTTAAATCTTCTTCAAAAGGGACTAGATAGCTCAAGAAACTGGTAATAGGATATAGAACCTTTACATTCTATGTCACTCATCGAAAACGTGGTTCACATCAGTAGTAACAAAGTTATTAGCTAATGACTATTCAGTAGCTTATGTGAAATGAGTTCAGTAGTCTCAGTTCACTTCCTAACATACAACTGTCTACATGACAGAAACCATATTCACAATTACACTATGTTAAGTCTCTGCTGAGGGGAAAAGAACTGAATGGACTTAGAGGCTGAAATACCCTTGAGGTTTACTTGACTTCTTTACGCTGCAGTTTATCCAGTGCAACAAATAAACATAATAAAATATTTTTTACTTACTTGGATCAGATTTTGAAAATGTGTCTCTGTCCAAAAGGTTTCTGTTAAAGAAAGACAGATAAATGATACTGCTACTAAAATAGAGAAAGAACATCTTAAAGAAAACAATGATAATTTCTTTCTGATTGAAAGCTTCTACAATGCATACATGATTAAAATAGTTTATTTAAGGAACATAAGGGGACACAGTTGGCTCTCCTCCATCTCTTATGCATATTAGAATTACTCAGAGCTAGTATTCTGCCAATCTCAAACTTCACACTTTTCAGTTTGTCACACAATTCTGATGCATGTAAACTGTGGGTTGTAGACTCAACTACCACACAGGGGAAAGAGGCAGAACATTCAATCATTAAACATATATTTTTAAATTTAATGTCCCACAGGAACTGAAATAACTTTAAGCTGTCATGGTACTTTGCGAGTTTATTATTTCAGCTAAAAATAAACCCCCCAAAATTTAGAACAAATCTTTCACGTTGGGTAGACCTCTACCTAAACCAAACTTCTAGGCTCAACCTAATTTTTCAAGGCTAAAACAGTCTTTTAGCACTGGATCCCTCTAGTAAAGTGTTCTCTGTACAAGCTCTCATTTCATTACACTTGGTATCTTACCTACAAATGTGGTAATTGTGTAACTATACAGTTCACTATTGTTAACAAACTATCATTAATGCAAACTAGGAAACTTTTAGTTTGTACCCGCAGCGTCCATATGGGAAGTTACAGAGCAGCACTTTGGTGCACACTGATTTTCACATCCCCTAGTCCCAATTGTTGGGCAGTGTAGAAATACCAGTTCCTCTTTACCTATGCTACGTCAATCAGTCAATCTTAATACTGCTCTACTGTTTCTTCTTTCAGGTTAAATAATTACATAGTTCTTCTAGTGTTGTATTTTGGCTGAAGTAACCAGTAAAAATTAAAATGGATTTTTTATTTTTGAGTAACAATCCTCCTCTTTCCTGTCTCTTATCCTAAACTCCCTCCAGTATTAGGCTTTGTAATGACATTTGGTCATTCTTTATTTATTCCATTAGGATTAAAAAGAACACTATCCACATATGTGTATTCAGATTGTAATTTCAGACATAATTACCATGCTGGATCAGATGAGTGGCCCATCAAAATTTAATACCCCATATTTGACAATATCCAATACCAGCTGCTTCAGAAAAAGTTACAAGAAACTCTGTAATAACAATTATGGAGAAATCTGCCCCCCCCAGGGAAAGTTTCCTCCTAACTAACAGTTTATACATGTCAAGACAAACTATAGGAAAATGGCGTTAAGGTTGGGAGTACGTATCAGTAAATAAAGTAAAATACATTACAGGTGTTTCAATTATCTCAAAAATCAAGTGTTATAAATCCCCCAAATTCACAATCAAATATAAAATAAATCCAAACATGTTGGGGTATGGAAATGCTTAATCAGGATACCAAACAACCTTGGCTCTCCACTGTAGTAATGTTGTGCAATAGCTTTATGATTATGGCATTTTAGGTTTGTGGGCAGAGTTAAGGTCATCCGTTTCTATGCCATTCATTATTTTCACCATATCTCCTCTTTTCATCTCAATTTTCTCAACTCATCTCTGAGCCGCTTCTACCCAAAGTTCAATGAATAGAAGATTGTTGGGGACAGAATAGATCTGGACAAGGAGAAGAAGTCTGGAGATAAATGTGAGAAGGGAGGGACACAAAGTAGAAACAAAAGTGAAACTGTTTGAGCTGCATATTCCAGAAGTCTTGAGGTCTGAGTGTAGCCTTCATTGATTTGAGATCTCCCATACCATTCTCTCACTAGAAGGGAAAACCTATAATGGCAGTAGGCCGTAAAAGAGACCCAGTTTGGGAATAAGAACCATTCAAGAAATATATGTTTGCTGATGATGTTTTAAAGAAAGTCACACCAGTGAAGTGGTGGCAGTCACTTAAAACTTGGATTCGGAGACTGTTGAAGTGATAATCTCACTTTTAACAGCAGTAGCTTCTTCTGCCGGTGTAGAAAGAATATTTTCTTCCTTTGGACTAATTCATTCCAAATTGAGAAATGGTTTCGGTCCAGAAAAAAAAAAAAAAAAAAAAACACACAGGAAAGCTTGTTCTTTTCCAGATTATGAACAAACAGGAAAAAGAAAGTGAAGACGACCAAGTTAACTGCAAAAGCCAATATTTTAAGTTTCCCATGTTGACCTGGCTGACATAGTCCATTTAATTTTTGTTTTTAAATTTCATTTAACTATTTTAGTTAAACAATTTTAACAAAAACAAACCTGATTTTAAAAAACTTGAATGTTTAACTAAATTCAAAAATTTATATGCTTGTTTTGTTAAAATATTATATGTTTGCTGTTAAAGAAAAAAAATCCAGAATACATAATGTTGTTGTATTAGTTAACTAAAACAATTTAAATGTCTGTCTGGTGATGTTCTCCTCCTAATACAGCATGGCAAGAAAATTCTCCAAATATTAATGATTAACCTGTTGAATTGGAGATAGTTCACCTCCCAATGACTTCATAAATATCTGCTTCAATTACCCCTTTGCTAAATGAAATAACCAAACAATCATTCATTTTCTTATATAGCTGTACAACTAATCTGAAAAGTTTCCAAAATAAATCACTTTAAAAATGTATAGTGTGTACCTTCTAAAAATGAAACCTATATCTCTGAGTTGTGAAGAATATGTATTAAGGTTATAACAACCAACAAGAATGCACTGTTATGTAGAAATCCATGATTAACTCAAGTCTTCCTGACTAGTGAGTTAAATCAACTTGATTTAAATCAAATCCACCCGTTTTTTCCCCCATCATCATCATCTGATAGGACTACATCATCTGTTTCTCCTCTTCCGCCACCAGAAAACAAATATTTATTGAACAATTCTGCCTTTTCGTTATTTACTATTCTACAATTCCCATCTAGTAATGGGCCAACAAAATTCTTCCCAATACAATTTACAAACCCCTTCTTATTGTCCTTTACTCTGCTGGCCATAGATTGATCATGTCTACCCGACTGGACCACACAGACAAAAATAGGTGGAGCATCACATCTTCAACTGGTATAGAGATCACCCTGGGGCTTAAGGATGAGACGAGTGCCCAGACACCTGCATCAGGCAGCAATGCACAAATCTAGAGACAGAAGCTTAGGCACCTAGGGAACTTTTACAGCAGAAATCTAGCCGCAGAGTGAATTTAAGCACCTAAAGAGTTCTGTGGCAGCTTAGCAAGGGCTTTTACAGATCACAGCAGCACCTATTTCTGAGGTTTAGGAGCCTAAGTCCCATTGTGGATCTGGGACCTTAGGCACATTAATGTTGCTAATTTAGATCAGGGGTAGGGAACCTTTTTTCTATCAGGGGCCATTGATCCACGGGGGTGGGGAGAAAAAATCAGTCGTGGACCACAAAGTCCCATGGGGCGGGGGGGAGAAGGTGGAGGCTTGGAGCTTCCCCTCGGCTCCAGGGTTGGGCCAAAAGGGTTCAGGGTGGAGGAGGGGGCTCTGGGCTGGGATTGGGGTGCAGGAGAGGGGTCCGGGCTGGGGCCAAGGGGTTTGGTGTGCGGGAGCGGGCTCAGGGCTTTTTGATCTTTGGGTCCTCTGGAGAATGCCTCTCAAGGGGATCAAAATCTCTCACCTTTGACTGAACCTGACTAAGAACAAGAAAGAGGAGTCAATCGTCAGGTCAGAAGAGAACTTGATGGCCTTAACCTGGCATAATCTCATATAGAGATACTTTAATGATTGACTTCTTTTCAGGCTTGGAGCATATGGAGAAATGTGTGGGGGTGAAATCTACAGATTTCTCAAAAGATGAGCCTTTTCTATGGCTCATCTTGAGGGGGATCCTGAACGGGAGGTTAAGTTGCTGGCTCAAGTAGCTTGAGAGAAATGAATTAATCCAATGAAGACCTCTAAGCCTTCACTAGGGAATAACTGATCTGAATCTTCTGATTCACAGTATTTAAGAGGGAGGAAAGTTCTCCATCAACTGAGGACTAGAGTGAATATTTGTTTAATTCAGACAATCCTCAAAAGAGAAGTGTCATTTGTATTGCAGGTTGGGAAGAAGTATCATGTTTATGGCCCAAAATGATGAAAATACTGAAAGGGAGAAGAAGAGAACCATCCACAATGGTTGGAGTAGGATACAGGGTCAGGAGGACAGGGAGAACATCTGTATGGTTTGGATGTATGAGGTGCCAGCAGAAGAAAAAATGGGGTGGGTCAAAGGCATCTGAATAAAAGTTTTCTTGTTCTGTATAAGAGTAGTAATATAAAGCAGAAAGAACTATCTTAGTTATGCCATGCATAACTAGTGTACATTCATTCTTAGTGAAAGAAATTATGAACTTCACTGTAGTGTGACCTTAGTCAAACCAATAAAATAAAAACTGCTTACTTCCCAAAATTGCTCAGCTATTAGCATCATACCACATTTAGCCTAAAACCTGAAGATATCACACTTGATTAAATCAGACTAATATTCACTAATCCAGTCAGTTGCTGTAGCTAAGTATAAAATAAAAATCACTGATCCCTATATTGTTTTATGTGGTTTAAGGGTAATTTATAAATTATGCATGGCCGAATTAAAAAACTGACCTAGAGTATAAAGGTAACATTTGTTTTAGCCTGTTCAAGTTTACTCTAAAATTTAGAGTTTAGAAAAAAGCAATGAGAAACAATACATAGTAACTTCATCTCTGAAGACTACAGTTTTCCTCCTGTAACCTCACACACGACTTAAAATCCATTCATTCGTAGCAAGTGAGAGCCCTCATCTTCTGCAGAATCTCAGATTTCATTAAATATTAACCATCAGCTAAATATGGTGGTGCCATTTTCCCCATTGTCAATTTTCAGACTAGACACTTTAATACTCTTTGCTCACTAAACACGGATCAACAGGGGAAGAATCCTTCCCTTGTGTTTTGACAGAGGACTTACTGAGCATGAACTAGAAAATTATTTCTAAGGGCCTCCTTGTTATTGCGTAGAATCAGACTCAGCCTTGAGTTCTATGGCCTGTAGTATACAGAAGGTCAGATTAGAAGATTACAAATGGTCCTTTCTGATCTTGGGATCTATGAAAGAGGGCAACTGTATAATGATTCTAGTTTCCCCATCAGAAAAGGTAGTGGTGACATCCCCCAGGACAGAGGTCTCAACCTTTTCCTTTCGGAGTCTCCCCCCGCCCAAAAATGCTATAAAAATGCTATAAAAACTCCACGGCCCACCTGTGCCACAATAACTGATTTTCTGCATATCAAAGCCGGGGCCAGCATTAGGAGGTAGCAAGCAGGGCAACTGCCTGGGGCCCTGCACAAAGCTACATTGCTTAGGCTTTGGCTTTGGCTTCAGCCCTGGGTGGTAGGGCTCAGGACCCCAGACTTCAGCCTCATGCGCTGGGATTCAGCTTTGTGCCTTGGGCCCCAGCGAGTCTAATGCTGGCCTTGCTTGGCAGCCCCCCTGAAACCTGCTCATGGCCCCTCAGGGGGCCCCAGACTCCTGGTTGAGAATCACTGCCCCAGGTACAAGGACTTTTGAAAAGCTGTGTCCTTTTAATTCTCCAGACTAGGGTTTCCTCTTACACTGCTCTGCTGGTGAAAAACAGCCTCTCCAGGCCCTGCTCACACAGCCATTAGCATATAAAGGTACACCCAGCAAAGTTACATGGATGCTCTCCCAGCCACTCATGAACTAATACAGGGGAACACCTCCATATCCCTCAGTCGCAGCACTGTACCCCAGAAACATGTGCCTTGTATTGTCCAGTTCCCTCACTGTGCAGTGCAAGCTCATTAATTAGTTCATCATTCCATCGAAGGGTAAAGAATATGTAACAGCCTTTGTTAACCTGAATAGAGATTCCCCAAACACATCAATCAAAACATATTAGTTTAGATAATCTAGTTCTGTTCTTTTATCTAAAGATAGCTTTTAAGTGATAAGTGATACAGGCATAAAAGGTTAGATTTGGTTACAAGAGAAATAAAATGATAAAAATCGTAATCTAATTCCTAAGTTTCACCAAGCTAAGTAAAATCTGAAGCAAGCAACTTTCTCACCTCACCAGATGCTGCAGGCAGTTCACAATTTATACTAACCAGAAAACCTTCCAGTTAAGACTCTCTTCCACAGTTCAATAATGCTACTCTTTGTCTTTCAAACAATCTTACTTCCAGGTGTTGAGATGAGATGAGTGAGGTAATTTGTGTGTTGGGGTATAAAAAGGGAAAACTCCTCCTCATGCTGGAAAAAATCCTTGCTGTGTCAAGGGGTTAGGCAGTTCCATTGCCTATGTGCCCCTGCAATCAGTCCTTCATATGAACTGCAAATTCTTGCTTGCATCTTCTGTGTACATGAGTTGACAGTCAAGGCCTTTATTACTTCTGAGGTACTAGTCAGTGGGCATTTCCCAGACTCACAATATGTTTCAGTAACAAACCTATAGCAAAATCTCATAACTCCATATACAGTGTTGAGGAACAAGTTTTAACAGGACAACAATGTTAAGCAAATTATGACTTTTCAGATGATACCTCACAAGGCATACTTTGTACAAAGTATATCATAACCATATAAAAATTGTGAATATGGCGATTACAGGGTGTAATTTTGAGGTACAGCATGTTACGGTAGTACACTGGCTGTGAAGGCTAGACAGCTAGCCAATGGATTAGACATTTTAAAATGTTAATATTAAAACAGAGAGACAAGAGGGGTGAGGTAATATCTTTTACTGGACCAACCTCTGTTGGTGAGAGACAAGCTTTCAAGCTTCACAGAGCTCTTCTTCAGGTCTGGGAAACTTATCCAGTGTCACAGCTAAATACAAGGTGGAACAGATTGTTTAGTGTAAGTACTTCACTTTAAATGGACTCTCACTATATGTGTTAAGTGGCCCGTTAACACCCCTCCAGTCTTAGGTCCGGTCTATACTACAGACCAACTTCACTATAACTACATCTCTCAAGGATGTGAAAAATCCACACCCCTGAGAGACACAAGCTACGTCTACATTACAGATCTTACAGCAGCACAGCTGTACTGTTGTAAGGTCTCCCATGTAGCCAGTCTATGCTGGCAGGAGAGAGCTGTCCTGCTGGCATAATTAAATCACCCCCAATGAACAGCAGAGGCTATGTTGGCATGAGAATATCTCCCGTCAATATAGTGCTGTCATAAATCCAGGGTGTCAAGTGGGCTGTAGTCCACGAAAGCTTATGCTCTAATAAATTTGTTAGTCTCTAAGGTGCCACAAGTACTCCTGTTCTTTATTCAGTCCATGATTTTTAAAGTCTACCAAACTTATGAATTTAAGCTCCCAGGCTTGTCTTTTGAAAGTGATATGTGGGTTTCCTTTTGAGGATGAGGACTGAGAGATCAGACATAGTGATCACTTTGTGAAAAGTGTTCACCCACAGGAGATGTGGTGTTTGATTTTTATCATTTTCCTTTGTGGGTTCATTTGAGAAAGTAGTGATGGTGTGGTTTCAGCCATATTGCGGCATTTAGTGCACTGGATGAGGTACACCACATATTGCGATAGGCATGTGTCAGATCCATGGACCTGGATCATTGTAGAAATGGAGATATGTTGCAGTGCAATAATGCCTATTTGCAGCTCGAAAGTACTTGTCATTTTCCCCAGTAGCTAAAGAAACTGTCTCTGTTCATCAGGAGGTGAAGTAGATGAAGCACCAATCTGTATGCTCCTCCAAAGGGGACTTGTATGGTTCCTCAGAAAGAGTCTTGCTCCAGTCCGCATATATAAGAGGATCTACATGCAGATCTGAGTGATCTGGTGCTGGTAAGGTTGCATCAGCATCAAGTGAGGAATAGATGCTGGTGAGGGCATACATGCTGAAGGGAGTTGATGGTGCTAGAATGGATATTGGTGGGAGTAGCAAGGTGAAGAATTCACTCCCAGTACAAGACACAGGACATTACCATTTTGAGCCAGTGATAGAACACAGCACTGAGGTTCAAACAGCAAAATCCCATCTCGGGCCCTGTATCACAGGATCACAGCACAGTGGTTGGTTTCAGAACTCTCAGTGGGCCCACTGGAGTATCAAGCTGTAGGCACTGAGAAACTAGATGAGCCTGGAATTCCAAATCTCTCCACACCTTCACTCCCTGTGGTGGAAGGGAAAGGCATATGCTCGGTTACTGTGCAAGTCCCACCCGCACAAAAGGTCACTGCACATGGGCATTAGTGTCCAGTATGATTGCCAGGCAGAAGGTGCATGAGAGAGAGGTGCCAGCTGGCAAAGTGTTTACTATTTTGGATCAGCAACTCGTATCAGGCCTGACAATCTCACTACACCTAACACATTGCTTTCATGATATTTTTACACAAATAGTGTACTACGACAATACTGTTGGGATCCAATACTGTTGTTATAGCAAATGAACAATCAAAACAAAATGATAAACTGCTAGAGTAAGTTAATGAAGTCACCTTGGATAAAGGTGTTAGCTAAATTAATTATTAATAAAATAATACTACATGCCTCCCGTATTCTGTGTTCATTCATTGAAGAACAATACAAAATAACACAAATCTCAAATTGAAACGGAACAGTCAAATATAAAAATTTAGATGCACAAATTTTCAGTTTTGTTTCAATTAAAAAAAAATAAACTCCAAACATTGATTTAAGTCTCAGTTCTAAACAAATTCATCAATTTGCCAGTTTCTATGGCAATACCATTATCATGCCACCTTACTTCTGCAGCTGCTGCTCTCTGGCCACCCAGCTCTAAAGGCAGCAGCCCATCAGCAACAGCGAGGAGGTAAAGGTAGCCAGTGACGGGTTTACAATGGCTCCATGGAGCCGAGCCTATGCTCAGAAGGGGCCCCGGCCTGCTCCACTTGCACTGCGCCCTGAGACCCCGCTGGCTCCCCCCACCCACAACTTGCTCCTCTCGACCTGCCCGCCAACTGGCAGAGGTCTCTCCTCTGCCTCCTGGCCCCACCCCCTGCTCCTCTCAGCCCCCTGGCCGGACCCCAGTGCACCTCCGGCTTTGGGCAGTCTCTGCTTTCTACCACCTGTGGGGCCCCGCCTGCCTCCCCGGAGCTGAGCCACCAGGGACTGGTGCAGAAGCCTGGCCAGTCTCAGGTCAGGTGGCGGAAGTGGGGCAAGAAGACAATGTGGGGGGCTTGGCTGGGCCCCTCCAGACAAGTGTGTCTTGAGGGAGCCTGGCCAGGGCAGGATCTAGTCCGGTTGATCACGCCACTCCCAAGGGGCCGGAACAATTCCCCGCCCTGGGACCAGCCCTGGCTGTGCTGCCGGCTCAGCCCAGCAGTCACCTCCCAGCAGGCTGGTGAATGCGACCAAGAGGCAGGGTGTGGGGGAGTGGGTCTCTTGGGGGTCAGGGCAGGGCTGTGAAGGGGCAGGGAAGATGTGTGTGTTGGGTCACTAGGCAATGGGGGGTTCTGTGGGTGGAACCTGGGCAGTTGTGGTGGGGCTGTGGGCAGGGGTGGTGTTGTGCAGGGCGCTGTGCATTTGTGGGTAGGTCTGGGGGGGGGCGCTGGGCATAGGGGATTGGGGGGGGGGCTATGGCCACAGGGAGTCAGGGGGTGTTAATTGGGAGGTGGGGAGCTATGTGGTGTGGCATGGGCCTGCCCCCGAGGGGAAGGGGCATGCTGGCAGCACAGGGCCAGGCAGGCCACTGTGCATCTGGCAACTGCCGGTTTGTAAATAGTGCTTTGGCACTGGGCAGAGCGGGGCCGCCCTTGCCATGCCAGGCCGCATTGCCTCTGGCTGGCCCCTCGCTCTGGGGACTGACCTCCCCACACCATGCTCCATTGCCTCCATGGGGGCCCACAAATATGTCTGGCGCCAGGCCCATAACAGGTTAATCCGTCCCTGTGCATGGTATTGCCCCACTGCAGGGCTCTACCCCTACCGCTTTTCCCCCCTCATTTTTCTGACTCATTTTTCCACACCCTCAGCTATGCGTCCTTGGCGGCTGCCCTGCTTGCCAGGTCCTGATTATGGCCCTGAGTACTGTACTATAGTTGGGATCCAGGGACTAGGGTTGTTATAGCTGAAGGTTCGTAATAATGAAGGACGTTACAGCAATCATGTACTGTATTGTAAGGTATCAAATGAAAGCCGGTGACACACTGGTCACCATAATCATTGTGAGATGCATGTACGGATGGTGTGTGAGGAGTGGTGTATTCCTACTAAAAATATGCTTTAAACTATGTAACCTGGCAGAGTTGACTGACAAGTTCTCTGCTAGATGGATGATTTAAAGATTTTTTTTTTTTTTTTTTTTTTGGAAAAAATTATAAATTTAATTTTTTTTTCCCTTTTTAAAAAACCTGTTTAAAATGAAATCTGAATGCAATATAAACTATGTTAAGATTTAAACTTAATGTCTTAAAACATTTACATATAAAATATGTTGAATCCATGAACCTCTACCAAAAACTGAGTTAAAAGCTGCTTTTCTTTCTAATCTGAAAGAAATCAGGGAGGTGAGAATCTAACTTCTTGAGGTTAAGCTTTATAAATATGGCACAATAGGTCATGTACTGTATTAAAGCTCTGATCCTGGGGAGACCCAAGGCCTGTTCTACTGTGTACAGGAGACTGGCAAAGTTACCACAGGCATTGGGATCTGGCCGCTGACTCCAGAAGACATCATCATCATGCAGCTCATCAGATTCATCCACAGAGTCCACCAAAGTGGTCTCAAACGGCTATTGTATAGCTATTCCCTACCTGAACTCTAATTTGCCCAGTTCTCAAATAAGGAGTATTTACGATTCCACCCATCATAGAAACTTACTCTCCAGCCCATGTATCTAAAACATTTAAGGTTGTTTTGTTTAATAAAAATAAATTTCATATGCTGTTGTGTGTTTAAGTTCCAGTTACCATCCTAATATAGCTGGACACAAAGCATGAGCAAAAAGTGAATTATCTAGTAAATAAGCAACATACAGTAACTCCTCGCTTAACACTGTAGTTATGTTCCTGAAAAATGTGACTTTAAGCAAAACGATGTTAAGTGAATCCAATTTCCCCAGAAGAATGTAAATAGGGGGGGTTAGGTTCCAGGGAAATTTTTTTCACCAGACATATCTATAGATATAGATAGATATACACACACAGTATAAGTTTTAAACAAACAATTTAATACTGTACACAGCAATGATGATTGTGAAGCTTGTTTGAGGTGGTGGAGTTAGAGGATGGAAGAGAGTAGGATGTTTCCCAGGGAATGCCTTACTGTAAATGATGAACTAGCACTCGGCTGAGCCCTCAAGGGTTAACACATTGTTTAACACATTGTTGTTAATCTAGGCCTGGTCTACATGGGGGGGGGGGGAAAAGAGGAGAGAAATTGATCTAAGTTACGCAACTTCAGCTACGTGAATAACATAGCTGAAGTTGACGTACTTAGATCTACTCACCGCGGTGTCTTCACTGCAGTGAGTCGACTGCTGCCACTCCCCCATCGACTATGCCTGTGCCTCTCGAGGTGGTGGAGTACAGGAGTTGACAGGAGAGCACTCGGGGGGGGGGCGGGAGGGTCGATTTATCACGTCTAGACTAGATGCGATAAATCGAAACCTGCTGGACCAATGGCTGCCCGCCGATCTGGCAGGTAGTGTAGACATACCTGTAGCCTCACACTCTACAAGGCAGGACAAATGGAGGGAGGGGAGACAGCACGGCAGAGAGAGAAACACACCCTGTTTGAGCGAGAGAGAGATGCACATTGCCCCTTTAAGTACGCTGACACCACTCTAAGTACGTTGCCTTTTTACGTAGATCAGGAAGTTGAGACAGCAGCTGCACCAAGCAAGCTCCCTCCGTCCTGAGCCCTGTCATGTCCCCACCCTGATCTATATGGAGAAGGAGTAAGCGGGGGTCAGGGGGACACCCTGACATTAGCTCCTCTCTTCCCCCAACCCCCCCACACAGCAAGCAGGAGGCTCCCGGGAGCAGCTCCAAGGCAGAGGGCAGGAGCAGCACATGGCAGTGGGGGGAGGGACAGCTGAACTGCAGGCAATTGGTAGCCTGCTGGGCGGCTGCCGCACAGGGAACTTAGGGGAGCGGATAGGGGGGCTGCCTGTCCACCCTGGTTCAAAGCCCCCACCAGCTAGCTCCAACAGGCTGCTCTTCCTGCAAGCACTGGACAAAGCAGGTGGCTGCCAAACAAGGTTATAAGGGAGCATTGCGCAACTTAAACGAGCATGTTCTCTAATTGATCAGCAACGTAACAACGAAACGTTAACCGGGATGACTTTAATGAGGAGTTACTGTATTTTCCAACATGCTTAAAAAGGTACAATTAAAAGAATCTGAAATTAAGCTAAATAAATTACTTAAATGAATGTATATTGTTATAGTGTGCTCTCCTAGATGGAGAAAAGATATACCAAATCTAGTATAAAAGTTCTATTTAGCTGCAACCATTAAAGCTGTTTTAATGGTTATATCAACTGAGAAAAAAATACCTTTCTTTAGAAAAAAACTGATTAAAATCAATTATTTAAATAGAGCAAAGTGTGGGGTAGGCCCCCCTAGGAGGGTGTGGAGGAATGTCCAGGGGGACATGGCAGGGCCCAGGCCAGCCTCACAGGAGCAGGGAGGGAACACCACCCAGCCCCTCCTTGGCCTCAGCTCCTGGCCCTGTCCCCAGCCTCTGCACCATTCCACTCCCAGTCCCGTGCTAGCCTCCAGCCTCAGCTCCATTCCCAGTTCAAGGACGAGGCCGGGGCAAAGCCAGGAGCAGAGCCGGACCTGGCCGTGGGCCCGGCCACCAATCCTCACCGCAGCCCGGCTGCAGCTCCACTCCCGCCTCCAGCTGCTGCCCCAGCCTCAGCCTCCTTACCCCGGTCCATACTTACTCATACACAGAGTACGCAGCTGCATAGGGCACCAGGAAATTCGGGGCACCAAATTTCCTGGTGCCCTGCGCAGCTGTGTGCTGCTCCAGCCCCTGCCCCAGCCCAGCCCCACTCCCATTCCACTGAGGAGTGCAGCAGGTTCAGGCCTTCACTCACCAGCGGTGGGAAATGCAGCGACCTGGCCCCAGTCGCGCCGCAGGTAAGTGCTAGTTCCCCCCATCCCCCAAGCCAGCCCCGCCCCCCACCCCGCAGAGGCCTGGGGCCAGCCCCACCCACCCCTACGGAGGCCTGGGGCCCCACACACCCCTCCTGCGGAGGGGGGGGTTTTGTAGAGCCCCAGAATAGCTAGGGACAGCCCTGCCCAGTCCGCATCCCTCCTTCTCCCCCCAAGCCGTGGCCCTGCCTTTTGCCCCAGCTCGGGAGGTGGGGACACGACAGGGGTAAGGCAGGGGCGCAACCCTCAAAAGTTTGCGGACTGCTGAAATAGAGGATTTCCACTTGGTGATTTGAATCATGATTTAAAATCACCTTGATTTAAATCAATCCACCCTGTTTTCTGCCAGACAAAGCACCTATCTGAGGTGCAAAGACAATCAACTCTGGGGTATAATAGGAAGGCAAAAGGACACCTGTTTTATCCTGCATCTGGGGACTAACTGAACAGTGCAATTACATTCATGAAAATGGGATCTCAACGAGGGTTTGTCTGAAAGCACATTTGGGCAAGACAGACATCTTTAGACAAGGGCTTAGCCTGTTAAAGTTAAGTTTAGACTATAAGAAGCAGGTTATACCTTTTGTTTTATTTGTAACCTGGTGTTCTGACTATCCTTGCTTACGATCTCATACATCTTAATCTATTAATAAACTTTATATTTGTTTATTTGGGCATAAGCTTTCATGGGTAAAAACCCACTTCTTCAGATGCATGGAGTGAAAATTACAGATATTGGCATAAATATACTGCCAGTCTTTAAGGTACTACCGGACACCTCATTCTTTTTGTGGATTCAGACTAACAGGGCTACTCCTCTGATACTTTATATTTGTTTTCACTATAAACAGATTACAGTGCAGTGTTGTTATATTGGAGATTATACTCAGCTGAATCGAACAAGCTTGTGTTCCTTTGGGGACGGCTTATCTGGTAATTTCTGTGAGTGTCCAGTGGATCACGGCTAGATACTACAGAGGGACACTTATATGGAACTTCGGAACTGGGTGCACTTAGTGTTAACTTGCAAGGCAAACTGAGGCCTGGCGTAAATTCAGAGGAGAGTGTTTATGACTGAAGGGCTGGCAGTACCCAGGAGTTAACATCCAGCCATAGGCATCAAGTTTCTAAGCTGCTGGGGGGTGTCCCCCCCCCCGGCTCTGCCCAGGCCCCACCCCCACTTCACTCCTTCCCCCAAGCCCCCACCCCCGCTCCGCCCCCTTCCCCTAGCATGCTGTGCCCTCGCTCCTCCCCCTCAGCAGCTCCTGATGCCGTGAAACAGCTGATCCGTGGTAGGTGCTGGGAGGGAGTGGGACGCACTGATCGGCAGGGCCTACTGGGGGGCAGGAGGAGTTGGGGAGAGGGGGAGGTTCTGATAGGGGGGCTACCATTTTTTCCTGTGGGTGCTTCAGCCCCAGAGCACCCACGGAGTCAGGGCCTATGCATCCAGCTGCCATAAGACACTCTCTCGCTGAAGGCAGTGGGAATAACATGGAACCCTGAGGGAGGTGTACCTGTTGAAACCCTCATAAAGCTCTGGGTCCCATGAAGTCTTGGTGAGCGCTCAATGGCTCCCAGGACAAGGGAAGGCTCTATACTAAACTATCCTATATTACTCAACTCACGTTTACAAGAAAGTATTAAAATCAGATTAAGGGAAGAGCTAGCCTGAGGTAAAAAAGATGAGTTCCATTTGCTCTCTGTGACAGTAGCAAAGGAACTGAGACTGTTGAGGTGGTGCACTCCCTTATGTAGAGTAGGTCAACGATGTCATCCTCACCTCCTGCCCCCGTACCTCGCTAGACATGACTTTTCAATGCAGTTCATCAGCTATACACCAGATGCACCATATCTCACAAATGGAAATGCACCACAAACAAGTTCTTCTTAATATATGTAACATCACAACTAAATAAATCCACCCATCTATAAGTTACTTATAGATCACATTTAATCCCAACACAAACATTAAACACATCACTAAAAAACCCCAAGTATTTAAAACTATGGAAGTCAGTATCTAAAGTTAAAAGCACAATTGTTTTGGTGCTTCTGAATAGATCCCCCTGCCAGCACCTGCAGACTTCCAGAGTCTCCATGGATTAGAAATCCACAGATATACTGTGCTCTATTAGGTTCACAGAAACTCTGGTCCTTTCCCTAATTATTTGACACTGAATAGTTGTCATGGACCAAGACCCTGTTTTACTAGGCACTTCACAAATACAGAGGGCTCCTAGGCTATGCATTATGATAATGCAAATCAATAATAGAAAAAAATATTTTTACTTCTTGCTCCTCCAACAATTGTAAGACTATGCCTATGCTCACATTTTATATCCATAAAAATTAGATGAAATACTGTAGACAAAAAAAGAAATAATTGCAAAATCAATGCCAAGAGATGAGCCAGTTTATCCACAAGTGTCTGGATTTCACCAGGGCTGTAGCAAGTCTTATGATGAAGCAAGACACTCCAGTCATCTGACATATTTGAGTGCTGCCTCAGGAGGGAAAAAAAAAAAAAAAAAGTCCTCCAATTGGCTGCCTGCCCCACCTGTCCACTTCATGGGGCAGAACAACCAATCGGAGCTGCTACAGAAAGAGCTCTTACCCCCACACACACTCCCTCTCACCACCAGCAAAAACAGCTGAGAAAGGAGGGGGAAAGGAGAGTGGGGGAGGAACACTCAGAAGTTCAGTTCGGCTCCAGTCCCTCATCCCCTCCTGGAACAGTGGGGATGGCTCCTGTCAAGGCTCCTTCCATACTCTGAACTTTAGGGTACAGATGTGGATGCCTGCATGAAAACTTCTAAGCTTAACTACCAGCTTAGATTTGGTCCGCTGCCACCACTTCCAATGTGGCTTTGGCTGGGTCTCTGGGATTGGATCCACTACGGCTGTTGCAGTCGTTGGCAGGGGATCTGGTTCCACCACCTTTGTCTGGGTCTCTGGTAACACAGACGGGGCCCTGGTGGACAGCACAGGAACAGGGATGGGGAGGGTGAAAGCTTGCTTAGCCTGGCTGCAGGTGACTATTCCCACCCTCTTGGCTAGCTTCACATGGTTGGCCAAGTCTTCCCCCAGCAGCATGGGGATAGGATAATTGTCATAGACTGCAAAGGTCCACATTCCTGACCAGCCCTTGTACTGGACATGTAACTTGGCTGTAGGCAAGCTTACAGAGTGTGACATGAAGGGTTGAATTGTCACCGGAGCCTCCGGGTTGATGAGTTTGGGGTCCACTAGGGATTGGTGGATAGTCGACACTTGTGCCCCAGTGTCCCTCCACGCGATAACCTTCTTTTCGGCCACTCTTAAGGTTTCCCTTCCTCCGAGGGTATGAGAGAGGCATCTGGGCCTGGGGATCTTTGGTGTGATTGGGGTGTAATGAACTGTAATCAGTTGCGGTGCTTGGGACAGTGGGCCTTTATATGTCCCAGTTCATTACATTTAAAACATCGCCCTGCTAAGGTATCACCGGGGCGATGTTGGTTGGTGGAGACTGGTGTGGTGGGGTGAGAAGGGCATCTGGGGTTCCCTTGAGATGTAGGTGGGGCCGTGGGTTGTCCCCGGTGGTCAGGTTTTGTTTCGGGTTGCCCCTTCTGATATTCGCTCCAACTGCTACTAGTTTTTTTTCTTTTCTGTCACCTCCACCCATTTGGCTCCAATCTCCCCCGCCTCGGTTACAGTTTTGGGCTTCCCATCTAAGATGTACCTTTCTATTTCCTCAGGAACACCCTCTAAAAACTGCTCCATTTGCATTAGGAAGGGCAACTCTTCTGTAGATTTAACATTTGCTCCTGATATCCAGCCCTCCCAATTTTTCCCAATGTGGTAGGCATGTCGGGTAAATGACACGTCTGGGTTCCACCTTAGGGCTCTGATCCGCCGACGGGCATGTTCAGGTGTTAGTCCCATTCTGATTCTGGCCTTGTTTTTAAAAAGTTCATAACCGTTCATGTGTTCCTTAGGCATTTCAGCTGCCACCTCTGCTAAGGGTCCACTGAGCTGCGGCCTCAGCTCTACCATGTACTGGTCTGTAGTGATGCTGTACCCAAGGCAGGCCCTTTCAAAATTTTCTAAGAAGGCCTCAGTATCATCGCCTGCCTTGTAGGTGGGGAATTTTCTGGGATGGAAAGCGGTACCTGGAGAGGGGTTGCTAGAGCTGTCTGGATTATTCTGCCTAGCCCTTGCTAATTCCAGTTCATGCTTCCTCTTTCTCTCTCCTCCATAGCTCTCTCATCAGCTTCTTTCTTGAGTTTTTTTAATTGGAGCAGTCTCTGATGTTTCCTTTCATTTTCTTCTGCTTCTAGTCTGGCCAGTTCTAGTTTGTTAGCTGCTTCACTGGTAGTCATTTTCCTGTATTTTTGTGCTGGGACACACCCCTCTGCAGTTCACTGAAAGTGGGATGCACTCAGCTCAGGCTGCTTAGGTAATAGAGACTTTCTAACTAGCTATCCCCGAGAGGTAGAGAGGCTTGAGCCCTTCTCTTAACAAAGACCCTCGTTAAAAAAACTC
Source organism: Trachemys scripta elegans (assembly GCF_013100865.1). NCBI lineage: Eukaryota > Metazoa > Chordata > Testudines > Emydidae > Trachemys > Trachemys scripta. The sequence goes on along the minus strand of NC_048298.1, from coordinate 28,992,608 downwards.
AACACCTCTGCATTCAGGCAAGGATAGATAGGATATGCATCTACCTTCAGCTCTGCTTTCCAAGCAGCTAGAAAGGAGAATATATATATATATATATATATTTTTATATAGAGCTATCTTACTGGCTTTTGGTTTAAAATGATCCCACCCCTGCCATCATGTAAAGTCTCCTTCCCCACTCTGAACTTTAGGGTACAGATGCAGGGGCCTGCATGAAAACTTCTAAGCTTAACTACCAGCTTAGATCTGGTCCACTGCCACCACTCCCAATATGCTAATTCCCTTCCCTGGGTAGTCTTGAGAGACTCTTCACCAATTCCCTGGTGAAAACAGATCCAAACCCTTGGATCTTAAAACAAGGAGAAATCAATCAGGTTCCTAAAGAAGGCTTTTAATTAAAGAAAAAGGTAAAAATCATCTCTGTAAAATCAGGATGGAAAATAACTTTACAGGGTAATCAAATTTAAAGAGCCCAGAGGACCCCCTCCTAGCTTTAGGTTCAAAATTACAGCAAACAGAGGTAAACACCCTAGTAAAAGGTACATTTACAAGTTGAGAAAACAAAGATAAAACTAACACGCCTTGCCTGGCTGTTTACTTACAAGTTTGAAATATGAGAGACTTGTTCAGAAAGATTTGGAGAGCCTGGATTGATGTCTGGTCCCTCTTAGTCCCAAGAGCGAACTCCACCAAAACAAAGAGCACAAACAAAAGCCTTCCCCCCACCAAGATTTGAAAGTATCTTGTCCCCTTATTGGTCCTTTGGGTCAGGTGTCCACCAGGTTACCTGAGCTTCTTAACCCTTTACAGGGAAAAGGATTTTGAAGTCTCTGGCCAGGAGGGATTTTATAGTATTGTACACAGGAGGGCTATTACCCTTCCCTTTATAGTTCTGACAGCTCCTCTGGTCCTCCCCACACTCACTGCAACATGCAGCTTGGGAACAGAATAAAGGGGTGCAGAGCCTCTGGAGCTAATCCTCCCCATCGCCCCAGCCTGGAAGGGGGAGAAGGGGACCCGGCTGTAGTCCCCACTCCCAGGCCTAGGAGAGGGAAGTGAAAAACCCCAGGAAGAGCAGAAATGAGGTAGAGGGCAGAACTGATGGGGTGGGACGTTGAATTGATGGAGAGGCTAGGAGGCAGAACTTATGGACATTGGGGCTACAAATGAGCAGAACTGATGCAGGAACTGGGGGAAGGAGAGGCAGGATTAATCGCTGGACCGGGGACAGACAGATGTAGGGGTGAGAGCTCCTGCGTAGAGTTGCCAACTTTCTAATCACACAAAACGGAACACCCTTACCCTGCCCCTTCCCCGAGGTCCCGCCCCCCGCTCACTCCATCCCCCTCCCCCAACCTTCACTCTCCCCCACTTTCACTCACTCATTTTCACCAGGCTTAGGCAGTGGGTTGGGGTTCCGGTAAGGGCTCCAGCTGGGAGGGCAGGCTCCGGGGTGGAGCCAGAAATTACGGGTTCAGGAAGGGGATCTGGGCTGATGCAGGGGGTTAGGGTATGGGAGTGGGTATGGGCTCCGGGGTGGAGCCTGAAATGAAGGGTTCAGGATAAGGGAGGGTGCTCCAGGCGGGGGTATGGGCTCTGGAATGAAGGGTTCAGGGTGCAGGAGGGGCTCCGGGCTGAGTGGTGGGACTGATGGGTTCAGAGTGTGGGAAGGGGCTCCGGGCTGGGGCACGGGGTTGGGATGCAGGAGGGTGAGGGCTCCAGCTGAGGGTGCTGGCTCTGAGGTGGGATCAGGGATGAGGAGTTCCAGGTGCAGGAGGGGGCTCCGGGCTGGGGCCAAGGGGAGCTGTGCAGAGCCGGGTTGGGAGCCTGCCAGCCTCACACCAACTGGACTTTAACAGCCTGGTCAGCCGTGCTGACTGGAGCCACCAGGGTCCCTTTTCGACCAGCTGTTCCAGTGGAAAACTGGATACCTAGCAAACTTACTCCTGCAGCCAGGGCCAAAAATCACCTTACCAAATAAATTTGGGACAGTGAGCAACACCAATTGTCACACATGCGTGTGATAGGCAGAGGGAATTCAAAAATCAAAAGACAGATCAGAAAGAAAAAAAAAAAAAGCCACACACACACACTATAATCTTCTTTAAAAAAATAAAGATTTCGGGGGGGAGGGAGGGGGAAAAAAATCACATGGTTTGTGGTTTCTTGAGTGGTCTAACTCATTTTTTAATCTCCTGAGGTCAGAAATACTACTTTCATTTGTGTGTGAACATAGTTTTATTATTAACTCCAATTTACTGATGGGGAAACTTAAGCGCCAAGTGACTTCCACAGGTCACAGAGTGAATGATTGGTGAAGTCAGGAAGAGACCCCATGTTGCTTGACTCCCTATCTATTAATGTAACTAGTAGACCATATTGCGTCCATTGACAGCCCAGTTGCACCAGTGAGCAAATGATAAATAGACTAGTGTTGTATGGTTCCTATAGACATCCAAAAAGGAAGTGGAAAAAGTAGCTGGAATCTAGGAACAGATCAGCACAAACTAATGCTCTATTAGCTGATAATCAGTATTAGAACCAGTATTAGCACTAGATTATAAGGAAGTATGAAATTATATAAATTATATAATTTAAGATATTGTACTACAGTATAAATGAAGGCAGACATTTTCTAAAACAAATGTAATTAGCAATTTCTGAACTGAAGCATTTATTGCTGTATCTGGCACAGTTTATTCTTCTGTCCATATTGCATATTTGTATTAGAATGCTATTTCTTTTGGGGTTTTAGCCAATAAATGTGTACACAGATGAGTCATAATCATGTGTTATTCATTAGTGTCTTTCCTAAAGTCATTCATTTTCCATTTTGATACTAATACATGTTGCTGCTGCCAATCAAAAAAAGTGCAGTTTACCACGTGCATTATAAAGGAAATTCCCTTAGGGAATTTCCAGATATTTAGACATTAACATTTGACAAGTAAGACCTAACACAGGAATGAAGAGGAGGAGGAGCTGGGAGGAGTGAATAGTCAAATGAGAAGCCAGTTTTGTTTGAACAACCTTATTTTTCTTTCTGTTGCGTGAACCCTTGGAATGTTTTGTTTTCCTTTGTCTAGCTACGGCATGTACAGAGACATGAACACCCATATTTTAGCCAATCCTATTAAGTGAGTTATAGTATTTAAATAACTTCTTGACTGACTTATTAAAAAAAAAAAAAAACCCACTAGTATATCTCAATCAGCTAGATTTGGCTATACTGTTTTATATCAGTACTATTTTCTTCAACACTCAAGTTTCATAATAATACTGTTTTATTTATTGCCAAGTTATAGGACCGAAAATCTGAAATAAAATATAAAAAAGTAAACCAGCAATCTGAATTAAAGAGGTGTTCCCTTATTACACACAAAAGAGTAAAAAAGTATAAAATACCACAAAATGACAGATATCATAGCATTTACTTACAAAACCCAACCCTAAAACTAAAGCTCCTGAACCCTAGAGCCTGTTTTTCTCTAAACAATAACATGCCTTGTGTGGTGTCCAGTTTCCCTTTGGGTGCTATTTAGAAACTCTATGGTGACTTCTAGAAATTCAATATTCCGAGGCATCACAAACTGTGACAATTTCAATATACAAAAAACTCCATCCCAAAAGGAAGAATATTTACAGTCTTCAAACCAACCCCTATTAAATAAGTTCATCCCTCTTCTACATAGAAAGTGGAGGACATCAGCCTTTTTTATTATTTGTATTACAGACAGTGGCTAGGGAACCTAATCAGTTTATACAGTGCTGTACAAAAAATTAACAAGAAGGCCATCCCCTTCCAAGACACCTTGTAATTTTAGATTAAGAAAAGAGGCAATAGGCAACTTAAACAAAAATATTGGTGGAGGAAATGGACAACCTAATAATAAACAAGCACGTTTTGTTGGGGGGGGGGGGAAGAGAGGAAGGGGCGTGTTAGCTTTTCATCTGCCTAGCCATTAGGAAGGCGAGGATTATTGTGCTTCTCATTGATTTATCCTTGTTTCGACATGTTCCCCTTATCAAAACAGCTACGAGGTTTACTTTGGGGAAGGGAGTTTAGGAGCAGCCGTTCTGTTTTGTAAACCGCTGAAGGAGTGGCAGTGGTAACCTCGGCACCTCTGAAGCAACAGAGAGGATACAGCCCGGGACATTTTAGTAGTACAGTATGTCACTGGCAATGGCTCAGCAGACTGTTTCGTTTCCCAACAGGAAACAACAATTAAAGCTGCCAAATACACCAGCTACGGCTGTTGCTGTTCTACAGTCGATTAGGCAGTTTTAAGGAGATTTCTAAATACTAGGGAGAGGGTCTCATAGCACACAAAGCAAAAATTCTTCATCCTTAGAGGGGGAAAAAATCTTTGCCCAACTTAGAACATTCTACTTGCCCACACGCACCCAGGTCGAGTACATTTTGATGAGCAATTGAAATATCATTAGTTAGGGGTTGTTGTTTTTTTAGTTACCATCAACATCATAGTCAAGGATGGACGGAGTGTGCGACTGGACTGTTAAGGTTTTGAAACAGTTTTACAAGGTTCTTTTAAACAGTGTCTTGACAGGGGTTGTCCCTCCTCTCCGCATCGCATGAGACCTGGGGACAGGTCTGAGGAGAAGTGTCAGCCAGATTGAGGAAATGCTCCTTGACCACAGAAACCCAACTCCAGTCTGCCTCTCTCTCTCCTCCAGCGAAAGGTTTGGAACCGATCTAAATAAAGACACCTGCATCACACGCAGCCCTCCCATGAGGAAATAATCTGGGGCGGTAGCCCAGGCTGCCACACCGTTTTGGTACGGGGAATCCCCCATCTACTATTTCTCTATGTATTTGCCAACACTCCCTGCGTAGCCTGTAACACCAGAGCCAATCGGAGGTTCCCAGGAAGGGAAGGAGCCTGTTACTAGATTTTGGTGTCTGAATACCCAGCCCTCTGCATGAGGATTTACCAACTTCTCCCAGCTGGAACATTCCCAGACGAAGCGGATGAGCCAAGTCTCCCCAGAAAGCACTTGCGAAAAGGAACCGAAACCAACTCTCCTTTGTACGGTCCGCAGCGCTCAGGGATTTCACTCCGCCTGCTCCCCAAGTCCCCGTCCTGCCCTCCCCACCCCACGGGGGAAGGGTCGGGACCCTCCGCCCCCACAGCTCATCACAGGGAGAGTGGAGCGCACACCCCAGCCCGAGAAACCACAAGGGGGCTGGATCAGACACGTCCCCCCCGCCCCAATCCCATCCTCCTAGGGCAGCAGAGGGGGAGCTGGGGCTTTCACACCCGACACGCCACGCAAGGCAGCACCCGCGGGTGCCCCGCACCGTCTAACCCCGCTCGCTTACCTGCAGGACACAGACAGCTCCACCTTGGTGGCCGGGATGCTAGCGCTGAACGAGTTAAATTCCCCCACAGACGCCATATTCCCGAACCTGCCACCGCAGTCCAGCTTCGGCTGCCCCGACTGCTTATCAGGTCCGAACATGGGGCAGGGCGGGGCGTAAGAGGCGTCGCTAACGGGAGCTCACTACCGCCGCTACTACTGCTGGCCACTAACTGACTGGGTGGAACCGCTGGGCTGAGCTCAAACTGCTGCACGCGGTCGGGAAACGCCGACTGAGTGAGAGTAGAGCGCGGCCGGTGACGTCACCACGGGCAAAGCCCGCGCGTGACACTAACCCCAACCTGGGGCCCCACGAGTGGCCAACGGTCTCCAACGTACCCGGGCCGCGCGAGCGGAACGTTCCCTGCCCCGCGCAGGGTGAGCGGGAGCGTTCCCTGCCCCGCGTGGCGCCAGCCGGGGATTGGAACATGAGCCGCCTCGGCGGCGGGAGCTGTAGGGAACCTGCGCCACGAGTTGGGGAGGGTGGGGGAGAAATAGCACCTTACCCGCCCTGGGAGCGCCGGGACACGTGTACAGCGGCCCCTGGTGGGGGACTCCGTTAAGTGAAGCCTCCTGCGGCCAAACATCTGGCGGTTACCTCGAGCCCTGAGACGCCGTGGGCAGGCGCTACTCGCCGGCGGTCACACAAAGGGCGGCGGGAGCGAGCCAGACTGCTGAAGGAAGGGAGTACATGGCACGGGGGGCCGGAGAGCTGGAGCCAGACCCCTGAAGAGAGCGTAAGGCACAGGAGGCCTGAATAGGGTTACCACCTTTGAAATGCAAAAAATAAAAAATGGAGCCCCTAGGGCTGTCAGCCTTCTAATCGCACAAAATCAAACACCCTTGCCCCGCCCGAACCGCCCCTTCTCTGAGGTTCTGCCCCCCACTTAGTTCATCTTCCCTCCCTCGGTCTCCCCAGCCTTCACTCACTTCACTGGGCTTGGGGTGTGTGGGCTCTGAGGAGGGGCTTGGGGTGCAGGAGTCGGCTTTGGGCTGGGGAGAGGATGCAGGGTGTGGGCTCTAGCCAGGCAGCTCCCAGAAGCAACCAACCCGTCTGGCTCCTAGGTGGAGGGGCCAAGGAGGCTCTACACACTGCCCCTGCCCTGAGTGCTGCCCCTGCAGCCATTGGCTGCAGTTCCTTACCAATGGGAGCTGAGGAGCCAGCGCTTAGCATGGGGGCAGCGCATGGAGCCCCCATGGCCTCCCCTGCACCTAGGAGCCGTGCGAAGCCAGGGCAGGCAGGAAGCCTGCCTTACTCCTGCTGCACCGCCGACTGGAGTTTTAGTAACCTGGTCAGCGGTGCTGACCAAAGCTACCAGGGTCCCTTTTCAACCGGTCACCTGGCAACCCTAACCCGCCCCACAAGGCAAGCCTGCTGCAACCACAAGGCAAGACTGCAACTCCCCCCCCTTCAACAGCCACCTATGGAGAGATAACACATATAGATAAGATTGATAACATCTCCTCACGCTTGCGTGACTCAAACCCTCTCGCACATGTGCACGGTGTGCTTGCTCATTGGTGGGTAGACAGCTGCTGTATTTTGAACAGTTTTGATCTGTTACCACTTAAAGTGTGGAAATGGGAAAACAGCAGCTTTAGCTAGATACAGAAACTTTTAACATTAGATATCCTGGTGTATTGTGATAATGCAAATTTTTGGACCTATATAAAAAACCCAGCAGATTAAATTATTATTGTGGCAACTGGCACATCCATAAAAAAAGGGCCAGGCTGGTCAAATACCGAGCAGGTGGTAACCCTAAGCCCAAGTGCTGAGGGACCTTCCTCTGCATGAAATGCAGCCGAGCCCCTTTTGAGCCCATGGAGAGGGCGGTCACGTAGCAATAGCACAACAGCAAATCAGATTCAGCTGAGGCAGGAGCCCAAGAGGCTTTTCCCTGTTCCCCCAGCAGCATCAACTGCTAGACCAGTCCAGGGGCCAGTTTATGCTGGAAACAGTTATGGGGCAGGACAGAGTTTTCCAGCTGCTAGTGGGAGGGGAACTAAAGGGGCAGAGGGCTCTCCAGCTGCTGGGTGGAAGTCATGAGATATGGGGATGCTCCCTGAGCATACAGAGCAACCCTCCCCCATCTCCCAGACTCAGAAACTGCCTGAGGAAGTCTCCCTCCTGGAGCTCTCCATCTCCCCGATGAGGGAGACTTGGGGGGGGGTCTGACAGAAGGAGTTTAACCTCCCCCAAACAGTGTGAGATTTAGGGCAGGCCTCAATAAATAAATCTCCCCCCACCCCCATGTGAATGAGAGGCTTGGGAGTGGTCTAGCCAATTCTTCTTTCACTCTTTTTTTAAAAAGACATACACACACTTCATGTTTATAATTAACATGTCATCTGGACCCTCATTCAACACCCTGTATATTTTCAGGAAGGAGAGGTCCTAAACCAGTTTTTTAGCATTATTTGGTTCACTGGGAAGGAAAAAAACCTAGCAAAGGGGAATACTAATGTTCTTTCTTGTACTACAGAAAATACTGTGATAATTTGATGGCTTTCAGTTAAGTGACAGTCCAGGCAGAGACATTAATGAGCAGCTAATCAGAGTGGCCTAAGTACCACCAGGCAGCACTATTGAGCAGAAGCAACGAAGGTGTCCCCCATACAATCAAAAGAGAAAATACCTCACTGCATAACTTCATAACACTTGGCCCTTGGGGAGCGGTGGACACTAGTTACACAATATTTCCACAAACAGTGCATTTATTTTGGACCATTTAATGTTTGTATAACACCCTGAAAAATATACACCCCTTACCTGCTCCTGTTAAGCCTAATCATTTAAAAGCAAAAGCCATCAGAAAATGATACTCTACCATTAGATTAAATGATCCGTGCTCTGATAAAGGAACACCAACTTGGAAAAAAAAAAAAAAACCCTTCTTCCTAAATGTCTCACCTATTGTTGCAAGTAACTGTGAAGAGTATAACTAATAGAGGTTAGTTAAAAAGAAACTATTTTCAATTCGATTACTTGCCCTCAAAGACCTTCAACTGTTCAAGGAAAACAGGCGCTTCTTGTTGGGGATTCCATACTAACAAGAACGGGAAGAACATTCTGCAAAAAACAGATGGACAACAGGATGATGTGCTATCTTCCCTGAACCAAGGCTATGAGTCATCACTCTAACAGCATGTCTACACTTATGGTGAATCAACGCTACGGTGATCAATCCACCGGGGCTCAATTTAGTGGGTCAAGTGAAGACCCGCTAAATTGATCACAGATCGCTCTTTCATCGACTCTGGTACTCCACCAGAAATGAGAAGCATAAGATAAGTCGTGGTGTAGACATCGCAGTAAGTCGACCTAAGCTACGTCGACTCCAGCTATGTTATTAAGTTGCATAACTTAGGTCGACTTAACCCCATAGTGTAGACCTGCCATAAGATTTGATAGGCTTCTGAAATCAAAGGGTATGGATTCACTGGTGATGGTGTATATCAACACTAAAGACACTGCATTGCCAGGTATCTCACAGCTTATAGATGACTTCAGGGAAGGAGATCATTCCTTCTCAATGAGCAAAGAAAGTGCATCACTGACTAGGTAAGTGGTGTAAGGGAAAGGGGCTTGGCTTTGTGGAGTATTAGTCCACCTTCCACAGGGAGAAGGGGCTGTACAGTTTGTATGGCCTGCATTTCAGTAGAACAGGAACCAGTCTTCTCAGGGACAGACTGGCTACAGTAGTCTGAGAGGAAGTGTGTGAAAAGAGGGAACAAATAAGCACTCACTTAGCACAAAATCATGATGTTGAGAACAAAATGAATCAAGACACCAAAGGCCATGAAAAGAAGAAATTCTTTAATTGATTATGTGCCAATTCTAGAAACCTACACTAATCATTGGAATTGCCCATTTATGAGCGTAAATTTGGTATAAGTGGTAGTACTGTAAACTGGTGGGATGAGTCATGTTTAGAATATTACAATCAATTATTATAATGTATTCAGGAAAGATTGAGTGGGGATAAAGGAGAGAGGCAGGAGCACTCTTGTCAAAAATAACCCTACCTGTTTCTAAGGGCATGTCTACACTACAGACCTAAGTTGAGCTATGTTAGGTCGACTTACAGCCCGTGGCTGATGTCCACACTTCCCTCCTGTCAGTGCTGTGCATCCTCGCCAGGAACACTTCAACCGACTGAAGAGGGGCACTGTGGGGGGCTGAGAGCCAGGGCGCTCAGCTCCACACATCTCCCCACAGGGAGACCAGCTGTCCCCTGGATACTCAGCTCTCTACTCCCAGCTGGAAATGGGGGCGGGGCAGTCACAGAGGCTTCTTGACTCCCTGATCAGGAGCCTCCAGGCCTGAGCCTGTCTGGGAGAAGGGAGCTGGGGGCAGCATGGAGCCATGGAATTGACAAGACAGCCAACAGCTGATGTAAGTAAGGCAGTGTCTACACAGACAGTGTCGCCATAACTACACCAACATGAGCTCTGTGCCTCTCGTGGAGGTGGATTTACTATGTCAGTGTAGTAGGGCACTTACATCGGCTGGACAAGGCTGTAGTGTGCATAGTGACATAATTAGGTCAACATAAGCTGCCTTATGTTGACCTGTGTAATGTAGACAAGGCCTTAGTGAAACAACTCAGAAGAAACTGCTCTTGAATGCTTAGAAAAAGTTCAGGATGGGATACTAGTCGGTGTCTGCTACAAACCACTACTCAAACTAGGGAACAGGTTGACCAGTTCCTTAAGCATCTTATCTACAACATGCAAGAAAAAAGCTGTGTGATCATGGGGGACGTCAGTCTAACGCTTTGTCTACACTAGAGAGCTTATAGTGGTGGAGCTGTACTGATGCAGCTGCACTACCATAAGATCTCTAGCATAGTCACTCTATGTTGACTGGAGAGAGCTCTCCCATTGACATAATTAATCCACCTGCAACAAGTAGCGGTATTTCAAGGAGCTAACAGAGGAGGTATCTGAGCCTCTAGCTATTATCTCTGGAAAATCATGGGAGACAGGAGAGATTCCAGAAGACTGGAAAAGGGCAAACATAGTGCCCATCTACAAAAAGGGAAATAAAAACAACCGAGGAAACTACAGACCAGTTAGTTTAACTTTCGTGCCAGGGAAGATAATGGAGCAAGTAATTAAGGAAACCATCTGCAAACACTTGGAAGGTGGTAAGGTGATAGGGAATAGCCAGCATAGATTTGTAAAGAACAAATCATGTCAAACTAATCTGATAGCTTTCTTTGATAGGGTAACGAGTCTTGTGGATAAGGGAGAAGCGGTGGATGTGGTATACCTAGACTTTACTAAGGCATTTGATATGATCTCGCATGATATTCTTATCGATAAACTAGGCAAATACAACTTAGATGGCGCTACTATAAGGTGGGTGCATAACTGGCTGGATAACCGTACTCAGAGAGTAGTTATTAATGGTTCCCAATCCTGCTGGAAAGGCATAACGAGTGGGGTTCCACAGGGGTCTGTTTTGGGACCGGCTCTGTTCCATATCTTCATCAACGACTTAGATGTTGGCATAGAAAGTACGCTTATTAAGTTTGCAGATGATACCAAACTGGGACGGATTGCAACTGCTTTGGAGGACAGGGTCAAAATTCAAAATGATCTGGACAAATTGGAGAAATGGTCTGAGGTAAACAGGATGAAGTTTAATAAAGACAAATGCAAAGTGCTCCACTTAGGAAGGAACAATCAGTTTCACATATACAGAATGGGAAGAGACTGTCTAGAAAGGAGTATGGCAGAAAGGGATCTAGGGGTTATAGTGGACCACAAGCTAAATATGAGTCAACAGTGTGATGCTGTTGCAAAAAAAGCAAATGTGATTCTGGGATGCATTAACAGGTATGTTGTGAGCAAGACACGAGAAGTCATTCTTCCGCTCTACTCTGCGCTGGTTAGGCCTCAGCTGGAGTACTGTGTCCAGTTCTAGGCACCGCATTTCAAGAAAGATGTGGAGAAATTGGAGAGGGTCCAGAGAAGAGCAACAAGAATGATTAAAGGTGTAGAGAACATGACCCATGAAGGAAGGCTGAAAGAATTGGGTTTGTTTAGTTTGGAAAAGAGAAGACTGAGACGAGACATGATAGCAGTTTTCAGGTATCTAAAAGGGTGTCATAAGGAGGTGGGAGAAAACTTGTTCATCTTAGCCTCTAAGGACAGAACTGAAGCAATGGGCTTAAACTGCAGCAAGGGAGGTTTAGGTTGGACATTAGGAAAAAGTTCCTAACTGTCAGAGTGGTTAAACATTGGAATAAACTGCCTCGGGAAGTTGTGGAATCTCCATCTCTGGAGATATTTAAGAGTAGGTTAGATAAATGTCTATCAGGGATGGTCTAGACAGTATTTGGTCCTGCCATGAGGGCAGGGGACTGGACTTGATGACCTCTCGAGGTCCCTTCCAGCCCTAGAGTCTATGAATCTATGTCAGCGGGAGAAGCCTTCCCGCCAACATAGCGCTGTCCACACTGGCGCTTATCTCGGTGTAACTTATGTAGCTCAGGGGTGTGTGAATAAACCACCTCACTGAGCGATATAAGTTATACCAACATGAGTGGTAGTGTAGACAAAGCCTAAGTGACATGCAAGAGGTCTCATGCTACCAGTACTAAAACTTCCTTAGAATTTCTAAATATTATAGGTGACAATTTCCTAACTCAACACAGGGCAATTCTATATTAGACCTCATCTTGACAAATAAAAAAGAATTGATCACAGAACTAAATATCCGTGATAGTTTAAGTACAAGGGATCATGACTTAATCACATTTGTTTTGTACACACAGAATAAAAGTCCAACTACTGATATATATATATAGATTTGGAAGAATTCAATTTTTGTTGGTAAATGTCAATTTCAATTGTACACACACAAACAAACAAAAGTATTTCCATCAATAGTCATCAAAATTTACAGACAGAAAAGAAAAATGCTGCTGCTTGAGAACTTAGAGTTTGATTTAAGGATAATCACTTTGTCAACATCACATGGCAAAATATATGTGTGTTTTCATGGTTATGAAGCTTTAATTCTTTGAACCTCAATGTCTACTGTCATTAAACTATTATTGGCTGACTCCTACATAAGTTCCCGCAACTCTGAAAATTTAAATAGACAAAAGTAGAAAGAATGCTTAAATCCCACAATTTCATGCAACTGTGAAAATTTAAATTGATAATCTAGAAAAGCTTAAATATAATATTAGCCATCAAAACATAAAACGATAAAAAATGAATTCTGCCACTCATAAATATATACGCCTGGTGATTTTAAAAGGCCAGTTTCACAAAGCTGCACAAACGCAAGGTGAAATCAGTGGTCACAGAATTAAGAACAATAAAGAGGCATTTTTAAAGCATATTCAGAACAAAAGGAATCCTAACAATGGTATTGGTCCATTACTAGATGGAAATAGTAGAATTATCAGAAATAATGCTGAAAAGGCATGAGAGTAGTCCACTGAACTCAGTGGGACATTTTCCATAATGAAAGTTAAACACATTCATAAGAATTTGCAGGATCAGGGCCATAATTTCATCTAATTTCCCAGGTATTTATATAGTTCCCATTAGCATGGTATCTGAGCACCTCTGTGAGGTAGGAAAGTACTATTATTCCATTTTTAAAGATGGCGACTGAGATACAGAAATTAAGTGAGTTGCCCAAGATCACACAAGATGTCTGTGGAGGAGCAGGTAATTTAAATTAGCTCTCCTGACTTGCAGGCTAGTACCCTAATTGATGGGCCATACTTTCTCCCATTTCCCGCTTTGTGTGGTCTTTCACGCAAAAACAGGAAAAGAATGTATTTTTTAAAAAGTAAATGTAATTGTTAAGCCATAAAAATTGGCAGGATAGATGTATCTGAAAAAAGGTAAGCATCTTAACTTGAGTAGGATCCAAATTAAACATGAACTCTTATAATGCTACATTTCTTTCACCTTGATTTTTAAGTAACTCCTTTCTTAATCCTCTATTCCCCCACTGCAAAATGACATATGTCAGATTTAGGCCTCTGAGTCTGCAAGCTGATGTGGCAGGTCAACCCTTCTGCCAGCATGGAGCCCCATTGAACTGAATGGAGTTCAGCACAGGTGCAGGGATCTGATTACAAGGACCTGATTGCAACATTAGGGCTTAGACTGTAAAATCTTTTTTCCAAGGATACTAGACCTCAACCAGCAGTGCCACATGTCTCTGCCAACAAAAAGAGCCCTAAAGCAGTCATAAATGAATATTGGGGTATTGCTTCAATGAAGGAGAACCCAGCAGACATAGTCAAACAGAACTGATTCTATGCCACATCTTCAGGAGCTCCCAGGGCTGGTATGTGAAGACAAGGAAAGAGGGCATAACAGAGACCTGGTTAATATTTTTTATGAATGCCTTGTAAGTTCCCCAGCTTCTTAAAGGCCTGTATCATCTTCTCAGACTAAGATCACTGTGAGGTGACTTGTCAGGAATAATTTTCCCACCAATAAGGAGGAAGAAAATTAGAGAGTCAAACATTCCCAATAAAAAGTTTGACTAAAGTAAAACCAAGTCTCCTTAAAAAAGATCTCAAGTCCCTCTGACAAGAAAAAGTTAAAATAAACAAAGCAGGTATTTCCTCTGAATCTTCAGTTGATTCATTTTTAATCTCTGATTCTGAATCAGAAGTTTCTGATAATGAATCCCCTGAATAGCCTTTCTTAAGGAGTACTTCAAAATAATAGTGAGATGAGAACTGGATTTAAGACATTAGACATCTGGTAGGCAAAAGACTAAACATACAAGCCAAGGCCAGCACCAAAGATTTAAAAAATATTGACTGATAGATCTCAAAAAATTGTAAATGGAGAATTATCCTATGGAGGTATTTCTAGTAGGGTCCCATAGCGATCTATTCTTGGCCCAATGCCACTTTATCAATGACCTGGAAGAAAACAAAATCCCCAAAAGTGTCATCTGCAAAATATTTGTAGATGACACTTTTTTCATATGGCTGATGTAGGGCAGCAACTACAATTTCACTTGAAGTTGATCGAGCCAAATGGCTACATCAGCCGTAGCAGAATTTATTGCAGTAATGCCTCCTTCATATTTACAAATTGGGCAATAGTTAGTGAAATGTTCAATGGTCTGTGGTGGATAACCACACTCGCACACCAGGGCATCCTTGATTTTCCATTTGTGCATTAGATGTCTGCATCTACTATGGTTGGTGCGGATTCAGTTCAAAGTTGACCAAAATGACCTTGGAAGGTCAAACCCAGGAACCTTCTGTGTGGGATCTGTCACAAGGTGCTTATTTTTTAAGTCTGATTTAGCCCAATCTGCTTTCCAAGTCTCCTTCTGATCATAGTCTGATTTCATGAGGCTAAACGAATGATCCCAGAAAGGTTGCAGGACTTAAGATGTTGCGGGGGATAGGGGGTCATTGTCAAAGTCTTGGTGAATAGGAAGACATCTATTTTCCTGGATTCGCTGACCTTCGTGGAATGTCATAGCAGTTCAGCTTATCAGCAAGGGAGCGATGTTAGACAGAACAGGTAGCCATGGTGTTAGAGTCAACTTAAAGGGTCCCATGATGCACTGCATCACTGTATTCAGCCTGGTATCCACACATCACATGTGGGTGCATCTGCTCCATACCGGTGCACAATATTCATCTACTGAATATACAAGTGCTATTGCAGATGTTCGCAATACTGATGCTGATGCACCCCAGGTTGTACCTGCTAGTTTCTGGATTATGTTGGCTCTCATTTGCAACTACCTTCTCAAGATGATCATGCGTTCGAGTTTCACTCTGAGATATGTTGAAGTGTATTCACTTCACACATTTTTATCACAAAAAGCTACCTTCAGTATGTTTTTGGCACTCCAATTATCAAGATGAAATGCACTTACTATTGTTTTTCCAGGGTTTGGTTTGAGCCTCCATTTCCAGAAGTATTCCATAGTCTGGAGGTCCTCAGTTAATGCTTTCTCAGTTTCATGGAGGTTTGATGTTTGGATTGTCATGGCAGGATCACCTGCATATCCACATTTTTGTGATTTAGTTGGCGGCATGTCATTTATGTAAATATTTAAAAAGTTGGTGCAAGTACAGAGCCTTGTGGTAGCCCGTTGTTTATGATACAGGGTGAGCCGGTCTTATTACCCAACCCAGGTACATCCATAGGCATCTATTACTCACCATGGTCCACAGCAGGTGAAGTGTTTGGTAGCAAGGTATTATTTTAGTAAGTTTCAGCATCAGGCCCTTAATCCATACAGTGTCATATGCAGATGATAGGTTGACAAATACTGTACCAGTCTTTAGGTTTTTTTGGTAGCCAGCCTCAACAAGAGTTGTGAGTTGCCAGAACTTGGTCACAATAACTATGTTTTGGACAGAAGCCTGCCTATTCGACAGGGATAATTGGCACAGTAAAAGGGTGTATTCTTTTGATGACACAAAATTGGGGGAGTGGTAAATAATTATAGAGACAAGTCAGTTATACAAACTTCATCTGGATTGCTGAGGAAACTGAGCTCATTTAAACAGTATGAACCCAGGGGGGTTGGATGAAATAGTACTCCAATGACTAGCCCGTGTTGCCGCAGCCATATGGCTATTTTTAGGTGCTAACACAAGCAGATAGGAATTACATCTCCCAGCTGCTGTGTAGACATACTCTTACTCTGTCAGATCCCAAGTGGACAGAGTCTGGGACTATAGAGCGGAGCAGCTCCTCATTGTGAGAGAAATAAGCGACAGAGACTAAGGATATTTCCTCATGGACTTTGTCTTCACTGGTACAATAAGTGTGCTTTTTACAGGGGGATAACTAGTGTATATTAGCTTTTTTGCTGTAAAAATCCTACTAGAGACATGGCACTGTAGTTTTATCATGAGGTACACTATGTGAGACCAACCACTGGCTGGAGGTATAGTGTTGTTCTCACTTATCTACTTTGCAGTCAAAACTACATGGAGCTTATCTCCACTAGGATTTAACATCAAGATAATTATCACACATTAGTTATCTTGATGCAAAAAAAGACACCTTCAGGCAAAATTCATCCCTGATACAACTCCAGTGAACCAGAATATAGTTGGACATTCTTAAACAGCAATGATATATGATGACTACAACAATACATATGTATTAGGGCAGTTTCTAGGTTTATGTACAGTAAAGCATCACAGAATCATAAAATTGAGGGCTAGAAGGCACCTCAGGGGTCATCTAGTCCATCCCCCTGCAATGAGGGAGGATTAAGTATACCTAGACCATTCCTGACAGGTATTTGTATAACCTGTTCTTAAATCCTTCAGTGACAGGGATTTTGTAACCTCTCTAGATAACCAGTACTTAACTATCCTTAGAATTAGAAAGTTTTTGCTAATATGTAACCTATATCTCCTTTTCTGCAAACTAAACAGATTACTTCTTTTCCTATCCTTAGTGGACATGAAGAACAGTTGATCACCCTTCTCTTTATAATAACCTTCTACATATTTGAAGAGTATTATCGGGTCTCCTTTCCCCTCCGGCCCCTTCTCTTCTGTAGATTAAACATACCCAATTCTTTCAACCTTTCCTCACAGGTCATGTTTTCTGAATTTCTTATCCTTTTTGTTGCTCCCTTCTTGACCGTCTCCAATTTGTCCACATCTTTCTTAAAGTGTGATGCTCAAAACTGAACACAGTACTCACAGCTGAGGACTCACCAGTGCTGAGTACAGCAGAACAATTACCTCCTGTGTCTTTGATTAACTTCTGTTAATACATCCCCTTTTTTGCAACAGCATCATACTGTTGACTCATGTCCAATTTGTGATCCGTTATAACCCTCAGATCCTTTTCAACAGTACTATTGCCTAGCCAATCATTCCCCATTTTGTATTTGTGCATTTGACTTTATCCTTCTTAAGTGTAGTATTTTGCACTTGTCTTTATTGAATGTCATCGTATTTATTTCAGACAAGTTCTCCAGATTGTCTAGTTTTTTTTTGAATTCTAATCCTGTCCTCCAAAGTGCAAGCAACCCCTCCCAGGTTGGTGTCATCTGTAAATTTTATAGGTATACTCCCCACTCCATTATCCAAGTCATTATTGAAAATATTGAAAAGTACTGGACCCAGGATAGACCCCTGTGGCACCCCATTACATACATCCTCACAGTTTGACAGCAAACCATTGATACATACTCTCGTAATAAGTTTTTTCAACCAGTTATGCACCCACCTTATAGTAATTTCATATAGATC